>NW_024429193.1:3462500-4010000 GCF_017639785.1 Mesocricetus auratus | reverse complement strand
TTCCTGATTTGAGCACTAATCTCTGTGTGACAAAAATTCCATTTTCCCCAAGAACCATTTTTTTCTATGTGTTTCTCACACCTTGTATTTTCCCTGGCTGTTACTACCTGTTGTTTAGAAACCAAACAGGGCTGGCAGGGACTTTAAAATGAGTGTTGAGCTGAGAACCTCTGACTCCCGGAGGAGGCCAGTTTCCCTGTCCAGTAGCAAGCTGGGAAGGAACGCCAGGAACTCAAGCATTTCTGCCCTGGATCAACAGAATCACTTTTCAGAAGTCTCTGCCAGCAAGCAGATGAGCAAACAGGCAAACATGGCCACGCTTACATCAAAGTGGCACCATTCTACGTAAAAGTGAGACTTCAGCCCTGGGTGTCTTAACCCTTCAACGTGTGCAGCTGTCCTCAGACACAAAAGGCCTCCAAGCATTTCTGAATCGACCTTGCTGAACGCGATTCTTTGGAATCAGCTCTGGAAGAACCACACTCTAGAAGTTGTGCACGGTGACCTGTAGAAATATATTACGACAGTGTCCCGTCCCAGAATAAAAAGCCCAGCTCTTCTGTAGCTGGGAAAAAGAATGCAGTCATTCCAAATCAAACGTGGAGAGGAAACCCACCCCACGTAGCAGTATGGTGCTGGCTGCATTTCCACATAACCCCGGGGATTTGTTATAGATGTGTCAGGCTCAGTCTCCAGGGCATATTTCAAGGTCAGTCCTAGAATTAAAAAAAATCTGTAATAATGGCTTTCTCCCCTTGCTCCCCTTAGCACGGAAATAGGGTTGTAAATAAATATCCTACCACTGCCAGGCCACAATCACAAGCCTCTGTGTGTGTGCAGGAGACGGCTCTGCAACGTGTACACTTTAAGGACGACGGGGTACTATGGGTAGGGAGTCTAATCTAATCTATCCTTCTGGTGTAACCCAGCTGCACACTGCGTTCCCATAGTCTCAGCCGACACCATGTCCCCCCGGTAGCCTTGGTTTCCCAGTGGAGCGGTGGAGTGTCAAGCAGCGGAGAATGGCAAGAAGTAAAAGAAGATGAGGAGAGCAGGAAAGAAACCAGCCTGTGTGGATCTGCTGGCAATCAGCGGTGGAGGGGCCGGGGCTGCCTCTAATCAAGACTCTGGGTAGGCGGCAACGCACAGGGCGGTCTGGGACGGTGTATGCAGCACCCTTTTTCTCTGTCTCACGTCAGGTATGGGGAGACCCTGTCCCAAAAGTCAAAATGGAAGGAGACCTTTAGCTGTTCAGTGAACTTGGACCCCCAAAGTGACCTTTTCCAGTCTTCCTCTCTGCTCCTCGGTGCCCTCTGCCTCCGCAGTCTACCAAACCCCAGCACGGCTCGCCGTGTGCTCTTTCGCACTTCTGTGGATCTGTGCTCTGCTCTTCTGACAAACCTCTGCCCTTTCCTTCTATCGGTTCATTCCCATTCACATACGGTCCACCTCGCGACAGCCAGGATAACCCTGAAAATGTTGAGAACACTCGTGCTTTCTATAGCTTACCGCCTGGGTGAATTTACCCTTGTTATGGCCAAGTTGTGACTCCTCTTATCCTGCTGCCTGCCCTCTGTGTCAGAAACACATTGGGACACGCTGAAAGAGACTCATCCTTGCTCCCAACTCGAGGCACGCCAAATGTCTCTTTTTAATCAAGCCTTGTTATAAACTTGGTCTCAGCAAGGGGGAAGGAATGTAGACGATAAAATGGGACCCGAAACTCCTGCTATTCTTGTAAGGAGTTGCTCACTTCATCCCTTATTTTTTGGCCAATGTTTTTGTATGTGCATGCAATTCATTTGGATTGCTCTTACTCCTTATCTTTTCATGTCTCCTCTATACACCTCCAACCTCCTCTACTCCATACAAAGTCCCCTTTCCATATGTGTCTTGGTTTTCTTTTGAGATCGAGTGAATTTAACCTAGGCAATGTTTGTGACCCTGGGTTCCGAACTCTCTTGGAGTCTGGTAGACCCATCAGAAATTGTACAATTACTGGCAAGAATCCCGGAATTTCTTTGCTATCCTGGCTACTAGTTCAGTAGAGGAAGTGGGCAGAGTCTTGTAAATGGAGACAGCTCTCTCATTTCCCAGCTGCCCAGTAATCACACAGAAATGTAATTGCAAACGGATTAGCCTTTAGGCATATTACTAACTAGCTCTTACATTTAAATTAACCCATTTCTATTAACCTATGTATTGCAATGTGGCCTTGGCTTTTACCGGGCTGCTGGCATGCTGTTTCTTGGGTGGCGATTCATGTCTCCTCTGACACTCTGCTTTTCTTCTGTTTTACCTTTGGCTTTCCCACCTGGCCCTGTTCTGCCCTGCTACAGGCCAAGGCATCTTCTTTCCTAGCCAATCTTCATGGCATACAGCAGGGTTATCCCCCAGCAGAGTGTCTTGAGCCCCTTCCTGACCCACAACTCCAGGTCACAAGCCCATTCCAGGGCAGCCTCAGGTAGGTGAGCGCAGTTGCATTGAGATCATAATCGGAGTGCCTAGCACTTTGAGAGCGTTTTTGCTACCCTTCTTATCATCGGCTTTCCCTTTTGTTCTTCACTCTTGAACATCCCTGAGCCTCAGAGGGGGTGGTTTAAATGTCTTGCCCCTTACTAAGCCTCTTTAGCACAAGGACTATTTTGAAGAGCAGGGCATTGCTAAGAAACTCTCAGGGGATGAGCTCTTTGTCGCTTTGTGTCTGTTTGAGTGAACTGCTTGCTTTCTTCTCTACTAAGAGCAAGACTGAGCATCTGGAAGCATCTCCATGCATTTTGGAGAAGACACCAGAAGAATTTTTGCAGAGAGGGCGTGGCCAACTCATCTTCAGCATCGGTCACCACACAGTTGCCTCCCCACAGTTTGCTGCCCGGTGGGGAAGGTCTATCTCGTTTCTTTATAAACGCATCGCTTTTTTATTAGTGATTCTATGTAAGCCACAGTCGTAAGTCGCTCTCTGTGTTATCTCCTGTGCATGTTTGAAATATATATGTTAATGGACTTTGGTTTGTGTTTCTTTTGTTAATATCGCTTTTGTTGCAAAGTTTCCAGCTGTGACTTTTAGGAAGAAAGAGGGACAGTTATGCTTGCCTCTCCTGCAGGATACACATATTTGGAAAATGTTACTTCAAATTGTCATTATTTTATAGTGAATTTTATGTTTGTATAAAGGAGATTTACCAGGGGAGAATAAAACCTCCTTAATAAAAAGAGACTGATGCAAAATCTCTAGAATTGAAAGAATTCTATTTCCAGAAACAACAGAGAATTCAACAGAATATATCTTTAAAATTAAAATGTCAGAGTGAAGGGAAATTAGATTAAATGTACAATAAGAATTACTTAAAATTATTGGAAACATCTCAACCACTGTTAGTTTTTCATGTGACAGAAAGTATTTGGCTTTTAAAATGCTCAGGTGGGTGACTTGGCATTGGGTAGCATGCCTCTGTGTAAAGGCTAAACAAAGAAGCCTTGCTGGGTGGTGTCTACAGTGGATAGCAGAGGACACATCTCATTCAGTGTGGAGATGGAACCCCTGTAGATGCCTCAGACCTGGAAAAGCTCTAGTCCCACAAGTGCATACACATGTTAGAGTATTCTTTATAGATCTAATGCAGGAAGGGATCAAATGAAACTAATAAAAGGGAGAAAGATTAATAGTGCCTTGTAACGGGAGGATCATGTCCCTCAAAACACTTATTGCCCTGCCTAGAATGTGAGAATGTGAGGTGGTGTGCTGACTGTGTTCCATGACTGGAGGTAACTCAGACACCAATGCACAGCCATAAAACACGCTATGCATAGATCTGATGGCTGGAATAAGCCACACGGCGTCCAATGCTCAAATGGTTGATGATGCATGGCAATTTTGGGTGAAGGGCTCATTCAACCACCTCGCGTGGCAGGGCCGGATGACAGAAGACTTCAAATGCCACCTAAGTGTGAAATTATAGAAGGTTCATTTATAGAATTTCCTAATTAATGGTTTTAGGCATCAGTTGGCTGTAGGGTAACAAGGACCACAGAAAGTGGAACCATGCATAAACAGGGACCAGAACACTGTTATCTTGGGGCGCGCAATAATACACATAGCAACGTAGTGTGGTGCAGGGGAAAATTCAGTCCTGTTTGTTACATAGCTGTGTAGCTCAGGAGAACTGAGAAGCAGAGGCACACAGAGTGAAAGGTGGACTCTTCAAAGACACTTTCGACCAGTCCCCACTCCCAGGAACCCATTCAGTGTGAGCCAAACAAGAAATGAAGTTAACGATGATTCTGGCACCTTCAGTACCCAGCCTCTGCTGGGCGATTCGGGTCCACCCGCTGTGTCAGCTCTGCAGCATGTGAGCCTTTGTAGACTCTTCCTGGACAAATCCTAACAGACAGCAACCAGAACCCACTGAACTGAGCCAGAGGGGCTCCTGGGGCTCCTTTCTAGCTTATCAGCTCTTGCCTATCTTTTTCCTTATTCTTATGATCTATTGTGGGATCATTACTGGTATTTTGACCATGCTGGTCAGTGGTTTTTGACTTGGCTCACTAGTTGGCACATGGACACTCTTAGGGGACACCCACTGTGGCATCCCTTTGAGGACTGTGAGAGTGCCACCTCCGCTGAGGTCTGCTTTCCAGACAAGTCCCACAATGATGGCGAGCACCTGCAATCTGGTTTGATTACCCCGTCTCCTGGTTCAGCACAAACATCCCTCTTGATTGGCTGCTGGGTTTTCACGCATGCGCCTCGCACATTGAATGCGCTTCACACATTGATTGCTTCTTTTTTTTTCTCCCATCTACACTTGTTCTAAAGCTTCCGTAGATGATGTGGGTGGGAATTTGTGGCTACAGGAAGGGTCCCAATTAGGCAAGGGTGAGAAGGTTAAATATTGGCACTTCCGGGAACCATTGTGTCATTCTGGTGGCGCCTTGGCTGTTGGTTGGTCACTTTGCACATTCTGTGCTGGGTGAGCTATATGTGAGTTGTAAAAGAAGAGCATCGAGGCCAGAGTCTTACAGATGAAGAGTGCCATACTCTAAGACCAAGAACAGGCTGAGCTGTGGATTTTAGCCAGGAACTGGAGCCTGAGACCAGAGAGGGGAGAAGAATGAAATAGCAAACCTCCCAAATCAAGTTTTTCCCATTTGGCCAATGGATACATTTTCATCTTAACACATTGTTTATCTTCTGAAGCCTTTTTTTTTTCCTCAACATTAGCTGCGACCACTAGTCCATAATTTTATCTGGTTTCTTTTTCAGTTAAAGTCACTGGATCCTGAAAAAAAAAGAAAAAAAATGGCTCAGAGGGTAAAGGAGCCTATCTCCAAACCTGATTACATAAGCTCCATCCACATGACTCTGTGGTAGAAGGATCCAGAAGTTGTCATGTTACCGTCATTCAGGCACCATGGCAATGTTCACATACACACATGCACACTCTCATATACACACAAGCATACCACACACATACACACTGAAAAAATTTTTAAAATATATATTCAAGGCCAATTACTCCACATTTGTCTTTAGAAAACATGGTATTTTTGATAATATCAGTGAAAATATTAAGATACTTTTATACTTTTCTTCTTATTACATCTCTATTCATTTCAAATGTTCAATAATGTCAAAGATGTTTTTGTTTATCTGGAAGCTCAAACAGAAACACAATAGCAATGTTACTCACTCAGTAGATGAGTTGGTTGAAAAAAGAAGTATTTGTCATGTCTGAACATTAAGTCCATGAAAGAACAAGTCTGACATTGTTATTGTGAGATTGTGAAAATTAAATAATTTGAAAAGTAATCTTTGAATATTAGAAGTGTATTCTATTTTGCAGATGGTGTATACAAAAATGAACATTACAAACTCTCTAGTGTCCTAGGCCCCTGTTTTCCTGCTTTACATTTTGAGACAGAGTTTATTTCTATCAAGTCTTATACTCAATGATAATGATATGATAGTCATTCTTAAAAATAACTCTGTTAATCTCCTACCTAACAAGTATTGTTATAGATATTAAAATCTAAAATTTTTATAAATAAACATCCCAGTTTTTAATTCTTTGACAGTTTCAGAAATCTATGTAATGAATTTTTATCCTGTCCATCCTTTTTACCTTGTCTGTATTTCCCCCTCTTCTGCAGAAATTCTTCGTCCCAACAAACCTTCTCTCATTTTTAGATAAGAGACCGAGACCTCAAAATCTTGAGAATAAAACTGGTGGAAATAAAAATAAAACGGGTGGAACGTTTTTTGATCATACTTCAGTGAGGGGCTAGGCTAAGTTTTAGAGTATATACTAGGAGATGGCAAAAGTCTAACTGTCACAGATTATCAAAAATGGGGAGCATAAATTGAGAATATATTCATATTTCTATTAAAATCTGTCAAGTGTCTCTCACTGGGCTGAGATGTTCTGTTTTGAATTCTCTGAGTGAAGGAGAGGATACAAGACAGCAAGGACTTCTACAATCCAAGGTACCCAGCCCCACTCTTATTTGGTTGGTTTTCTTTATGGGAGTATGCAAAGGACTATCTATGGTGGTTATCGTTGATATTTTTGATGGTGACTTAGTACCTGCTGACAATTCCTTCTTTCTTTCTTTCTTTCTTTCTTTCTTTCTTTCTTTCTTTCTTTCTTTCTGTGTTAAGGTGTTGGAGATTGAAAGTAGAGTTCCATACTGTGAATAAAACAGGTCAGTACTGAGTTACACACCCAGCACTCTGCTAATTATCTTTGTTAATGTAGCAATAATCCAATTAATATAAAAATGTACCTGGATGTGGTGGTGCATGTGGGAAATCCATGTACACAGATGGTTGAAGCAAGATGACCATGGGTTCAAGGTCAGCCTGGGCTATGTAGTGAGACTGTCTTACAGACTATGGAGAAGACGTGACAGAGTTAAGCGGGAAGTCCTTCTGTGTATATGTTGTTCTAATGGTTGATAAATAAAGCACTATTGGCCAATAGGTAAGCAAGATAGGTGGGACTAGGAGAGAAGGAGGATTTGGTAAATGTAGTCAAGAGCAGAGAGTTGCCATGTCATCCGGGAGGAGAAGACACATCAGGATGCTGTCCTCAGAAAGGTAAGTCCATATATATATATATTTTATATTTATATAATATAATAATCAAGTCAGTGTTAGCCATTAAGAAACCATAGCAAAAGGCCAACTGCTTCATAATTAATATAGCATCCTGCATGTTCATTTGGGACTGATGCCGCTCTGGGACCAGGCTGGTGGGTAGAATGCACGGTACAACAGAGTGTGTCTGAGAGTCAGATGGGCCCTCTCTGTCTACCCATCTTGTTATGCTTCTCATGCTGGCTCCTCCAAGCTGACAGATAAATCATAACATACAAGCAAACAGCAGCCATTGACATATAACAGCAGCTCTCAGACCCCAAGCCTCATGCTTTTCCCACATCTTTGGGGAGATATTTTTGTTCAGGTTTTTTTTTTAATTTTTATTTCTTTTATTTGACATGTATCGGGTGTTCTGCCTGCTTGTTGGTCTGTACCTGATGCTTTTATTTTGGTGTTCACAGAGGCAAGAACAGGGCATCGGATGGCCTAGAACTGGAGTTACAGATGATTGTGACCTACCATGTAGGTGCTGGGGCTTGAACCAGGTCCTCTGCAAGAGCAAACCATGTTCTCAGCCTCGGAAACATCTCTCCTGCTCCTGCTTTTGTCCTTGAGAAGCGAGTGTCGTTGTCCCTTCTCCATGCTGGAGTTTGGCATAGGGGCCCACCGTATGGTGGTGCCTGTCTGGAATCCGGTTGGGTACAGTGGCTGAAGCAGGAGGATCATGAGTTTGAGGCCGGCCTGGACTACACACTGTATTGGGGTTCCTGCCTTTGCATGGAGACCATTGTACAATGTTGTTGCTGATCCACAGAACCAATTTTGTTATAGGATCAGTGCAAGCTGTAAGTCAGTCAGAAATAAATACATTCATTTGGAAGGTCACTGTCCTTGGTGGCTTTAAACTATTACAGAACAAATGGACCCTCTCCAAAAACAGATAAGGTTAAAACCTGGAAATCTGACTCATCAGGTCTTCTGACTGGGACCCTGCTCTCTGAAACAAACCAAAAGCATCTCCTTTGCCCCACATTCAGCAAGCACTGGCTTCCCGCAGTGGAAAATGCCTGATAGC
The DNA here is from genome assembly GCF_017639785.1 of Mesocricetus auratus. Classification (NCBI taxonomy): domain Eukaryota; kingdom Metazoa; phylum Chordata; class Mammalia; order Rodentia; family Cricetidae; genus Mesocricetus; species Mesocricetus auratus. The sequence goes on along the minus strand of NW_024429193.1, from coordinate 4,001,826 downwards.
CTGCTTTCAGTGTAGGGGTGAGAGGAGTGGGGGGTCTTGAGAAAGGGGGAGGGCAGAGGTGTGGGAAGTGTAGGATGTGTGGGTTGTGGTGGTGCAGGGAGTGTGTGTGGGGTTTAGTTGGTGTGGTGATATGGGGGTATGGGGTATGGAAGTATGGTGGTATGGGGGTTTTTGGGTGTAGTGGTTTGGTGGGTGTAGGGGTGTGGTGGTAAAGGGGTCTTGAGGGGTATGGGGTGTGGTGGGTGTGGAAGTGTGGGGGTTTAGTGTTGCTTGATTCTAGAATCCAGACTAAAGGAGGTTAAAATCTGGGAAACTAGATTCATTACATTTTCTCTTTTAATAGTAGCCTTTTCAGCTGTGTCTGAATCTTAATTTGCCCTGAGTTCAGGCAGGGAGCAAAAGGAAATTATAAACACTTTAAAAAATCATCATATATTTGATTCAATATTGTAAACATTCTTGTATCTTCCATGTCATTAACTTCGTTTGATAGGTAGGGGAAGGATATGGTTGTAAGTTGAAGTAAAGTTCAGATTTCCTATAAAATAATGTTTCTTCTCTGAGCAGCATGAAAAATAGGAATCACTTTCACGATCCTGTGGTGACTTTTAAAGTCTCTTACAACGTACTTGCTGAAAATAAGATAAATGACTTAAATGAATGTTTAGGAACTGCATGTTACTATTGTAGTATCAGGGATAAAGCTAGATATTTTTTAATGTTATAGCCACAGAATCTGAACTTGTCCTCAGACATAGATGAAAAGAGGTTTGCATTTCCTATAATAGATAACATACTTACTACACGTGTACCGCTTATAATAAATTTGTGAAATTTATCGCAGGGGCACTCAAGCCTGCCAAGTCCTACTAAATATAACTTTAAAGTAATGTTAATTCAGAAGTATGGGGACATACACATCATCTGTCCATAATTTGATAGCCTGTGATATGTGTAACCAATTGTTCTTATTTACATTAATTTGCATTGTGAAAAGCAATTTTACAGTTTCAGTCAGACTTAATAGGCAATTTGCTGCTGAGTGCCTAATGGCATAGTTACTTAAGCCTGCCCCAGGGGGCTTTCTAGAACTGATATGAGACTAAACCTTTTAAATGCTCAATTGAATGTCTTAAAAAGTCAGAGAGTCTTCAGCTATTAAACCCACTTTGCATTCGCCTTAGGGCGCCCACTGCTGCCATGTAAGGCCGCATTCCCCGCACAGACGACGTTTCTCTGTTGGCAGTAGGCCCCGTTCTACAGAATACCGTCACACACCCCAGATGAGTTTGTCTCCAAAGTCTTACTTAAAACAACGTCAGCTTCAGGTAGGTCATACGTGTAGGTTTGTTTCATGAGACTTGAGAGCATTTTCACTTAAGTAAGACGTCAGTTAACATATTTAAAATTCTGTTTCCTCCAAGCTTCCCCAAATAAAAGCTCAGAAACCCCCTTCTGAGGCTTTCAGGCACTGTTTTCATGTGTTTAGTTATCTGTATGTCTCCTGTCTCCTTTGCCAGTTAACTCATTGTTCTCCCGGAGCTCAGCATTATTCTTGACACTCAGTGGCTATTCAGTAAATACTAGTGAAGTTTTGAAATCCCAAGACTTAGAACAGGTTACCAAGGAGGCCCTGTGAAGAGTCAAATCTACTAAGTATCAACTGTACTTGGGCTCCACAACATTAAACCAGTCACACTGGTGTTGGTACTCAGTGGAGGCTTGATTTCACTTGAGGGGAGGAGCTTGCCTCTGCATACACAGACGACTTTCCCAGGATGGTGAGAACAATGGGTGTTCAGTCGGTCCATATGGATTGATTTTTGCATGTACAACAAACCTCCTTGGATGGAGCAATGTTTTTTGAAGTTTCAGGAACTCTTGGTCAACAAGGATTTCAATATGCAACAGAGGACAGAAAACAAGTTATCTAGAACATTTTGACAGTTCCAGGCCTTGTCTATGGGCTTGGTTCTGCCAGGAAGGATTCCTGGAAAAATAGGTCCATCCCTGGCTCTTTTAAGAGTGCTGCTCCAGGTTGTTCTTAGACATGCATTCCCTGGTCCTTCTCGAAGCAACAGAAGAAAGTGTGGTGAATCAGAGTGTCACTGACTCCGTGGAACAACAAAGAACCGTGTTTGTAGAAGGCCATGATTAAAAGGTACTACAGAATGCCGAGGTCCCACACTCAGTCCCTAGGAAGCCCAAGACCTGAAAAACCACTTTCCATCAAAGGGAGGGGAGCGGAGGAGAAGAGGGGCACCCGGGGACTTGGGAGACAAGAGACTGTGATGTGACTGTGTCATGGAACCCAGTGTTCGTGGGAAAACTAAGCCCCAGTGGGCCTGACAGCTGGGCTAGAGCACGCACGGCTGATCTCTCCCGACAGCCAGCCTGGGTCTGCCGGAGGGCCTTGAGAACAGCAGACAAGAGATGACGTGGACCTATGGACAGCGACGACATCACCCCAGCAGATGCCAGCTCAGTGGATTTCCAGCCCTGGGGCAGGTTTGAGTAGTATATAAGACTTAGCCCTTCCTGAGCTTGTCCTTTCCACATGTCCCCAATGTCTGCGTCATCGGTATCGCACCTACTTTTCCCCATCCTCAAGGGACACCCGTCGGGATCCTGCAACAACTTTTACTTATGATAACTATGTGTGTTACGGGGTCAGTTCCCTTGGAAGTCCACCGGGCCTGTGGTACAAGCATGCGCGGTACATCAATGCCTTAGTTACAGGGGACAGTGAAAACGCCATGCCTTTCCACAGCTTAGCCGTTTGCTTTCTCCCATCCTAACCTAAGGGCACACAGATCCTGTGCCCTCGGTTGCTTGGGAGCCATTGGTTTAGCAGGTAAGCTGGTGGCTGTAGGGCAAATATGGCGTCTGCACGAACTGGTCCAGCTATCTCAGGAATGATTCTTGGATAGGACTAAACTTTAGATAGGGCAACATATTTTTTATGGTTTATTCACTACATGTTTTGGTAATTTAAATTTATTGAATCAGAATGAATCAAGGAATTCATGGGTCTATCCAGATAATTTTAAAATATGGACTTAATGATTTATCAAGAAAACTATAAATGAATTAGTTAGCATTTTCAAAATAGTACCATAAAAAAGTGTCTATTTGCGCATAGAAGTAGAAGGGAAGCCCGACCTCATAATGCAGTTGGCACAGAAACTTGGCTGTGAGTCTGCTCAGCAATCAGGTCTGGACCACGCCCAGTAGTCCAGAGGATCTGACTACTTCCATCATCAGTTTCCACAGCAGCTCCTGAAAGAACTGGCGACCATCCTTTCCCCCTGACTCTCCTCTGCACGTGATTTCGAACTCCCTGCTGTTTTCTTTCATCCCTAGTTTTGTCTTTTTTTCTTTCCGCTTTTTCTTTTGCATTTTATTTCCCTTTCTTTTCCTTTCATTTATAGTCTTGACTTCTCCTTTTCTCCTCCTTCTTCTCCTTCTCCTCCTCCTTCTCCTTTTTCTCTTTCTCTTTCTCCTCCTCCTTCTTCTCCTCCTCCTCCTTCTTCTCCTCCTTCTCCTCCTTTTCTTTTTTCTCCTCTCCTCCTCCTTCTCCTTCAACTCCCCCCCTCCTCCTCCTTCTCATTCTTCTTCATTGTCATTCTCCTCCTCTTCTTATCCCTCTTTTTGTAAGACAGGGTCTGTTTTCATATCACACGATGCATATTAAATTCAAACTCTCAATCCCCCTGCCCCAGTCTTTAGAATGCTAAGGTCACAGGTGTATGTTGCTCCATTTGACGGAACCTTTGCTTATGAACAAAGTGACTTTTTTTTTTGTTCTCCAGATCAGCAGTGACACCCAGAGGTTTGGAGGGAAGTTCTGTACTTCATGTCTTCTGGTGGATATCCTGAGTGATGTCTCTATGGGGGGAATCGGAACTCATGTGCTTGTTCTGACATGAGCTGCATCTTCTGTAGAACATTCTGAGAGATACACACAGCACAGGACATTCAACACACATCAGCTTTATCCTTTCACTGAGGACAAAGGAGTACTAAAAAGAAAGAGGAAAGAGGAATAGGGTGTGTCTAAATTCAGTTATAGGTCACAAACAATGGATTTCGCTTAATAATCATGGAAGTCACTCGTATATTTACGTAAGCAATCTTTCAATCGGATGGCTTAGTGAAATCACAGCCTCTCTGGAATCTTCCCACTCACTACCTACATGAACCTTCTAGTCAGCATCAGTATTAGCATTATCATCATCATCAGTATCATCATCATCATCATCATCATCATCATCATCATCAGTATCATCCATAGCAGCAGCAACAGCAGCACCTAAGCAGTCCATGGAAATAGGCTTTCTTTGCACTTCCTCCACATTTTTCAAAATGGAACTGGGTTTGAGCAAGAGAGGGGCTGTATGCACAGGAAAGTTAATGGACTCGTGCTGTACACCAAACCCCTTTGTAACAGGCAAAGAAACCCTGCTCGAAAGCCCAAACCGCAGCCTGGTCACGGCCAGCTGCACAGGCAGCTACAGCTCAGATGTTCTTGGCATTATACACGCAGTGAGGACGTCCACTGAACTCCTTCATATACCACCAGCTGAGTCTGTGGCCCCTAAAGGGAATGGAGAGACAAGTTAATTCACAGAAACATAAGCCAGCGCTCCGTTTCTCCAACCAGCCAAGACACACTGCTCCCTAGGGCACATAGTGTGGTAGTGGGGGATTTCAAGCAAGCAGGGGCACCTGCCAGGAGGAACTCCAAGACTACTGAATCACACGCCACAGGGGCTCCCTGGAAGACGCGTGCAGCAGTAGGCGGTGCTTGATAGCCGGTTATGAGTATTTCAGTGTCTTCTTGGAAGAGAACCCGTGGGTCTCAGTGTACTGTGTGGGTAACCACTCTTCTCCACTGAGACACGGGGGAGCAGAGTGGAGTTGCTTGCTTCAAATACCTCAGTAGAGTGAAACCCCAGCACATTGTTCTTCTGTTTAAACCACGGATACCCACAGAGAGATGTAAATCTAATATTTTGACACATTGAAATTAACAGCTACAATTGTCATTCGCATATCACTATTTCATGTCCTGGGACCTTTTTAACAGCTCAGGGTATTTCCTGCATAAAATTGGAACTGGGGGAATTAAGATTTGGGGAATGGATGACTTTGCCTGTGTGCTTCAATGCTTTACACTACAGGGTGGGGGCATTAACACATAGAACACACCTTTGCACTTACAGATTACTTATTTATACACTACAGGGTGGGAGCATTAACACACAGAACACACCTTTGCACTTACAGATTACTTATTTATACACTACAGGGTGGGAGCATTAACGTACAGAACACAATTTTACTCTTACAACTTACTTATTCATATATTATAAGGTGGGAGCATTATCATTAAGAACATAATTTTGCACTTATAACTTATTTATTTATACACTACAGGGTGGGAACAATATTATACGGAGCACAATTTTGCACTTATAACTTATTGATACACTACAGGGTGGGAGCATTAACACACAGAACACACTTTTACTCTTACAGCTTACTTATTTATGCATTATAAGGTGGGAGCATTATCATACAGAACACAACTATGCACTCACAACTTATTCATTTATACACTACAGGGTGGGAGGATCAACATACAGAACACTTCATCTTGCAGTCTTCCTTTAAGGGGTGTTTCCCAGATTCAGGGAAAAATCTTTGGAGGGTAATAAATAACAAATTGGGATGTGGTGATATTCAGACGGGCCTTATTTGCAATATCAAGACACCCCCACATTGGGGCCACAAAGCAAAGGTGCTGATGCAGAATACATACTGTTATCTATCAGGAGCATAATGTGGCAGCAAAGTGATTTTCCCCATCAGCTCTGTGTAACCAGGAGGACAGGTTATGAAAGAAGTAAGTGACTACATAACAGACATCCCTCTTTAATTGCAGTGAACATCCTTCTGGTTCTGTGTTTGGACTGGTGTATGAGTGTTTTTTCTGCAAAGAATGCACTTTGAGTTTACCCTGCCTGTTCCATGCTGGCTGCTCCATAGGCAAGCATCACATGATTAGCCTTCTTAATCTGCATAAATAAATTTATACAAGGAAATGACACACAGGATGAGCATTATGTGTAAGAAAGCGACAGGAGGAGTATCGAAGTGGAGAACTTTTGACTGGTGTTGCCAAGACTCTTGGCACTATGCAAACATAATTTTCTACAGAGTGGCTTGCGGGGAGAGGGGGGCTACTGCCATATGGCTATCCATGTTGTCACAGGAAGGGTCGTGTAGAGGACCCAGGCCATACACACAGCAAGCATCAAGTACTACAGTGACCTCCCTACCCACAAAGTGCACACATACATTTTTCAGGACACTTGGGTGATACAACGGGCATTAATTGGCTAGTTTGGCTTTAGCATGCTGTCAATTAATCTTTAAAACCATTAAAGCCTGGCATGGCACTGGAGGAAAGCAATCAGTGTAATCTTTCAAACTGGGAGTGTTCTGCTAATTAGTATCTTCCCTTTGCTAAAAGATAGAGAAGTCTGTGCTGGCACAGCTTTTAAGAATTTTCCAAGGGCTTCCTTTATATTTTTACACATTCCCCTCCTTCCTTTTTTTATTTATGACTTCTTTGATCTTGTCTCAAATCCCACTTTAAGTTTTCAGTGAGATGCATGTCCAGCTTTTAAGCCGAAGAAACGTTAATGATCATTAGAGGTTTACGGAAAAGGGTTTGGATTCTAAACCCTTATAGTTTTGAATCAAACCTTATCATGGGGACTGGAAATAGGAATTCACAACTGAGAGTGTGTGCTGTTCTGCAGAGGACCTGAGTTCAGTTCCTAGCACTCAAGTCAGCTGTCTCACAGCATCTGTAAGTGCAATGCCAGGAGGCTGACATTCTCTTCTAGGTGCTGAGGGTACCTGAATACAAGTAGCACACACACACACACACACACACACACACACACACACACACACACACACACGTAAAATAAATTCTTTAAAAAACGAGTTAACGTACGGAATGTTACTTGGCACCTCTACTTGTAGACTGCAAACATTCGTTTCATGGTCATTATACACAAAGTGATAAAGAAATGTAGATCCGTGCTGTCCTTGACCCCAGTGTGATTTCTAACTGAAGACATGCGATAAAAAAATATTTAGCTCTAAGCAGAATAAGTGCGTTTGCGGTAGAGGACAGGGTACTGCATAACATGTGGCTAAGGCAGGTGGAGAATGATTCCTGAGGAAACAGCTTGATGGGTGCTTAGGGATTAATGTATGAGTAGTGTAAGGATTCTGGCATTGTGCTGACCTGTCCCTGACACCTGGCAGAATGCACTCAGGCAGTACCCTGGTCAGCCCAGATGCAAAGGACCCCTTGAAAAGAAAGACCCCGCCCACTTACCCTCTCTGATCTCTTTTTCTGCTCTTGTTTCCCTCTCTTTCCTGGGGCAGACAGGACTTCTTCTGTCTCTTCTGTTCTCTCTCCCTGTCGGCGTCTCTTTGCCTCTTTCCCCTCCCTTCCCTTTCTAACAAAACTGCTCACTTAAGCTCTGTCTGCCTGCCATGTTTGTCTCTCAGCCTAGATCATCCTCGCCCTCCGTGGCATCCCCAAGGTTCCCCTTGTATTTTATCCTAACAGGTAGGGCTGAGCGAATTGAGTGGGCACCAGTTAAACACAGCATCACCTAGAGCCCCGAGCACTTCAGGTGCTCATGTTGGAAGGAAGGCCACTTAGCCCAATGCTAACATGTCATGATTTTTTGCAGAATTTTGGCCAGCCACTTTAGGGGGGAAATGCTGTCTCACTAGATATCGGGAGAAGACACTGTCTAAGGACCTCAGACCACAAAGTTAAAGACTTCTAAGATAGCCAATCTGATCGATTGGTTTAGAGGGGCAGGACAATGCCTAGGTCCCTGGTAACACTGCTTGCCTGTCTGTGAGGATGTTCCTGGACAAAGCCAAATCTGTGGGCGACGTAAAGATCATTTAGGTGTCCATCAAGGGAACAGAAACGGAGAACATGGCTTGTTCTCCCTGTTCTTCAAAATTTCTGGTCCATGGGCAAAACCCAGAACCCCTCATTCCTTTAGACCCCACAGGCATGCAGTTTGCAGAGTGCCCATAGCGGTCGTTGTAGACATGGGAACCAGATTCCAAAATACATAAAAGTCATTCTCTGCATCTGCAGACTCACCCTGGCTACTCCTCGGATTCCACAGACCTCAATTCTTCTCTCTCTTCTCACCACACGCACAGAACATCACAATTACCATAACAGTGATATATGTTTTTATACATAAACCTAAGGTGTGCACAGTAAAAAAAGAGCGTGAGGCAAACCATCCCCCCCGGAGAGAGCAGGATGCCTCTCTACATATGAGGCAGACAGAAGTGTGCTAATGAGCTTGGTAGGCATGTGTTCTTTGTCTACAGTTGGAAATGTCAACTCTCTAGGAGCAGAGAGCTAGCATTCAGGCCACTAAGTCAGTCCTGTTGCCCACATAGGCCTTTGTGGATCTGGTCTGGAACAAACAGATGCTGCTTAATGCCTGACACCTTGGGAGCAGCAGATGTTGGCTCTTTGCTCATGTGTACAGGGACCGTCACCTTCCATATGCCTACAGAGTGGGATTTATTAAAGAAAAATACCAGCTACTTAATCCTGAAAACACATGTCAGATAATAGGGGTTGCAAAAGTAACCTAATTTTCCCCCTAGTGAGAGACCCACTCAAAATTCAAATTATGGAGGAGCTTGGAGTTTCTTGCTGTGGTTAAGGCAAAGTGGAGAAGAAATTTCTGGACCTCTTTCCTTCTGGGATTTTGTGGGAATAAGTTGGAGCAGAGTGATGAAGTAATTTTTGCTCAAATGCTAGCAGAGAAAACAAGGTGGCTGATTGAAAGACTTTACACAGAAACACAATTCTCGTTGAAATGGGAACAGTAAGGGCAATCGGCAGGAAGTAACAGATATCTTAGGAGAAATAAGTCAAACCAACACAAAACTGAAAAGAAGTGCACCTTGAGTTGTTTCATGCCAGTTACAAAGACTTATTCTGTGTGGTAACACAGAGACAATCTTTTTTATTTTTTTTCAAATACAGTTATTTATTGGCCTATACATTTCTTTTTTGTTTGTTTGTTTAAAGAATTGATTTTTTATTTTTAAATTTAAATCAGAAACAAAGTTGCTTCACATGTCAATCCCATCTCCCTCTCCCTTCAATCTCCCCATCCACCTTCTCCCAATCCCTACCCCTTTCCCCAGGAAGGGTGAGGCTCCCCATGGGGGGTGTCCATAGTCTGTGAGATCATCCAGGGTAGAGTATAGGCACCCCCTCCAAGAGTCCAGGCTGAAAGAGCATCTCTCATTGTGGGATAGGCACACAAAGTCCATTTGTATGCCAGGGATAAATACTGATCTACTACCCAAGGCACCATAGATTGCCTAGATATCCTCACAGATACCCATATTCAGGGAGTCTGGATCAGTCCCATGCTGGATTCACAGCCATAAGTCTGGGGTTCAAGAGCTCCCCCTTGTTCAGGTCAGCTATCTCTGTGGGTTTCACCAGCCCAGTCTTTACCCCTATGCTCATCAGTGCTTCCTCTCTGTCACTGGGTTCCTTGAGTTCAGCTCAGTGTTTAGCTGTGGCTGTCTGACTCTGCTTCCATAAGTCGTTGGTTTATGGTTTTGTTTCCTAGACTCTCTGCAAGTGGGATTGCAGGCTGGCATTCCCCTGACCCATGTCTAAAATCCATATATGAGTGAGTGCATACCATGTTTGTCTTTTTGTGACTGGGTTACCTCACTCAGGATGGTTTCTTCTAGTACCATCCATTTACCTGCAAATTTCAAGATTCCATTGTTTTTTTCTGCTGAATAGTACTCCATTGTGTAAATGTACCACATTTTCTCTATCCACTCTTCAGTTGAGGGGTATATAGGTTGCTTTCAGGTCCTAGCTATTACAAAGAATGCTGCTATGGACTTAGCAGTGGACACTGAGGAAATCCAGAGAATCATCAGGTCATACTTTGAAAGTTTGTATTCCACAAAATTCAAAAATTTAAAGGAAATGGTCAATTTTCTGGATAGATGTCACTTGCCAAAATTAAATCAAGAACAGTTAAGCAATTTAAATAGACCTATAAACCCTAAGGAAAAATAAGCAGTCATCAAAAGTCTCCCAACCAAAAAAAAATCTCAGGTCCAGATGGCCTCATTGCAGAATTCTACCAGAAATTCAAAGAACAGCTTATATCAATTCTTCTCAATAGAAGCAATAGAAGCAGAAGGGTCTTTGCCAAACTCTTTTTTGCCAGGCTTCAATAACCTTGACACCCAAGTCACATAAAGATGCAACTAAGAAAGAGAACTTACCCTCATGAACATTGATGTAAAAATGCTCAATAAAATACTAGCAAATCAGATCCAAGAACACATCAAAACAATCATTCACTACAATCAAATAGGTTTCATCCCAGGGATGCAGGGATGGTTCAACATATGAAAACCTATCAATGTAATACACCATTTAAACAAGCTGAGAAACAAAAATCTAATGATGATCTCACTAGATGCTGAAAAGGCTTTTGGCAAAATCCAACACCACTTCATGATAAAGGTCTTGGAGAGATCCGGAATAACAGGAACATACCTAAACATAATAAAAGCTATATACAGCAAACCAACAGCCAACATCAAACTAAATGCACAGCAACTCAACATGATTCCTTCAAAATCAGGAACAAGACAAGGCTGTCCACTCTCTCTATACCTATTCAATATTGTACTTGAAATTTTAGCTAGAGCAATATGACAAATAAAAAGGTATCAAGGGGATACAAATTCGAAAGGATGAGGTCAAACTTTCACTATTTGCAGATGATATGATAGTTTACATGAGTGACCCGAAACATTCTACCAGGGAACTCCTATAACTGATAAATGCCTTACCCAAAGTGGAAAGATACAAGATTAACTCAAGAAAATCAGTAGCCCTACTGTATACAGATGATAAAAGGGCTGAGAAAGAAATCAGAGAAACATCACCCATTACAATTGCCCCAAACAACATAAAATACCTTGGGGTAATACTAAGCAAAAAGGGAAAGATCTGTATTACAAGAACTTTGAGTCTTTAAAGAAAGAAAGAAATAAAGACACCAGAAAATGGAAAGATCTCCCATGCTCTTGGAAGGGTAAGATCAACGTAGTAAAATTGGCAATCCTGCCAAAAGCAATCTGCAGACTCAATGCAATCCCCACTAAAATCCCAGCACAATTCTTCACGGACCTTGAAAGAACAATAATCACCTTCATATGGAAAAACAAAAGACCCAGGATAGCCAAAACTACCCTATTCAACAAAGCAACATCAGGAGGCATCACCATCCCTGATTTCAAACTCTATTATAGAGCTATAGTCCTGTGCTTTGGTGATAGCACAAAAATAGACAGGTAGACCAATAGAATCAAATTGAATACCCCGATATTGACCCAAACATGTATGAACATCTGATCTTCGACAAAGACGCTAATGGAAAAAAGAAAGCATCTTCAACAAATGGTGCTGGCATAACTGGATGCTGGCATGTAGAAGAATGTGGATAGATTCGTGTCTATCACCATGCACAAAACTTAAGTCCAAATGGATCAAAGACCTCAACATAAATCCAGTCACACTGAACCTCTTAGAAGAGAAAGTGGTTGGTCCCCTTGAACGAATTGGAGACTGCTTTCTTAAAATAACACCAGAAGCAGTGACACTGAGGTCAACAATTAATATATGGAACCTCCTGAAACTGAGAAGCTTTGGTAAGGCAAAGGCACAGTCAACAAGACAAAAAGGCAGCCCACAGAATGGGAAAAGGTATTCACTAACCCCACATCTGACAGAGGACTAATCTCTAAAATTTACAAAGAACTCAAGAAGCAAGTCTCCAAAACACTAAAGGATCCAATTAAAATGTGGGCTACAAAACTAAATAGAGAATTCTCAATAGAGGTGGCTAAAATGGCCAAGAGACACTTAAGAAAGTGCTCAACATCCCTAGCCATAAGAGAAATGCAGATCAAAACAATTCTGAGATACCATCTCACACCTGTCAGAATGGCTAAAATCAAAAACATCAATGACAATTTATGCTGGGGATGATGTGGAGAAAGGGGAATACTCCTCCACTGCTGGTGGGAGTGCTAACTCATACAGCCACTTTGGAAATCAGTATGGAGATTCCTCAGAAATATGGGAATAAACCTACCACAAGACCCAGCAACTCCACTCTTAGGCATATATCCAAAAGATGCACATTTATACAACAAGTATGTCTGCTCCACTATGTTCATAGCAGAGACTTCCTTTTAAAATTGTCTTACCCATTCCTTGCAGGTTTCAACATAATTTTTCTTCTCCGTTTATGTTCCCCCAGAGACAGCTAGTGTTACTCCAGTGACCACATGTACACTAAGAGCTCACTGGTAAGTTTTTAAAAAGTTTTGGTATTACGTGTCAAAGATAAAAAAGGAAAGTGATGTAACTGTCATGTGTTCAGTAAGACAGGTAGAAATATAGAAATGATGGGTATATTGTTGAAGATGATGTCATTTTGTTTTGGGTAAAGAGCAGTGGCATGATGGAGAAATTATTTCAGATCTCCATTGCCGACAGTTTCCTTGTTTTTCTTTAGAATATGGGTTTTTAAAAATTTGTATAGTTAATCAATTGCATGGACAGATTGATTGTGAATATGACTTCCATTTTTTCCTCTTCCTGCAGGTGAGCTTCTTATATTTTGACTTTGAAGTTCCACCAAGAAAAGGGAGCCTTGGTGATATATTACTTATGATTTATAATAGCTTGTCTGAGGATTCAGAAAGCAAAGTCAGCCACAAGCTGTAGAGGTCAGGCAGTGGTGATACATGCCTTTAATTCCGGCAACCGTAGAGCTAGGCGGTGGTGGCACACACCTTTAATCCCCGGACTCGGGGTTAAGAGGTAGACAGATCTCTGTTAGTTTAAGGTCACATTGACAACATGAATTGATCCAGCACACAAAGGTGATCTCATCACCTGAGATCACACACCTTTAATTCCAGCACTAGTTAGGTGGAGACAGGAGGGTATGGTTGAGCAGAAAAAGGAATATAAGGAGGAAGAGACAGGAATCAACAGCTTTTTGCCTCTGAGGATTCCTAGGAACAGGATTGCCATTTCATCTGGTTAGCAGTAAGATCTACTGGCTTGGCTGGTTTGTTTCTCTGATCTTCAGTTTGAAGCTTGAACCTCAATATCTGTCTCTGGGTCTTTTTTTCATCATACTACAGGGAGAGACACAATTTGTCCTCTCCTAAAATGTTTTATTTACCTTGAAATTACTTTGGATAATTTAAAAAAAATCACAAGAGAGTGATGGCACTATGACAGTAATGATACTGTACAAGTAATGGTATTTACACCTTAGGAAGGTTGTCATGATTTTCCTTTGTTTTTCAAGTCATAGTAACATCTTAGGCATGAAACAGGGGAGTGCCAGCATACAGTGCCACAGCCTGAGAGTCTCCAAACAGGGAGGACCATAAGAGATATATGCATGGTACACCACAGAAGGGGAATGGGGAAGAATCTCCTGAGGGGATTGGTAGCATGGGGTGAGGGGATAGGGACATAGGGGAAAGTAGGGAGTGAAAAGGAGGGGAGAGGAGGACATGGGGGAACAGGAAGGTTGAGCCGGGGGAAGAATAGAGGAGAGCAGGATGAGCGATACCATAATAGAGGGAGCCATTATAGGTTTGCAGAGAGATCTGACACTAGTGAGATTTCCAGAGATCTACAAGGATGATGCCAATTGGCAAGCTAACCAATAATGGAGGGACTACCTTAAATGTCCTTCCCCCAAAATGTGATTGATAACTACCTTGTGTGCCATCCTAGAGCCTTCATCCAGTGGCTGAAGGAAGCAGAGGCAGACACCCATAGCTAAACACTGAACTGATCTTCTGGAAACCAGTTGCAGAGAGGGAGGAATGATGAGCAAAAGGGTCAAGACTGGGCTGATGAAATCCACAGAAAGAGCTGACCTGAACAAGGAGGAGCTCATGGATCCTGGACTGATGGCTGAGAGGCCAGCATCAGACTGATCCAGAACCCCTGCATGTGGGTGTCAGTGAGGAGGCCTCAGCATTCTTTTGAGTCTTGGGCAATAGATCAGTATTTATCCCTGGCATCTAGATGGACTTTGGGAACCCATTCCACTTGGAGGGATGCTGTCTTATCCTAGACACATGGGGGAGGGCCTAGACTCTGCCCTGGATGATATGACAGACTTTGGATTTCCCCCATGAAGGGCCTCATTCACTCTGGAGTGTTTTGTGGGGATTGGGTGGGGGTTTTGGGGGGGATGAAGGGGGTAGTGGCAGGAGAGGAGGGAGAGGGCATTGGGATTGACACGTGAAGCAAGCTTGTTTCTAATTTCAATAAAAATAAAATGTAAAAAGAAATAATTAAAAAAAAGAGAGTGTCTTCACACGGTGTAAACATTTAAGAGAGTTTGGCTGACATATTAAGCCTCCTACCTGTTTTTAATCGGAGAGCAAACACATTCACAGCCAGGAGAACTGAAAAGTTTATTTGGGTCTTGAGTAAAATCAATAACTTTTGCTTCAGTTTAGTGACAGTGACTTGATGTATAAGAAACAGCAGATATTTTCTCAAGTAAACAATGAGTATCAAATAGACTCAAAAGAGCGAGCAGGAAGGAAGACAAGCTTGGCTACCACTCTTTGGCAAAGCGCTACATGAGACAGATAGTTTCAGCTGTGGCTGTGCGCAGACCCTAGTCCCCTGTGCCAGCTAGTGGTTTTACCAGCCCCTTCATTGGTGATTGCACCACTTTGAGGATGGGACTCCTGTCTTAAAGTATTATCTTTCCAAGGGATAAATGCATTTCACAACAACGCTTTGCATAATTGTCCCAGTTGGGTCAACTTTTCGTGATGCTGGCAGGTGTGGGAGGAGATAGCCTTAACCAAATGATCGTTAGTATTTTCTTCATACTGTACGGGAAGCAAGCTCTGGTCTGGGGCCAGTCCACTGGCTTGGCAGTCCAGTGATTCCAGCCAGCGTGCTTCAAAGTCTTATTATTTTACTGCCGAAGCAGATTTAGGAGTGGCTTGTCTTAAGAGCATGGAGTTTTCATTCTATTACCAGGACAGCCTCAGAACTGCACAGTTCAGCAGGCACTCAGGGAACACTCAGTATTTTGGCTAGAATACAGAGAAAAAAGATAACCCTTATTCTGTTAGGTCCCATGGCTTGGTTCAAACACACATGGAACCAGCTCAATTATCTGTACTGATGAAGGGGAAATCGGACCCAAGTTAACTAAACTTAAAATAAAATTATCGAATTGATTGAAAATATGGAGCCAATCTTCAAAATGGTATATTTTTAAAGTCACCCGTTTAGTGCCTGGAGGACTCTGCCCTTTTCCTCCCTTCCAGGCCTGTCTAAGGCATCCAGGGATTACTTTCCATTAGGAAAATGATAGCTGTGTGCCAGATTTAATCCTAGGAAAGAAATGACCTCTTGCTTTCTCTGCCTCCTCGTTAGCTGTTGTACAATGTCTGGTTAGCTTTTATACAGCTGATAAGGGCTTCCAAAAATCACAAAAAAGTATTATATTTTAAGCAAAACCTTTGGTAAGAAACAAACCTCATAGAGAAATGACTGTACTTCACGTAGGGTTAAGAATGTTAAAATTATTATGAAAGGTTGTAAATTAACTACTAAAGAAAATTATAACCGTTCACCCACTCCTTAAACTGAATTGTGTGCATTCCAAGCTGCTCCTCTCCATGCTTCGCTGTCCTCGTTGGGTGGGTTCTGTGGTCACGGACTCTGCTCTGGATGCCTTTCTTGGAAACACCCCCAGTGCACATGCTGTTGATTCAGCTTCTTTGACTTGCTGAGTTAGGTGATGACCTTCCTCATCTTAAAAAGCTTTTGACGTTTTAGGCTCTTTGTGTAAACTCGGGCGTTTTTTTTTTTCCTTTAGTCTCCCATAGCAGAAACACATCATGTGATTGGTCATGACTGTAGAAAATGGCGGGGAGTAGCACAAAGTAGGCTGGGAGAGCTACGAGGAATCTTGAGGGAGTCGGGACGGGACATCAGCACAGTTCTTAAGACCTTCAGCAAGCCCGATGAAGTGGTGCAGCAACAGTCCTCTTTCGGGGAAGCCTGACGTCTCCCAGGACCTTCTTGCAACTGCAAGGATTCTTCTCCATGTAGTAGCAGCACAGAGCCTCATGGGGAAAAAAGCGACCCCGGGCTTGAGCATGAAGCTGAAAAATTGTTGCTCCTCTGTGCGCCGCGCAGCGGGAGACTGAAGAGACGCATTTTCACAGCCAGGGCTCTGTGCTCTTGCCCTCCGGTCCTTTCTGAAGTGTGGATGCACAAGTGTGTATGTGTGTGTGTGTGTGTGTGTGTGTGTGTGTGTGTGTGTGTGTGTGTTGTATTGGAAAGGAGTTTCATAATTTTAGCAATTAATTGAGAGATGCTGCAATGCATTGAGGATAAAAAAAAGATGCCGACATCCTTGGATTAATATTCTTTCTTTTTATGTCTTTTTCCTTCCCGTACCGCGTGCATAGCACATGAAAGTGTAGCATGGATCGGGGAAGGATCAGTGACTAGGATGTGTTTAACTTCTATGCTAGATGGGGGAGCATCACTGCTCTGTCTGTGCGGCAGAGATGCATAGAGACGTGAAGGTGACATGGATGACCAGAGGGGCAGTGGGGGATTAAATTTAAGTGTACTCATCAGAGACCTCACCGTTTCCTACTCTTGAATCCTTCCCGTTCTCCTTGCTTCCTGTGGCTACATGGCAATCGTGGTTCGTACAGCTGGAAGTATGAAAACATCTGCCTACCTAAGTGCAAGAATCCCATGGTTTTCTGGGCCTCAAATCCAGAAGGAGCAAGGCAGGACTGGTGTATCTCAGCTCTAATGTCTAGAGTAGTGACTGCAAGAACTAAATTGGAGGACTCAAGCTCATTCAATGGCTGTTGAATTCTGCTGGTGAAGTCATCAGCAGTGCCAATCATCACAACAACACGAGGCCTCTTGATAAGGCAGACATAGTTTTTTCTTACAAGAGTTAGCAGGAATTTTGTGGCGAGCTGCCTGACAAGGCAAGGTAGAACCAAATTGCCGTTTTCACTTACTTTTGAACACGGAACATCATCGTCTCTGCACAAAGCTGAAGCTAAAAATGATGAGGAAGAAAACTGATGTTTTTCTTTTTGTGAGCATCTCACATTGCAGGAGGGATTGTGAGGGGAGTCACTGTGGGCGTCTGTTTATTGTGGATCTCTCTATCATCTATGCGTTCTTTATATGCTGAGCATATTGCCTTCTGTCTTCTTGTTACTGGAGTGGCAACGGAGTGTGGGTGGCATAGAAAGGAGGGTGGACATGAGGTTTCAAAGCTCACTGTTCTGTCCTAGACGGCTTATTCATTTTCATTATGCCTCAGCTCTCTCCTTTCAGTCTAAACGATAGCACCTAGCATGTAGGAAGTAAACATAGGCTAATGGGAATTATGTCCAAGATACTTGGTGCAAAATTGTTACCATGATATCTCTACTTTATTTAGAAAAAGGGATTTGGGAAACACTTGTTTTTTTAAGGAATCCACAAAAATAGATAATTGCTTAAGCTCTAACTCTCTTGCTTCAAGGACTTCAAGTAGGTTATGCCCCCAAAACTCACTGAAAGCACAAAACCCTAGTCTGCGTTTTATTCACACAACTGAAGAAGCATGCATTTGAGACTAACTAAGAAGACATTCTTGGAACAAGGGCTTGTGGAATACTACGCAGACCTCACTGAGCATCTTACGCATGAGGCTTAGGCTGGACATAGAATATTGAAAAAGAAGACATTTCTCTGTGAGCAAATATATCCCCTCTCCTCAAATCACACCTACTGTGTTTCTGTTGTACTAGATGCTGTCTTCCTGTCCCTTGCTCAGTGTTTTGTGGACACTTTCGACAACACCCAGGCTTGCTAACTGCATTGCTGCTCCACATTCTGTACGGGCATGAGTGTCTAGGCTTCCTGTTTCCGTTAATTTGTTTGCGAACCCTCGTGCAGTCAGTGAACAGCTGCCTTGCTGGGAGCCACAAAGTGTCACATACTGAGTAGTGTGTGCCAGCTGTCTGTTTAGCCCTGGCTGCATCCAAATACACTGCGATTTCTGTAGTAAGCTTGCTGCAGAAAGGCAGACATCGTTTCCACCGAAATGCAAACATTTCTGACTTCACTGTCTAATGAAACTTCTTTGCTACTTCAAGAAAAGTGTATCCAGAAGTATTATTACAATAAAGACTGTAGGAGCGGTTGCATCTCTGGGGCACTAAGCTTCCTCTGAAGGTCTCCTGTGTGCTTAAGTCCTGACACTGGAGAAGGAATGAAGAGCTTTGGTAGGTAGATGATACTCAGCCTCATTTGCTTCTCACTCAGGGGAGAATAATGTACACTTTCTTGCTACACACTGGGCATTCCAATCTGAAAGTTGATTTTAATTGATATCTACTTAACAAATACATATATAATGTTTTACCTTACAGGAATTATTTCTGCAGGGAAATCAGAGAGCAGTAACAAGAAACCACACCACTTATGACATGAGTCAAGTGTTTTTTTAATTTTTCTTATATGGTCATAGGACATATACACTACCACGTAAATGTTTTAGAACAGATGAAATATATGCTTTTGTGTTTCAACTCTTATGTAGGGCCCAACACGTTTCTTTGTACATTTTCCTAATTTTCCATGAGTCATTATATCCAGTGTGTACTATATCCAAGACAGTGAAATGGAGAAATAATGATTTTACATTCATGGGGAAGAAGGAAAGGTTTGGTCGCACCAGTTCATCTTTTGATTTTAAACATTTATTTATTTACTGTATCTTAAAAGTTGTAAGTTGAAATAGAATTTCATCAACTGCCCCACTCTCTTTCCTCTCTGAAGACTTTTCCAAGCTAATCTCTCTCAGACACCTCATTACCCAAAACTAAGAAGGCGATAGCCTCTTTTACTTTGACTATTCCATATATATGCAAACACACACGCATACATGTACAAGTGCACACACATATATAAAACCTGTCAAGTCTATTATATATTATACATATTATGCTTATGAAACCTGCTGAGTCGGGATATGGATGTGTATACATGCTTTTAAGGCTGAGCAATGTGCACTGGACAATCAATAAGAGTGCTATCCCTTGGAGAGAGTAATTCTCCTTCTCCCGACAGTCAATAGCTGCCTGTCGTTCTTTTTTCAGCCTTGGGACTCAAGAAAACTTTCTCTCCTCCTTGTGAGCATGCCCATTGATCGATATTGCTTGCTGCAGCTCTGGTCTTTTTTTATGCAGCCATTTCTAGGAGATGCTGTTCCCCCGCAAAATTACTGGTATTTGACTCCTACAATCTCTCCCCACTTCTCTGATGTTCTATGAGATAGAGGCATAGACAATGTAATGGAGGAGATGTATCTGTTGGGGTTGGCTTCCCTATGATCTGTCAGTTTCTGCATTGTGTCTTTTTGTGGTTTCTGTAACGGTCTTAACCTGCTATAAAGAGAAGCTTATTTGATAATTGGTGATGACTATCCATACTTGTGGATATAAGTATGCGGTTAAGAATGTAGCAAGGAAGTATGTTGGTCTAGCAAAGTGGCTATAGCAAATTCTTTTCTAAAGTCCCTGATCTCACTATCCCTGGGGATCTGACCATGTTTTTAGTAGCAGGTATGATTTCTAGCTCTGCCTAGAGTCTGTTTAGACAGCCATTGGCTGCTGCTGACACATCCATGCCACTTTTTGCACCCTCCTGCATATCTTGCCATGCTGATAATTGTGGTTATTTATATGTGTTGCAGCTCTGTAGGGCAATTTAATTGCTTTCCTCTCTTGGCAGTTTGTGTAGTGATTTCATAATCCCCAAAGCCTGGACATGCTACTCCACAAATACTTGCTCAGCAGTGTTTTGGCCTCCCTATTCACAATATCCAGGAAAAAAAACAACTTAAATGTCCTTCAAATATGAATGGGCAAAGGAAAGGTACTGCATAATAACTGTGGAAAACCACCCAGCAGTAAAGAAAAATGGAGTCATGGGTATTGTAGGTAAGTGTATGGACCTAAAAAGATTATGCTGTGTGAAGTAATCTAGAGTCAGCAAGATTACATATAACATGTTCTTATGTTCTTTCTCAGCTCTAGTTTCCTGCCCCAAATCCTCAGGTGTGAATATACAACATAAATTAACCACAGAAGCCATGAAAAATACGAAGGGACCATAAGTAAGGGAGTTGGGAGAGGAATAGCTAAATACAGTTGAAGTAAGGAAAGGCATAATGGGCGTGGAGTTCCAACTGGGGAGGAGGGAGGAAAGTGAATCTAGAAATAGAGGAGGGACAAGGGACAAATAATATCGAGGTTGTTTGATGAAAGCCTCAAGGAATTGGATTACTTTATATTTACCTACAGTTCTGCAAAATACATAAGTGCACGTGTGCATACACACACATGCACAGTATTCAAGGAGGTTAAGCCATTTGGGTTAACAGTACTCTCCACCACAACCAAAGACCAGCAGCTTTGCAAAAATATGAAAATCACTGATTGGGTTTACCATCATCTGCCTGTTGAGCAGTTTCTTGATGCGTCTGCGCTTTTCCTTCTGATTTGCTTTAACTGTTCGTGCCAGCAGTTGGAAGCAGACTCTTCATGGAAGATAAGGGAGGTGGCCGGGAGGAAGGGTGGGGACAGAGGGAGGGGGCAGAAGAAAACACTGAAAGAAACGCAACAGGCTTGGGCAGCAGATGTGAGGCACTTGCTGAGTTACCACCTGCTTCTGCCCAGAATGTGAGATGGAGCAGTGTTCCAAGCACAGCAGCACCTGGGAGCAGCATCCACAGGCAAAGATGGACTGGAGACGTAGAAGATCATGCAGTCAGCATGATTTCTGTACTGTTTGGTAAGCAGTTGTTATATATGTTGGTTTTGCTTCTCGAAGCTGTAGGCTTCAGGGAGAGGTCTATGGGGGCTTTTTGAACACAGGGGTTCTTTGTGGTTGGACTCGGCCTCTATCCTAAAACAATTGTCTTGCTTTCCCCTTGGTTAAAACAAATGTTGAGTTACATAAAACATAGAAAGTATGTGTGATATATTGTAGGTGATCAGATTTAATTGTTATCCTTACTGCCTTATGTCTCACTGATGTTAAAGACTGGTTATCTTCAACATACAGTAAAACGTCATTATGTTGTAATCAGTTTTCACTGACTTCACAGATTTGATAGTCACATTGAACTGATATTAAAATATGTATTTATAAATAGTTATTGAGTGTGATAGTTAGGGTCCTGTAGGAGGAGAGACCAGAAAGCCACAGAAATTAATATAACACAAGAAAATACAAGTACATGGAGGAGAAACAGAGAGTGTGAATACACGGACTATGTCAGGGTGAATCTGTGCTATTAGTAGGATGTAAGACGTTCTAGGAAGGTCAGAGAAGGGGGAGAAATGGTGAGTAGATGGGATAAAGTTTTAACTTGAATATTGTTCAGGGATATATGATTTAAAATGGTGAAGGTGGAGTAGAATTCAGGGCAGTGAGACAAGTGTGACAATGCTCACCGACCAATAATTAGGAAATATTTTGGCTGCACTGGTTGGGCATACCAGGGAGATTTCTGAAGTGTCACCTCATTAACAGGTGTCCCATCTATGCATATACACTGCACACCCAAATTTGAGATGACACTGTGGACTTTAGGGAGGGCAGAGAGCTTCTGCTTTGAGAATGGACACCCAGTGAAGTGAAAATCGCACTTAAATGTTTGGTGTCGTGGACAGTGTGAAGGATTCAAAGAACGAAGCCGAAAGCAGTTTCAGATCTTTCAGTTAATTTATTCAAGAATGTAAACTACTTGAAACAACTGTTTGCATCACCAAAATAACTGAATGTTTTGAACATGTCCTGTGTGTAAGATCTACTTTATGCAATTTGTAAGGGTAAACTTCATCAGGGCTCCAAGGAAAGAACAGCTACTGTCCTCATTGTGAAGATAAGAAAGAAGAGACACTGAATGGCATGGTATCTCATCTCGAATCGGATAAACAACAAATGTCTAGGCTTTAAGCTAAACCCACAGTTTGAATAAGAATGGTCCTTTGAGCTCATATACCCGTGTGCTTAGTTAACAGGGAGTGACACTATTAACAGAGATTAGGACCCTGTTGGAGAAAGTACATCACAGACATGGAATCTGAGGGTTCAAAATCACAGCCCGGTTTCCGTGTCTTTCTCCTCCTGCTCCCAGCAGATCCAAATGTGGAATTCTTGGCTACTTTCCAGAACCATGTCTGCCTGCACGTTGCCATGCTCCTCACCATGATGACAATGGAGTAAACCTCTGAAACTGTAAACAAGCCTCAATTAAATGTTTTCTTTTGTAAGAGTGCCTGCGGTCTTGGTGCCTCTTCTTAGCACTAAAACACCGACTAAGACAAAGGTTGGCACCAGAAGTGGAGTGTTGGTGTGACAGGCCTGACCGTGCTGTCTTTTGAGGGATACTTTGGACAAGAAAATTGGTTGGATGAGAGTTGTCATGCATAGGGTCTCTTCGCAGCCATAGGACCTTGATTGAGATGGAATGCTGCACCTTAAATGACTGAAATTAAATGGTCTAGTGAATTCCATCTACAAATGCTTCAAAAAGCATGAAGTGGTTAAAGATTTATACAATAAAAGCTATACATAAAAACAGGGAAGACAAATAATTGGAAAAATCATATGCTGATGGACTGGAAGACTTCACATTTTTAAGACATTTGCACCTCTCAATAACCTAAACCACACGGCACTACGTCTACGAAAACAGAACTTGTTGCAAAGTTCCTGTGTGAACACAGGGTCCTAACCCTCAGTAGGCCAAGATTGAGAAATTTACGTTTTGAGAACATGGGCATGACTAGTTGTGGCTTGGGCAGGTTCTATGATGGCTAGCAATTGTTTCCTGACTTTTCTTTTACTCACTTACCACAGCAGCGCTAGTAAAATGAAGTAAAACTTAGTTTCACCATAGCCCAGAGAAGTATTGCTAGAGCATCTCCATCTCCCCCAAGGCTGCCGCAGCTCTAGCTGCTCACATACCTCAGGGCGTCAAATCTAAAGCCGTCTTCGGAGACACTGAAGCTGGCCGCATTCCTTTCCTGCTTTTCATCTGAGGGGAGACTTGCTGAGAAGGCTCTCCCACTGCAGTCCCCTTCACCCCTTGCCTGAGAGAACCGAGAGAGAGAGAGAAGGCTGCAGAGTCGTTAACCCAGCCCTGGGCACACGGGCTGAGAACGTTTAGAGATGAACTCTGCCAGGCACGGTCCACTCTCCCTACTCGCTGGCCCGTTCCACTCAAAGCACAGCATGACCAAGGCAATAAAAGGGACCAGACCTCTGGCATCTACTCTATTGATAGGCAGGTGCGTTTTAGGGGTAAGGGTTCCTTCTGGATGGGCGCACTCTGAACGGCTGCATTGTCAGATTGTACAGTTTCCGCTCTTACTGTTTCCACACACGGCGGAGGCCATCCTCACTCTGTATCTGATCCCACACTGCTCAAAGACTGTGGATGCATGGGGGGCATCTGGTGGCTCCTGCCTCCCGGCTTTGCAGGGGAAACTCCTGGACACAGGTCAGCGCAAGGATCGCACCTCAATATAATGAAGGTGACATATACCGAAGGATAGGTATGAGGGCTCCTTCCCAATAATCCTTGCAACCCTTTTTAGGGAATCTGAAATTGCAAATATTATAGTCTCAAAAATGCCAAATCCATGTGCATGTTATAAATAATTAATGTACCAAGTATACGGACAGAGAGCTATATCCTATTCCGCATCAAAGTAGAAAGGCAGGTTGTGTTTCTAAACAAGGAAAGAGACAAGGCTGTGTGTTCATGCTGTTCTTTTCTTTTTTTTTTCAATATTATGCTGGAAGGACTTGGGGAGAGCCAGTTAGACAAAGGAAAAAAAACACAACAACAAAATGAATAGAAATTTCCCTCTTATCCTCCTATATTAAAACCAAGGAGAGAGCTGGAGAGATGGTTCAATGCTTCAGAGGACTTAACTGTTCCCGTAGAGGACCGGGGCTTGATTCCTAGCACCCACACATCAGCTCACAACCACGTTAGCTCCAGTTCCAGGGAATCCAATGCCCCCTTGTGGCCTCCCAGGCACTATGCACTCAGGTGGAACACATACATTCTTGCAGGAAGATAAAAAACAACATTTCGACGCACAAAGCAAACAATAAATGTAAAGAAACACAAAACATAAAAAGTAGAAGCTGAAACTTTACGACGTGGGACCCTGGCATTACCGGAAGAAACAAAGAAGGGCTGCTTTGGGATGTTGACGCAGAGTAGGTTTCCGGATTAGGCAAAGGAAATGAAGTCAAAATTGACAAATTGGATCACCACACTGGAGCCTTTCTGTGTAGCAAAGACAAACTTAGAAGAGTCAAAAGGCAGCGAAAAGAGAGACAGGAAACACTTGCTGCCCAAATGTCCTGCAGCAGAGTAACATACAGAACACACAAAGGTCCACAAAAACAGCGCAGCTGTTCACAGGTGTTAACTTGTGAGTGCACTGAAACTCAAGGTCAGCACAAGAACACGTATTTAAATTTACAATTACATTTCACATCTATAAACTCAATTCACTCACTATATATATATATATATACATACATATTGAATGATGTATTTTCTACAGAAGTTATTTGCAGAGGCAACAAAACATCCACACGGACAGTTTTCCCTTTAAGAATCATTTAAGTCGAACAATAAGGTATGGGGAAAAAAACAAAAACAGTACGTCCCTGCGGTGAAAGTTGACTCTTACTATTTTCGGCTCTATCCGTGAGACTTCTGAGGTGAAGGGACTGGTGTCGTTGGGTTGCCTGCGGGCTTGCCGTAGCATAGTAAGTGGGACCTTTGGAAGGCAGGCGTCCTGAGTCCTGTAAGAAAGCATCCCGACAGTGCAGTCCACAGCAGCCAGAGCACAGCATTTCCCCGTGGCCTCTGCTTCAGTTCCTGCCTTCAGGTCGCCGTCTTGTGCTCCTGCATCCCCTGGCTTCCTTAAATGATAGAGTGCGACCTTAAATACACCCTTCCCTCCTCGAGTTGTTTCCAGTCAGTGTTTGATACATGAAACACGCGCTAGCCTAAAAAAAAAACTTATTGAAATTGAAATATTTTCTTCATGCGCTTAAAAAAATCAATATAATTTTTTAATCTTTTTCTATTTTATTAAAAACCAGTGACTTCATTTCCATATGGATTAATTGCTAGCTTGTTTTTCATTTTTTATTATGGCTTTTGTTCCAATTATGAAACCTCTCTTTAGTAAACGGATCAAATGTATACTTGAAAAATGCTTCTGAACTGAAACCGAAAGTTCGCGGTTTCTCTAGCTGTTCTGCTTTGTCTGTGAGCTTCTGCCTCTCTGTGTTCTTCCTGAATTAATTAACAAATTAGTTTCCTCAATTAATTTATGAGCACGCACTTTGCTGAGGAATATGTGTGTGAACAAAAAGGTAATCCAGTGATCACAAAACATTGGTTCTAAAAGAGCATCCATGGAGCCCTTGACTTGATCCCCAGACCTCTAGCTAGTTAGCAATAATGAAATTATAAGGAAAATAGACTGTCCTTGCTCAAAACTTGATTGTTAGTAATTTTGTCAAACACTCAGAGGAAGTTTTTTTTAACGCATTATTTACTTTTATTTTATGTGCTTGAGGTGTTTTGCCTACATGTGTGTGTCTGCTGTGCTTGGAGGCCAAAGCGTGTTGGGTTCCCTGGTACTGGACAGTTGTGAGCCACAGCATGTGGGTTCTGGGAACTGAACCCGGATCCTCTGGAAGAGCAGCACCCACACTTGCATACTTAAGAGCTGACCTGACTTCCCACGCCTTAGAGCAAAGTTGTCTGTTTTGTTTTAGATATTTGAGAAAGGATTTCCCTCTGTGGCCCTGGCTGTCCTGCAACTCACTCTGTAGACCAGGCTGGCCTCGAACTCAGAGATCTCCCTGCCTGTGCTGGGATTAAGGACATGCATTGCCACCACTTGGCCTCCTCGGAGCAAATTTCTAAGAGAGAAAATTTATTTGCGGTGAAGCCCAAGGATCAGACACTGCTTTGGTCACAGCAAATTGGAGTCAGGTGCCACTCCTCCACTTGCCTACATAGTTTAATCGTTAGACACAGGGAATGACAATGCTATCCTCTCATACGTGTCCACAGGATAAACACCATACCTTAAGAAAATACAATCATCCAGAAGCATGGCTCGCACACCACATTCGAAAGTAGCACAGCAATCGGATGCTTCCTAGGATGACTGCACATGTTGTGACCATAATCACAGTCAAACTTTGGATGCTTTACACACTTCCCAAGAGATACATAGCCACTAGGCACAGTTCTCCATTCCACTTCTGACTTCAATCTACCTGCAGCTATTAACTTACTTCTAATGAAACAGATTTGTCTGTTCATATTGTTTCTCAACCTTAAGATTTTCTGTTTTATTTTCTAGTATATCCATGGCATACGCTTTATAAACTGTTGAACTTATTCTCAAGCAATTCCTTAATACTGATGCTATAACAGTTGGAATGACTTTGCTTACTTGGTGTCAAGATGGTGTTTATAAAAATCCCGTTATTTCAGACCCCTGGTCTCTGAGCTTCTCAGTATTTATCCATCCTAATGTGCTGTGTTTGGCACATCCGTGTGAAAGATGTCATATGCAGGGAAAGAGAGATTTACTTACTATTTCAAACTTGCATGCAGTTTACTCATTTTTTTTGGCAGAATTAACTGGCCATCCATTTCCTATACATGGATGCCAACATTTTGTGATCACAGTTATCACTGTTATATTTTATTATGTTACTAGGTTTTAATTGAATTAAAAAGGTGATGGCACATCATCTTATTTAGGTTTCTGAGCTCTTATTTTGTAGACTTCCTTTGTGTCTTTTTTCATGAAAGACATGACTCTCCAGTTTTCTTGTGATGTGGGTGTCTCCTTTGGTTATCTAGATATTAGCCTTGTCAAACGAGTTTACAAACATGTCCTTTTGATGTTTGTAAGAGTTTGAGGGGGAAAATCATCCTTAATTTTACCTAAGTGTTTCCTGGAGTTCTTCAACCTATCTGACACTAATATTTTCTTTATGAGAAATGTTAAATTTGATTCAATTTATTTGTTATAATTCTATGCAAATTTTCAGTTTCTCTTTGTTTTTATATTTTATATCATTTACCCTAAGTGTTTCCTGGAGTTCTTCAACCTATCTGACACCAACATTTTCTTTATGAGAAATATTAAATTTGATTCAATTTATTTGTTATAATTCTATGCAGATTTTCAGTTTCTCTTTGTTTTCATATTTTATATCATCCTAGAAATATACCCACCTCATTTTAGTTCTCCCAATAATTGTTCACCTTTATTGTCAGTTTTATTTATATAAGGGTTTTTATAGGGTATTCACTTTTTAATTCTGAATTTAATAAAATTTACCTATACTTAAATTTTTGAATTTTTTTCAGGAAGTCATAGGGTCAGTTTCATTTTAACTGATGCATTTTGGATTTACTGAATTTTTCTCTGTTTCTTTGATATTCCCCATGTTGTTCGCTTGTATTATAATTTCATTTCCTCCGTGTTTCTTTCTACTTTCCCTTAATTGTACTTCTGTAGTGTGACCCCATCAGCTTTCTTGTTCTGGAGTAACCTTTTTTGTGGTACACTGTGAAGATGTGTATGTTTTACCTCACCCTTTTTAAGGCATCTTCTGATTGGTTTAATAAAGAGCTGAATGGCAAATAGGTAGGCAAGAAAAGATAGGTGGGACTTCCTGGAAGAGGAAGGTACTCAGGACCGGAATTGGAGGGGTGGAGGTTCGCCAGCGAGGTACAGATGAAGTTGAATGTACAACATGGAGTATAGGTAATGAGTCACATGGCAGAATGCAGATTTATATAGACAGTTTCATTACATGGCAGAATACAGATTTATATAGACAGTTTCATTACATGGCAGAATGCAGATTTATATAGACAGTTTCACTGAAGTTACAAGAGCTACTTGGGAACAAGCCTAAGATAAGGCCAAGCTTTTGCACTTAATAAGAAGTCTCAGTGTCATGGGAGTGAAGAGACATGCATGCCTGTGTGTAATAGCTCAAGTTCCTTCTTGATTCAAGGTGAAGGGCAGGGAATCTTATCTGCATGTGATGCTTCTTCAATGTCTGCAACATAATGTATTCAATATGCAGCAATGTTGCATTGTGGGGTAGCATGCTTAAAATTCCGTTGGTTTCCATCTGCCCTCTTACCACCCTGAGCAAAGCCAGACCTTAATCCCACTGTGTAAAGCTTCCCTCTCTGCTCCTTCTACCCATTTCCACTGTTTTCTCCTCAGTTTATGTCTGTCACCCTAAGGTCAATAAAGCCAGCTGGTTGCTCACCCTGTCATTTCTGACAAAATGATCTTCCTTCTGTTATGATCTGAGAATCTTTCCCATCCAAGTTCCATCTCTCTTCTAAGGACACTAAAGATTCACTTACTCATGCATAAAGGTTTCTTTTTTCATTTAAAACTCCATAGCACTTTCTATCTTAACAATGACATTTTATCACATATTTTATGTTTTGAATTGCATTAAAGTCAATTTCATATTCCCCTTACCCTTCTGCATATAGGGCACCTTAAAGCAAAAGTATCCTTAAAGTCTTTAGAACTGTTTTTTTCCCCATTCAGTGAGTTCCAATGACTCAGGGATGATGCGCTTAATACATTTAGAAAAGATTTCCTAAAGGTAAAATAGCACTAACAGGACCCTTCCTCACAGACAGGATTTCAAGCCAGTGTGGTCACTCCTTTGAATTTAGTGATGAAAGGAGGTTGTGTAGTTTCAGTGGAGAGAAATGAGATTTTATATTTCAATGCTCTAGAATAATTAACAAACGGTGCATGATTGGAGCCCGGTGATATGTTTTGAGACTGAAGGTTGGAGTTTCCCTTTCTCTGTCACAATGCATTGTATTTCCCCGTTGCACGAAATACCCAACTGACTTTTCAAAGTCAGCATTCATTAATTGACCAAAATAATGGGTTTTGTTGTGACTGTTCCAAACATGCATGCAAGGGTTCATTCCCATTCATCTCACCATCCCCCACTGCCCCTCCTTTCTCCCCACTCCCCATGAGTCCTCTTGTTTCCATGCCCTTTCCCCTCTAAAACTCACATCACATGCGGGAAGCATGGGATACATCTCATGAGACTGGAGCCTCCCACTTGACACGA
Source organism: Mesocricetus auratus (assembly GCF_017639785.1). Classification (NCBI taxonomy): domain Eukaryota; kingdom Metazoa; phylum Chordata; class Mammalia; order Rodentia; family Cricetidae; genus Mesocricetus; species Mesocricetus auratus. The sequence continues at coordinate 3,972,329 of NW_024429193.1, read as the reverse complement.
TGGTGTTTGCTTGCTGCCAATGCCGTGCCCAATCACTGGTAGGGAGGAAGACTAGCCAGTATGAACTACAATGACCAGTCAGAAATACACACATTTAACACCAGGATGAGATGCTGCATCCTCATCCAAGGTTTGCATCAATGATGAACCGTGGTGGTTTCAGCGTTAGTTTCTCCAAACCTTGTTGGCCAAAGCCTTGACGTCGATACTGGCAAGCATTGATTCAGAAAGTGAGTTGAATAGAGTTTTTTAGTGGAAGCAGGCAGTTGGCCAAGATGATATCTTCCAGTAGGTACTTGTTTGGCTCTGGTGGTGTCGAATTTTCACTACTTATACCCCCATGGCTGGCACTTCCACAACAGAAACCAGACACGAGTTGTCAGAGCCCACATGTTAAGTGGGGACGGGTTGCATAATTCTTCAAGAGTGAAGAATGTCAGGGGATTGGGTGCTTTGCTCACTGAAAATGGGAGAGGACCCTTGAGCTCTGAGTGAATTACATATAAAGCTTAGAGGCCAGGGTCTCATGCCAGGAACTGGGCATAAGCACACAGCTGTTTCTCTTGATTCTTTATGGTTCCCAAACAGTCCTGCAAAGGCTAGAGTACATCACTGCTGGAGGCTTGCTCCTACAGCCATGACCCGGTGCTAATACAGCCATCTGGACCCAAAGGACTGAGTCATCGATTTACGGACCAGGATTAGCCATAGAGTTCTTGGAGAACTGGGGATGTCTGTTAAGGAGGACAGGAATAATGAAGAGGGGATTTCAGGCACTGGTGGTTTGGGAAAAACACAAAGACAGGGTTCGGGGTCAACTGACTCCCGTCCTTAGATTTATCAGGACTTTATCTCAGTCTCTGACTCCCAAATTTTTATTGTACTGGGGCAACCTAAATATTCGTTACAACATTTTGTTTCAATGCCTGTGTACACAGGCATAGATGCTCACATGAAGCTGCACATGCGTGTGGAGGCCAGAGGAGAGGCTACAGGGAGGCTCAGTCATCTTCCTGAGATTGGACTATCTTGCACCCTAGGCTTGCCGGGCCAGCAAGTCCCACGAATCCTCCTGTTTCCGCCTCCTCAGCCCTGAGGCATTACAGCAGTGTATCACCACACACCCTCTTTTAAAAATATGATTTCCGAGGAATCTCAGCTCAGGTCCTCACTAGCCCCAGCGTCTCCCCAGCCCATTCACAGCACGCTCAACGCTCAACGCCACGTTGTTGTCAGTCCATGTGCTCAGAGAACATTCTGCTGAAAGTTTTCCAGTCGCCTTAGCTATATGATCAGTCAACATCACACTGCATCATGTTCAGCAGTTATCATTTAGGCAGGATAACTAGATCAATTTATTCAGGTTGTTTTTTAAAAATAATTTCAAGCTTTAGAACATGTAACACACGTGTACCATGCTGTTATGGATTAAGAAATTAACTAATCATAATTTACACTGGTGGTATTTAGGGAAACCTGGCAAAGTGTGACTATTTTTTGTAACCAATGGGCGTTTGATTCCGGCATTGTGCTTTTTAAATGCACCATGCCTGCTGTTGTATATAACAAATTCATCACACAGCGAGCCAGAGCCAGAGAGACTATGGGAAAAACAGATGAGGCTGCCTGTCTAGGAAAAGACTTCAGGAAACGATGGACTCAGGCATCTTAAGACTTGCATCTCATTATACGGCTGGTGAGAGGCATATGGTGTCAAGAAGCCTCAGGATAGTGGACAAAGTTCCGTCTGTCTCATTGCATCCATGGCAATGAGACCCAGATTTCTGCTTGCATCGCATTGGAAATGGGACCAAATCCTCTGGAATGCCCCGACCTAGGTTAATAAGTTGCCATTTATTTGGGAATGCTGTTTGCAAGCAGGATGCTTTGTTTTAGTTCAGCCATCACCTCTATACTACCAGGGACAATATAGAGGTGCTGTGGAGGGTGACTCCCGGCTTGGGAGTCATTTTCATTACAGCTACCCAAACAGATAACTGTGACAGTGTGTGTGAAAAGTTAGCTACCTGGGGCAGACAGCACTGCACCGTGGGCTGGAGAGACTGCACATGTGAAAGCTGCTATGTCATCCAGGTTGTATTCAGCATGTTGTCTATTTCCCAGGAAAGAGAATGGGCCTTGTACTGTCACTCAGATGCCTGGCAGGTCTGTTGGCCAGCAATGCTGCCTACTCTCACCCAAGCAGCTGGCATCTCTTGCCGATTGTGTCTATTCTGGAATTTCCCTACCATCTCTCTACTCATTCAAAAAAATGTACCATTTTAAAAGTCAAACCTTGGCCCTAAAATGCAAGCTTTTGCAGAGGCTGAGGCAGGAGATTAATAGCAATCCTTACATACCATGAACAACAAGGTGATGTTAATATCTTGGGCCAGCCTGGTCTACATAGTGAGCTCCAGGCTACCCTTCACTCTAGCATGAAACTTTCTCTCTAAAATGTCAAAACTGTATAAAAATACAACTATGCCTCCACAAGCACACAACTAAACATCTGATCCTGGGAGGGAAACGCACAAAAGAAATCTGGCATGCTTGACTCTTGGTACATTGTGCTGGGTTTAGTGTGTTCGTTAATTTGCCTGCCAGATTCTGATTCAAGCACCAAATGCCACCTACTCAGATGTCGACCTTCTTTGAAACTCTCCCTGCCCTTTCCTCTAAATAAGAGGTAACGGGTCTAATGCTATGGCTTTAGGGTTTTAGTCTTGACATGAACCACATTATATTCAAGCATTGAAATTCCCTAGTTGTGTGACCACAGAGACATGATTTGTCTTCTCTTTCTTTGGTTTCCTTACTTCTGAATGACATGTACTGGTCTTTGACTTCAAATCTGCTCTGAAGTATTTTTATAAAGTGTGTGGAACAGTGTGTGATGCCTTAGGGTTTACGACCATCCTAACATCTGGCCCTTTTAGAAGACTGGGCTTTTTGACATCTTGGTGGAACTGGTATTGGTACTATCTCTATAAATCTAAGCTTCTTTGAGTCTCAACCCTTAAAGATTCCAGTATCTTTCATGTATAAGTGGCAGTGAACTGCTTTAGTTTTTCACACTAACCCTTCAGGCTAGGGATCTCCTACATAGTCATGGAAACCCTTGCTGTAAAAGAGTGACATGAGAGCTGAGTTGCAGGACCCGACTCCAGGGAAGAGCAGAATTGAAATATGTCAATCTCAGGCAAGTGTTGACATACACCGTGTTCATTACAATATATCAGCTTGATTCTTGATGGAGAGGAACCACCAGATGCTCTGGGAAGTTCTTTTTAATGACAGTGTCCAGAAGATGATTCTGTAAGTTTCCAGCATGTACATGGATAGAATGGAATATATACAGTTATAGCTATCGTATGGTTTTCCCAAGGTGCCCTGTCAAACATTTCCAATGCTCCAAACTCTGTACATCCTGCTGAACTTCTGAATAGATGGGAGCGACCATATTGAAGTCAGGGAGCTTCCGGCTTTACACTTTCCCTATCAATTACATCTTGTGCACTTATCCACCAGGAAAAGAGAAAAATTGAATATAGAAAAATGGCTTTATATTCTCTTTCAAAACTCATGTGCCTTTGAGTTCATTCTGTCCTTCCTCATTGCCCAACGATGACGTTTCTTGGTCTCCTTTTAAAATGTTTTGCTACACCACGCTTACATTTGTTTACATGTGCCTTTACATGCTATAAGGCAGGATCCACACAGGAGAGAGAACATGAATTGGTTTCCTGTTCTATACTGGGTCAAAATGCTAAAAATAAAAGACAGCATAGAAAGCAAATCAGTGTATCCAAGCACAGCAGCCTACTGCTAGAGCCCAGAGACAGAGGCAAAAGGATTGTTGTGAGTTCAAGGCCAACCCGGGCTACTTACTACAAGGACAGCTAGGAATTGCACAAACCTTGTCTTGAAATAAATAATCATTAAATAATGCAAATTTAATCATGGTAAGTCACATGGAATGAAAAAAATCTCCATTTTTGAATGAGGAGTCATTTCGAACTCTCTATCGTGAGCTTATCTGAAGAAGTTATTTACTTCTAGATTCACGTTACCAGTGGTGACGTCACACTAGACTCCCTTCCCTAGGTGTCTATGAGAACTTAACGGCAGTTATGTGGCATCTGGAGCCTTGGATGTGCCTGGCTAGCCTTCCTAGAGGCAGTACTTCTCAACTTGTGCTTTGCATGGGAGATCTGAGAGTTTCTCCGATGTCTGATGGTGCAGAGCTATCCTGGAGGCTTGAGCTGGGGATCTGAGCCTTCTCAAAGTCTAGTTGTCAACACATGTGTTCTCACACACAGACTAACTCTGCGTAGTCATGCCTGTGTGCCTCCAGGCAGTTTGAAATATTTTATGTTTCATTTGGCATCTGAATCTGGTGAATGTGTGTGCGCACATCTCGGCTCTATTCCTCCCTGCAGCCTGGGAAGGAGAGCTCACACTCACAGTGTTGTGTAGTGATCTGCTCTCTTAGAGTTGCCATGGGACAGCCTGGCCAATGACTTCCATTTGACCTCTTGTCTCAGTCTTCAGTGAACACACTGGAGGGATGGTTTCACAAATGGCTTGACGCCTTGCCTTCTTTTTGTATCTAATTTATAAAATGCTGTTGCCAATGTTTCTGGCTTCATATCCTATGCACAGGGGCAAACAGTAATGTGCCTCTCCCAATGAGCTGTGCCCCCACTCCTAAAAATGCATTTTTTTCTTTTAGCAAAGATTACCTTTCAAGCCTATTGCTACATTTTAGTTTAGCAATAGTAACAAGCTTCAGCCCTGCTTAATATTTATGTGTTGTTATTTGCCATTAAGTACACAGCTAATCAATGTTTTAAAATGTATCATTGTCAAATAAGCAGTAAAGTTGTCACTTTCATATGGATACTTATTCACCCATCTTTACCTCTAGTGCCAGGGGATTTGATACTCTCTTCTGGTCTCCTGAGTCCCAAGGCACCCACGAGTTATACACAAATATATACACCAACACATACAAAACAAAATAGTAAATTAAAAGAAATTTCCATTATAAACACCTTTTCACTTTTGTTGAGTCTTTTGCAATATGTCCTTATGAAGCCTTAATTTTTTATAATTTCGTTTTTATTTAAATTAAAAACAATCTTAGTTTATGTACCAATGCCAGTTCCCTCTCCCTCCTGTCCTCCTACTTCCCCCACCATCTCCCCATCCCACCCCCATTCACTCCTCAGAGAGCATGAGGCCTCCCATGGGGGTTCATCAAAGTCTGTTACATCATTTAGCCCTCCTCCAAGTATCTAAGCTGAGCAAGGTGTCTCTCCATAAAGAATGTGCTCCATAAAGTCAGCTCATGCACTAAGGATAAATACTGGTTCCAGTAAAAGCAGCCCCATAGACTGCCCAAGTCCCTCAACTAACACCCATGTTCAGGGGGCCTGGTTTGTTCCTTTGTTGGTTCCCCAGCTGTCACAATAAGGTCCACGAGCTCCCCACTTGCTCAGGTCAGCTGATTCTGTGGGTTTCGCCAACATGATTTTGATCCCTTTTGCTCATCACGCCTCTCTCTCTACAACTGGATTCCAGGAGTTCATCTCAGTGTTTAGCTGTGAGTCTCTGCATCTGTTTCCATCAACTACTGGATGAAGGCTCTAGGATAGCATACAAGGAAGACTTCAGTCTCATTATAGGGGAAGGGCACTTAAGCAGTCTCTCCATTATTGCTAGATTGTTAGTTCTTGTCACCCTTTGGATTCCTGGGTATTTCCCTAGCACCTGTTTTCTTGTTATTCCATAATGTCTCCCTCTATCAAGGTATCTCTATCCTTGCTCTCCTTCTCTGTCCTTTCCCCAATCTGACCTTCCTGATCCCTCCTGTTCTCTTCCCACCTCCTTCTCTCTCTCATACCCCTCTCCCTACCTCCCACCAGGCTCCCAATTTACTCACGAGACCTTGTCCCTTTCCTTAGGGCTGATCTCCAAAATATACAATGAACTCAAGAAGCAAGACACCAAAACACCAAATAATCCAATTTAAAAATGTGGTGCAGATCTAAATAGAGAATTCTCAATGGAGGAACCTCAAATGGTTGAAAGGCACTTAAGGAATTGCTCAACATCCTTAGACATCAGGAAAACACAAATCAAAACAACTCTGAGATACCATCTCATACTTGTCAGGATGGCTAAATTCAAAACGCTAATGGAAGTTTATGTTGGAGAGGATGTGCTGGTAGGAGTCCAAACTTGTCCAGCCACTTTGGAAATAAGTATTGCAGTTTCTCAGAAATTGGAAATCAATCTGCCTCAAAGACTCAGCAGTACCACTTTTGGGTGTATGCCCAAAGGATGCACACTCATAGGCACAAGTTCTACTATGTTCATAGCAGCATTATTTGTAATAGCCAGAACCTGGAAGCAACCTAGATGCCCCTCAACTGAAGAGTGGATAAAGAAAATGTGGTACATTTATACAATGGAGTACTACGAAGTGGTTAAAAAAAACAACGGTGTTGAGGAATTTTCAGGCAAATGGATGAAACTGGAAGAAACCATCCCGAATGAGGTAACCCAGTCACAGGAAGACAGGAACGGCATGTCCTCCCTCATATGTGGATACGAGACAGAGCACAAAGGATAACCAGCCTACAATCCACAAACCCCAGATAAGCTAGGAAACAGAAACAGGAAGGAACCTAAGAGAGACCTTCATTTCTTTTTTTTTTTAAATGTGATGTCTTTTTGGAATCTACAGGGTGTTAAAATCTTTGGTACAACTCCTTCATGCTTAGAATGAGACAACGAGATGCCCCTCAGACTGCATAGGGCTGAGGAGGTGTTTGTGGAAACCACCCCGTGTGGTAGTGGAGTCTTTTGGGGTTAGAGAAGCAGTCCTGGGATGACGGCATTCACAATGTCTGCTGTAGTTTCCCGATACGTAGGGAAAGGTCTTCTACTGTGTCACTTGGCTGCCAGCACTTCTACCAATCTCCCTTGCCTGCTTCTGGAAGAGACAGGAATACGGAGAATGCAATGTGTAGTTTTTGAACTTTTGGTTTGTATGTCTAGAGCTTGGCTTTAGTACTGGCAGTTCCTTAGAGCACCAGAGTTCAGGGTAGAGCCCCAGAGTCAATTTTCCTTTGATGAAAATCAGCTCCTCCTGTTTCTGCTCTTCATCTCCTCCATGGCACAGTATGTCCGAAGCCCTCATATCTTCCCGAGTCTGTTTCATGGCCCCTCTCAAAGCCCGTTCCCTTTCTACTCCGCTTGCGACCCCACTAAGTTGTGCTTGGGTTCTACTCTGCTTGCGACCCCACTAAGTTGTGCTTGGGTTCTACTCCGCTTGCGACCCCACTAAATTGGGCTCGGGTTCAATTCCCTACTTCTCTGGTAACTATTTAGTGATTTTATCTTTTCAACCTTTTTAAAATTGGTTCTCTGGCTTCACAAACATCTCCTCCTTTCACAGACGTAGCGTTTGGTTCTGTTTGTCTTCACTCTAGGTGGAAAGAGTAAAGAGAGTCATTTTCAATCTATTATTGAGAAATTGAAAATGGGCAGCAAGTTCTTCACACCTGTGGAATAAAACGCCTTTACTCCGTCTGTGCATGAACCCCATTTTCAAAATTGTTTGAGGTCAAATCAAGGCTTTGATGATGAGAAAAGAGTTTCAAGCCTGATCTCTACCTATTCCTTTGCCCCTGTGGCCGTCTTCCCACATAATACTGAGACACAATATCCATAATAGTCTGGCTGAAACCAATTATCTCACAAGTTCTGTCTTTCATTGCTTTTCAGGGTCTGTTCTGCAGGAGAAAACAAAGGAATGCTTTAAAACAGGCCAGCATAAACACAGTCTTGGGGGACTAAATGAAAGCCTTCTCCAAATAAGCGATACAATTTCCTTCTAATCTAAACTGATCAACAATATCATAATATCCTGCTTTGTTGTTTACCTCTTGCCCTAAGTATATTCTCTACTTGCTTGTTTAGTTTCTTTATTCATTTTAGATAGTGTCTTATGGAGACCAAGCTCTCTCTAACTCATGGATGATGGCCTTGAACTTCTGATCCTTCTGTCTCTGTATTCCTAGTGTTGTGATTGCCTGTGGCTACAATCATAGCCAGCTAAAAGATATTGGTTTTGTTTCATAGTTGTCTTTGTGTAGAAATAATGCCCATGAGTCAACAGTGGTCCATGAAAGAGGGTATGGGGATTCTGTTCCCTAAATCATGGCCTTGGGCACCTGTCAACCTGCAAGGAGTGCCAAGAACGATAGACAAATGGAATCTGTCTCTTTAAGCAGGAAATAGATGTCTCAGTAATTACTGATCCATAAAGAAAGACTCCAAATTCCAGGACTCAGTCACAGTAACAATCTCACTATGTTCTCAGATCTGTTGGAATAACCAAAGAACTCTGCCGGGTAAGTTGCATTCTATTCCATCACATATAAAGCCTGCTGGAGAAAGAATAATTAGTGGGAGTCTGAAGGAACCAACACTAGAAGACACATCTCCAAAGTGGGCTTTTCAGCTCTGTGTCTGTTGCCTGACATGGGGTGTCCCAGTCTGGGTGTCCTGCTGCCTGTTCTCCAGGTCACACACATTCTTCCCTGCTTGGCAGCTACTACGGGAGTGCTATGAGAGTCAGAAGGTGCCAGCGTTCTCTGACTTAGTGCCAGAGCTGACTGCTGTCACCTTCACTGAACTCTATAGGTGGTAGGCTCACTGGGGCAAGAAGAGGTGATCCCAGCTCTACTTACTGGTGGAAGTGTGAAAACGCCACACTATAGAGGAGGCCATGTCATCAAGTATATTCTGCAGTCATCATTAGGAAAAAAAATCCGCAAAAGAGAATATGTTTTTGGCAGATAGCGTGAGCCAACCACCAGCTACACACGAATAAGCTCAGAACATATAATCAAGCCGTTGCAAATAACCAGCCAGCACCTCGGAAGTTCAAACAAGCTGAAATGTATTATTCTCCCTTGGAACCTGCATGCTGTTTGGAAAACTAGCTCCTCCTCATCCTTCTAAAATAATATACACTTTCAGGACCCCTTGTTTTCACTCATGCGGGCTCCCAGCATGGAATCGTCTTCCCTACACTATTTACTGTAATCCTTGGAAGGAGAGTTAACTGCCACTTCCCTAGAGGGGCCATCCCTGACACTGGGATCTTGACTGTAATTAATCACCCCTCTCTGACTGCTGCAGAACAGCTATTTCAACATGTACTTGGCACTGATTCTCTTCTGGCTGTATCATGAAGAGGCATTTGTAGAAGACCCCCTCCTCTTATCTATGACCCTCCCTAGAAGGGAGCCTCACCTTCTATCATTGTGGTTTTTCCAAGTCTTTGATTTTTGACCCACTAACTTATCAATTGTGTAAACACACCACCGGTGATAAAAGAACCTGTATTTCATAGGTCAATTGACCTGTCATTCCAGTTCTAATTTGAGTATGATTTGTGTGAATGAAGTAGGTTAGAGGTGAACAGAAAACAGACTTGGAAAAAGAGAGGGGATCCAGTTGTCGCTATTTTAGTGTGTTTTAAGGGTGAGGAGAGTGCCTTTATTTTTGGCCAATTCAATTCTCATAAAGTGAGATTGGCTGTAGTCAGATTTTTCTTTGGGCCTCAAGCATACAAGTAACAACAGAGAGAACTATTATTAATTATGGAAGCTTGACCTTAGCTTAGGCTTGCTCCTAACTAGTTTTTATAACTTAAATTAACCCATATATATTAATCAGTGCTCTTTTATGTGGCTCAGTCACCTTTACTCTGTGTCATCCATCCTGTTTCCCCTGAGTCTGGCTGGGGACCCCACCTTTTTGATCTTCCCAGTTCTCTCTCTGCCGGGAAATCCCACCTGTCTCTCCTGTATAGCTATTGGCTGTTCAGCTTGCTATTACACCAGTCACAGCAATACATCCTCACAGTATACAAATATCTCACAACAAATGGTATCATAGTGAAGAAAAACAAGAACAAAATAAAGCAATCTCAGCTCTTAGGAGGCTCACTATTTCCAGGCTGTGTTGGACCCCAGCCCCCACCAGGTCTCTGTGAGTTGCTTGTCAGCCAACAACCACAGGTGCATCCTGTTTTCTAGTCCTGGCTTACAGCCTCGGACTTACCCCACTGGCATCAACCTCTAATTATGAAAACATGCAAGTCTTACACCTGGGGTTTCTCCACTGTGCTATAAGTCTGTATATAAGGCTGCTCCCTCCTTGTAATAAAGACTCCACACACACACACACACACACACACACACACGAGAATTACCAGAATGTTAAAAAATCATTTCTTCAAAGAGATTCGTTTTTAAAATCCCAAACATGAAAGGTGACATCCTGCACTCTCCTCTGCTTGCCTCTGAGTCAGCTTGTGGTTTGAAGGAACAGTTTCTAGTCCTACTGGAAGGAAACCTGTCAAAGGCATGCGAATTATCCCTGCCAGCTTCAGGGTGTAATTTTCTTTGTTTGAAGAAGTTTTCTGTGGCCAAGACAGGGCAAGGCTTGAGTTCAAACCCCAGTCTCTACAACCAAACCTATCTGCAAGACCTATCTGCTACGTAACTCCTTGTTTCTTCTGACCCAGCCTTCCACTTCATGGTTGCAGCTTGCAAAGCCTTTCCTTGTATTCTTCCTTTCTTTAGACTTTCAGGGAGTTGTGGGAGGGAATGGATGAAGGAGAGGAACAGGCATAGAATTTCCCTTTCCTCAGCTCCAGGATCTGCAGACACCCTGTCTCTAGGCTACACTAGGACAGCATGGCCCTATTCCATTGTTTTGTCTTCAGCTGTTCCAAAATACAGCTAATCTCTGACTTGTCTAATTGTCTTCATTTTTACAGCTTTTTGTGTCAGTGTGGAACCCGTTATCCTTGAGGGGATGTTTATTTCCCTATAAACCCTGACTGATGCAATAAAGTTAATCTATCGGACTCAACCAATTTATTTGAGAATGTTCTTTAATCTTTTGGTTCACAGGGCTGAATCTGCCAGGCCTGGACACTCACTGGACATCTTAAGGATGTGTGACATAATTTGATTTGAAGAACAAAGATTTTTACCTCATCCAACTACATGGTTCAGTCATGGGGACTTTAGCAAATTTCTTTACCTCTCTCCTCACATCCAGAAAAGTACACAAGTTGCATTCAGCAGTGTTCAGAGAGCAAGTGTGTTCCTGTAACTAGTGACCAGGAGAAAGACCCTGTTTAGCCTGGATAGTTTAGAAATGTAGGCGCTACAATGTCCAAAGATAAGTACTTCTCTGTTTAAAAACAAAAAACAAAAACACAGAATTTGAAAATTCACATCCTTACACAGACAAGGAACCTCAGAACCTGTGTTCCGCTTTGCTTAATGCTTTTAGAATCTTTCCTAATATTGACTGCAGCAATAGCTTACTCACATTTCCTGCTGTGCAAAACTTGAATGTATGAAATACCACGTTATTTATTTTAACTCTCTCATTGATAGACATATGTATAAGAACCGTTTTGGAACTGGTAAATGGTAACATTAATTTTATACATATTCTTGTGCATTTTTTAAATGAGTTCAGAAGTTTCCTTTTGCTCAATTGTTACATCTTTTATTTAGTGGATGCTGTGATATAGCTTATCATAATAGTGGTGTTTATTCTAATATATGCGGATGATCTGGGGGTACCTTTAGTTTGATTATGGGTATTACATAGTAATATGAGGTTATTTATTTGTGTAATACTATATATTTATTTTGTATATAAGCACAAGATGAGATTGACATATCATAGAGTAGGTGTAAATTATTTTCAGTGAAAACTATTAGATAAATATATCAAGTGCAAACAAATTTGAATGCATTCCAGAAACATAAACAATTCTAATCCTCTACATTTTCTCTAAGGCTTGGTATTTTTAAATTTAACTGAAATATGTCAATATATCAGATGTCTATCACTTTTGATATGTTCACATTTGTTCATATACTGTTTTCCTGCTCAGAGTTTAGAAGGTTGTGTTTGTCATGAACTATGCCTTAATTTTCAGACTTCAAGCTTACAGAATTGAAGAAAATATAATAGTGTCTATAATAGGCATTTTATCCCCCTTCCCCAAATTGACTTTTATCTACTTTGTTTTACTCTCTTGTCTGAGGAGCCGTACTATAAAGTTAGACTGCCTTGAAGTTATTTCCTTACAGTATAATTAACTTTTTATTTCATTAATTACTATTTTCATTTATATTACTAGTTATGTCTTGATATTTTGGGTTATTTTTGGTGAGTATTTCTCTTGGTTCTCAGCTCAGGGGCCTGATATACACAGGGCAAGCACTCATACAAACTCAGCTTCATTCCAGTGACTGATTATTTATTACTTCTCTAATTTACTTAAATGACTAATGGATAAAAGAGTCCACAAATTTTTCCTTTCAAAAATGGAATTATGGAATTATAGAATCCACCATGCTTAAATTCTTCAGGCATTCACATATATTCCTACATTTCGGCTACATAAAATTTTCTTCTGACTTCTTTGGTCCTGTGGGTGAGTTAGAATCATATTATTCTAGAGTTAATCTTTGCTTGTGGATTTCTGAGGGTTTCACTAATCACATAGTCTGTAGAGTTCTTCTAAGTCTTTAATAACTTGCAAATGGTTTTTGACTGGTTTTAGGTTTCTAGGAAAATACTTTTTTTCTTTCTTTTTTCTCTCTGAGTGTGACAATGACACCGCTCACACTTCTGACTGTTTTTCAGATATTTTCTGTGTACTTAATCTTTCAACTTGACAGCATGAAATTTTGCATGAATGCCACTGCATGGACCACTCCGTCTAACTGTCCTCCCTCACTTCCAATACTTTTCAATCCACTTGCCTTCTCCTTGTCATTCTTTCCCATCCTCTCCATCATCTCAGAATCTCAGGGGAAACCCGGAACTGTACCACACGGGCTTGGAAGCAGGTCAGGTATGTCCTCTGTCACAGTCCTTTTGATAGCTTTCCAGTATAACACGGTCAAGGTTATAACCTGTGAAGTACAGGAATGTTTGAGTGTAGATTCTGCAAAAAACACGGGTAATTTTAGAACATTAATAATCACCTCATTGCGAAATATTTCACATACCACAACAAGTGGTCCATCTGCACTGTCACAGTAACCATATAGGGTAAGCTATTATTAATATAATTTCATAGATTATGAAACTGTCTTCCAATAGTATAAAACAGGAAGCTAATGGCTACACTAAGGCACAGAAGTGTCTGGGACCAGCACTAGTCACCACGAGCAGCCCTTGTGTAAAACATGGATCAGTAAGCAAAAGAAGCAAAGATAACACTAACCTCTTCACTGTCAAACACAGTCAATAGCTTTGAGTTACCATGCACAAAAACCACGCCCATTTAGAGCAGCACTTCCTTCATGCTTTCTGCTTCCTATTATGTGCCATTGCCGTGTTTCGCAGAATTCCAGAAATTCAGTCCTCTGGGGTCACGGTAGTCAGCCCTGGATTGCCGATGGCAGTTTATGTCACCAGTGTTGGGCCTCAGGATCATCTAGCCACCCTCCTGTCCTGTAACAGGTCAACAGACCTATCACACTAAGGTGATCTGATACTTGGAGAAAATTGCTTCCCAGGCTCAGCCCCCATCATTAAACACCGTTCCTGGAGGGGTCCCGGGGAACCCACTTCCTTAGGGCACCAGAAGTGGGTCTTCCCAGTCAAGTCCGGAACCAGAACCTCTGTGCCCTCAGAGTCAGCAAAGCACCTGCTTCTCTTTTTATAGATAAAACAGGCACTTGGTGTTCATAGCATCTTAAAAAAAAGTGCGGGCCTCAGGCCAAGATTCCATAAAAGAGGAACATTTAGTATGTTTCTAAACCTATTTTAAAAATAAATCCATAAAACCATTTTATCACATCTATAATTAGCTAGTTTGCTTGTGGATTCTACAAATTTTTCATAAAGTTGCATTATTTGGATGAAACACATGACCACCTAGGAGACAAATTTCCCATCTGCTTTCTGAAGCATCACTAAATTAACTTCCTAGGAGAAAGAGACACACCATTTAGTATAAACATCAAGACAAGCACTGCAATGGATTGCTACTAAACATGAACCTTGACCTTGGCCCTCTCCTTTTCTGTAAGGGAAGATGGACACAGCTTTCAGGGGTGTGGTTAAACCTTTCTATCTGTCTGGAGAACACATACGGCCTGGAGCAAAGTCCGTTTGGCCACAGACCAGGCAATTCCTGTGAATGACTTTCTGTTTGACATAAAAAAAAAAAAACAAGCAAGCAAGATAAAAAAAAAAAAACAAAGATAGGGGATAAAACTCTTCTACTCAGTGTGTAGTTTTTCCTGAGGAAAAAATGCAATAGTTGTGTTCTCTTGACTGAACTGCTCAAGTAGGCAAGAGGCCTTGCAGAAGCTTTCCCTCTGCTGAGAGTAGGGGAGGCAAGGAGAGAGCATCAGACACTTCACTCTGAGCCTCTTTTAGTCACCCAATCAGTTTACTTTCACTGAATCTTACCCAGGCTTTTTCTGTGGGTACCTGTGGCTGGGGGATCCAGGCATGCTTTATTAGATGGTAGTTGCTATTGTAGCATGAGCCAAAGCCCAGAGATCACCTGTTTCAGAGAGGGGTCTAGAGATCTTCATTATGACTCCAGAACGTTTTCTAGTTGTCTTCATCTTCACTGGCTGTGCACAGTTTCATGTTCAATATTTCATAAGGAGAATGCTCAGAATAAAACATTTTGAAGTGGCATCTAGCCAGTCCCCTTTTACAGGAAAACATGGCTTTTCTGACCCTTTATCCCATGCATTTAGGGATATCAAAACCTTTAAAAAAACTTTAATTTCAGTAACTTACAAGAATTCATGGTTGAATAGTACAAAACCACTGGTAGACATCAATGTATTGTATTTTAGAAAATAGATAAAAATCTATTCAAGATAATTTGGTGAGGAAACAAAAAAATAGATAAAAATCTATTCAGAATAATTTGGTGAGGAAACAAACACATTTGTTGCATATTGTCAAGACAAAATTGACAGACCTTGAATTTTGGTGTGGTTTGAGGATTTGACTGCTACAGATGAATACTCAGTGTGCAATGAAATGGTTCTAAGATGAAAGTTTTCTTCATAGAAACTTTTAATATGCATAAATTGTTGAAATGTCTCCCTAAATATCATACTAAAAACACAGAAACTTAATTTTTAAAATATTAATTATCAGAAAGGCCCATTAAATTTTCATCCCACAGTCCACATGCTAATATTAGCCCATGGGTGTGTTCTAAGGTCTACATTTATAGACTCCAGGAAGAAATCAGACTGCCGTAATGAATTCATTACCCTAGTCAATACTGTATGACCTGGAGCAGGAAAGGACATTTTAACAGGGCTTTTAAGATTTAAAATTACATATAAATGATAATTATTTTCACGGTCACACACTAATCAAGTCCAGATTAGCTTGGTCATTACAGTCAAACACATGCAGAATAGAAAGCTATTCTAAAAGTCATCCTTTGGCCTGGGGTACTTTCTACCCTTCTTAGTTTTGATCACATCCCACATGAATAATATTCCACAGCAGGAATCCTGGAGACCAGTGGTTCCTGAAGCCTGCAACACTAGTGACTATTATATCGCTTAATCCCAATTGTCTCATTTTTAGCCAGGCTGAAAGCATACCAGCACACCCTTCCTAAAGTTAAAATCTGTAATAGAGAAAGAAAGCATGGAGAAGCGACCACGGCACACTTAAGAACGACAAGCAACTTACGCGATGCTTCTCCTGCCTCTGAAAGGACCGGGTAGATAAAAGCCTTGTAACGCATCTACTCAGACATGGCCACTATTCTCACTCCCCCGAACCTTTGGAGCAATTGCCATGGCTGGAGACGACGGTTTCCGGAGTTCCTCCTGGCTCTAGGGACGATAGTCCCGTACCTGACACTCAAATGCTTCATGATGCAAGGCACAGCTCAAGGGAAACTTCCCCTAACGAGCATAGGGGAAACAGAATGAAATGAAGACATTTTACAGTTTGTACTGACGTTTGCAAAATTGGAGGTTTGGCAGAGGTCGGTGGGCAGAGGCAGAGCCAAGAGTGGGGTGTGGCAGGTCCTTCCTGTCTAGGAAGGTCCACTCAATGCAAGGAGCAGACCCAGGAAGATCCAAGGAAGGGATACATACACATACACACAGACAGAGACATGTGACCACACCTGTCCATACACATACACACAGACCCTCAACACCCACCCACGCAAACACACAGCTACACATACACAGAGAGACTCTGATAAACACCCAATCACACACACACACCTACAAACACAGACTCTCCCACACTGAAACACACACACACACACACACACACACACACACACACACAGTCTTAGGATTTCTATCATAATGAAATACCATGACCAAAAATGAAGCTGTGTAGGAAAGGGTTGATTTGGCTTACATGTTAACATTGCTGTTCATCATTAGAGGAAGTTGGGACCGGAACTCAGACTGGGCAGGATCACAGAGGCAGGAGCTAATGAAGAGGCTGTGCAGACATGGTACTTCCTGGCTTGCTCCCTGTGGCTTGATCAGCCTGTTTCCTTACAGAACCCAGGACCACGAGGCCAGCGGTGGAACCACCCATTATGGACTGGGTCCTCCTCTATTGATCGCTAATTGGGAAAATTCCATACAGCTCAAATAAGTTTGTTCCTCTCTGATGACTCTAGCCTGTGTCAAGTTGACACGTAAAACCAGCCACGACAACTGACCCTTTGTCAATTTGCCACACAAACCAATCACTATTAAGCCAAACTCTTCCTTTCTTGTTCCTCCAGAAGATCTACCATTACAATCATACGTAATTTCGAAAGTCGCACAGCCTTTACAAATTCAAACACATTAAAATTTCAGTCTCATTAAAATATCCAATCTCTTTTAAAAGTTCAAATCTTTCAGCTGCGGACTGTTTTTAAAAAATCAAATTTAAAAACCTTCTTCAAGAGGGAAGAACCAGGATACCATCACAGTCTGAGTCAGTCAAAAACCAAAACCCAGCAGGATAAATAACTTAGTGTTGAATTGCCTGGTGCATGATCTTCTGGACTCCTGCAAGGACCATAGTCCCTTCTCCAGCTTTACCCTCTCCAGCTCACGCAGCTTGCTGTCTAGGTTCCAGCTGGCTGCACTACACTGCTGGTGCTGTTCTTGGTGGTCATCCCATGGTACTGGCATCTCCAAAGCCCAAACGCTGGGGTCTTCTGATTCAACTGGGATTCACTTTCATCAAGTGTCTCTCGAGGCTCTCTCCATGGTGCCAAGCCCCAACTCCTTTGCATTCCCTTCAGTCCTGGACCTTCAAATGCACTGAGACCACACCTTAATGAATGATCCTATAGTCTCTGCTCGCAGTGTCGAGCCTCAGCTGTTCTACATGATCCCAGTATGTCTTCAAAATCAGTACCATGCTTACACATTACCAAGTCCCGCCAGCACCAGGTACAACCACGGCTGACCCTGGAACACAGCTTCTCTGTATTCCCAGAAACACTTCCCAGGGTTAACCTCAGTGATGCTGGTCTCTTCTAAGTCGCTGCTCATTTCTTATCTCCAGCTGACCTGCATCAATTGTCCGAGTAACATAAAGATTTCACTTCATTAGTTCTGGTATTGTGTTAATCACGGCTGATTCTTCAGCCCCACCCAACAAGAACCACAGACTCTCAAATCAAAATAGCAAACAACCCTGGTAAAACCTTTAATAGGCCCTCCAAAATGTCACAAGCCAGGCCTCCCTCTACTGCCCTGATCTCTATGTTTGTGTCTTCCATGCTCCCACTGAGATCTCAACCCTCAGTGGCATTTCTAGCCCAAAGTAACAAAGCACCAGCGTGGTTGGCACTGCTGTGACATCCTTGACTAGAAATGTGATTGTCTGACAGAAAATGGCTCCCAAAGGGAGTGACCCTAGTGAGAAATGTGGCCTTTTCCTTGTAGGTTTGGTCACGTTATGGGGAGTGTGTCACTGAGGAGGCCACCAGCTTTGAGGTCTCATATATGCTCAAGCCACACCCAGTAAGACAGTTCACTTCCTGTTGCCTGCATAGGAAAATGTAAAACCCTTAGCTCCTTCTCCAGCGCCAACTTTGTCTGCTTGCCACCAAATCCCACCGTGATAACACATTGTAAGCCATCCAGTTCAATGTTTTTTTTAAAGAGTTGCCGTAGTCATGGTGTCTCTTCACGGTCATAGAAACCTGACACCCACCCACCCAAACATGTATAAACACATATTCACACACATACGTTAACACACAAAAATACACACAGAGACACAGAGACACCCCACACTTAACCACACAAACATACAAAGATACATATAATTATAAATATACACACAGAGCTTCCCACACTTAATGACACACACACACACAGGGACACATATACATATACACACACAGAATCCACTGCACTGAAGCACACTTGCACATATACACGTAGAAACATTCCACACACAACCA
The DNA here is from genome assembly GCF_017639785.1 of Mesocricetus auratus. Lineage (NCBI taxonomy): Eukaryota > Metazoa > Chordata > Mammalia > Rodentia > Cricetidae > Mesocricetus > Mesocricetus auratus. Next base: position 3,953,767 of record NW_024429193.1, on the reverse strand, counting down.
CAAACATGCACAAATATCCCACACATAAACAGACTTTCATATACACACATACATGGCTCATGAAGACTTAATGTATGTTGATATCTCTGGACAAAAGTTGCTCCTTCATAAGACATTTGCTTGACAGCTGGAAACCACAAAATATTAGTTAACTGTCAGTAAATATCACTGAACCACATGTAAATAAATATTCATTTGTATACAAATGAGAAATAATAATAAAATACCTAGAGTCTAATATTTTTTATTTCTTTTTTAATATAAGTTAGAAATAAGCTTTCTTCCCATGTCAGTCTCAGCTCCTTCTCCCTCCCGTCCTCCCCCGCCCATCCCAGTCCTCCACCCAATCTTCAGAGTCTGTCATTTCATCCAGAGCAGGGCCTATGCCTTCCCCCAAGAGTCCAGGCTGAGAGAGCATCCCTTATTGTGGCATGGGCACTCAAAGTCTATTTGTACGCCAGGGATAAATACTACCCAAGGCCCCATAGATTACCTAGGCCTCCTAACTGTCACCCACATTCAGGGGGTCTGGGTCAGTCCCATACTTTCCACCCAGCCATCAGTCTGGGGTCCAAGAGCTCCCCTTTGACCAGGTCAACTGTTTCGATGGCTTACACCAGCCCTGTGTTAACTCCTTTGCTCATCAGTTCTCCCTTTTTGTCACTGGATTCCAGGATTTTGGCTCAGTGTTTAGCTGTGGGTGCCTGCCTCTGCTTCCAACAGTTGCTGGAGGAAGGCCAGGAGGGATTCTGCCAGCTCAAGCTCAGCCACACCCTGTTGGTTTGCAATGGTAACAGCACAGCCACCAGGTATCAAGCTAAAGCCATGTCCTCTGCCAGCCTATTAATTCTTTTTCTTCTGAAATCATTTAAGCCTCTTCTTGTCTAGGAATGAATTTGCGAAGGTGACCTCATTGTGAGGTGAAAAGGGCACTGGAGTTAAAATGCCCCTGGGGAGGCCTCACTAGGTTGCTATCTGAAGTTCAGGGTAACCTTCCGGTAAGGGACACTGCAAGGAGGGACAGCAGCATTATTTTTTTGTGGAGACACGCCGGGGTCAACTAAACATTGCAGAAATCGTCTCAGTTAGCATGAGTGCTGATATCTAATTACAGCCGTAAAACTAAAGCCTGGATGACAGATGTCTAATAAGGAGCTGGAGAAATGGCTCACGAGGAAGAAACTGTCATGCATTTGCATAGAACCTGAGTCAAGCACCCATTTCAGATGTTTCTCCAACTCCAGGGATGAGGAGACCCTCTTCTGATTGCTGAGAGCAACTAAAATCATACACATACATACACACACACACACACACACACACACACACACACACACACACACACACACACACACACGGGGAGGAGGGAGGGCGGTAGGAAGGGAGGGAGGGAGGGAGAGAGAGAGAGAGGGAGAGAAACAGAGAGAGGCAGAGAGAGAGAGAGAGAGAAACAGAGAGAGGCAGAGAGAGAGAGAGAGAGAGAGAGAGAGAGAGAGAGAGAGAGAGAGAGAGATACGTTCTAAAATCCAAAAAAGACAATAAAAGCCAAATAGGAGTCATTCAGTATTGCCAAGTTTTCCAAAGTTCCCATCAGCCCAGTAGAGTCAGAAAATACACAACTTTGAAGAAAACAACAGTAGAAAAACCACAATAACAGATAAGTATGATTTGTATATGGGGCATTTATCAGAAACACTCCAAGGCCACCACCAAAGCATGAGCGGCAGCTATGGTAGGTGAATCAGACACTTTCATTTTGCTTTATAGCACAACAAAAGATGCTGCCATGTTACACTGGCCAGGGCTTTCTGCATTTTTATTCAACGCCCTATGTCAGTAAATGACCACGTGCTGGGAGAAAGGACAGAGAATCCAGCCAAATGGAACATTTAAAGTCTGTCCACAGTTAAGAAAGTGTTTGCTTTCTTTTGCAACAAAGTATAAAATTAAACACAAACTAGAAAATTGAAGGCATATCCTTACAAATATTAATGAAATTAAAAATGCAGAACTATGGTCACTGGTTCGACTGAAGACCACCAAAAGGGAAGGAAGAAAAAGTTTAGGCAAGAGGCACAGAGATCAGAGGAGAGCAGAGCCAGGGTTAAACCAGGTGGCAGAGTGCATGGTGCTTTACCACATTCGGTGAAGCAGTTATGGAAGTACAAAGGAAGCTTTAGATATGTGCATATTGTTAGTGGCAGAGATCAAAACAGGGGCTCTGAGTATCTCAGAAAACTGCTTTACCTCAGGTCTACACCCCGAGGAGAATACCAGGAGAAGACAGACCATCTAGAGTTGCAGACACTGAAGTCTTGGCCCACATAAACCACTGAGAGACCAGAGGAGACTGAGACACCCCACCTGCACCCAGTGGAAGAAGACATGGGAAGAAAACAGTATAAGAGCTCACTCAGCAATTGAAAGACCAATGTGACACCACCAGAATCTAGAGGCTCTACACCAGCAAGACCTGAAAAGTCCAATGAAGATGAAGCCAAAGAGACGGAACTTAAAAATTATTTTATGAAGATGATAGAGACCCTCAAAGAGGAAATGAGAAAACACCCTTAAAGGAATAGAAGAAAACAATAAATAAAATGCATGAAATGGAAGAAAAGACAAACCAAAAAAATTCAAGAAGTAAACAAATCTCTTAAAGAATCTAAAGAGAGCCAAGAAAAAACAACCAACAAGTGAAGGAAACAACTCTAACCATTCAGTTCAAGACTTGAAACATGAAATAGAAACAATGAAGAAAACACAGAATGAGGGGATGCTGGAAATAGAAAACCTGGGTTAAAAAGAAGATCGGGAACTACAGATATAAGTATAACCAATAGAATACAAGAGATGGAAGAGACAATCTCAGGTGTTGAAGACTTGTTAAAGGATATATATTCATCGACCAAAGGAAATCTCAAGCCCAACAAATCCCTAACACAATATATCCAGAAAGTACGGAACACTGTGTAAAGGCCAAACTTAAGAATAATATGTATAGAAGAAGGTGAAGAAATACAGCTCAAGGTTACAGAAAACACGTTAGACAAAATCACAGAAGAAAACTTCCCCAACCTAAAGAAGGATATGAAAGTACAGGAAGCTTACAGAACACCTAATAGACTGGACCACAAAAAGAAGTCCCCTCACCACATAGTAATCAAAACACCAAACCTAGAGAATGAAGAGAAAAATTTAAGAGCAGCAAAAGAAAATGGCCAAGTAACATACAAAGGCAGACCTATCCAAATTATACCAAATTTCTCAGTGGAAACTGAAAGCCACAAGGTCCCGGATAGATGTTCTACAAAGGCTAAGAGAATATGAATGTCCTCCCAGACTGCTGTACCCAGCAAAGCTTTAAATTACTATAGATGCAGAAAACAAGATATTCCATGACAAAATCAGATTTAAAAAATACATATCCATAAATCCATTCCTACAGAAAGCATGGGAATGAAAGCTCCAACCCAAGGAAGTTAAATACACTCATAAAAACCTAGGCAATAAGCCGGGAGGTTTATTAAAGGCGCATGCCTTTAATCCCAGCACCTGGGAGGCAGAGGCAGGCGGATCTCTGTGAGTTCGAGGCCAGGCTGGACCGACAGCCTCCAAAACAATACAGAGAAACCCTGTCTCGTAAAAACCAAAAAAAAAAAAAAAAACCTAGGCAATAGATAATCCCACCTTACCAAACACCAAAAGTAAAAAGGGGGGAAACCCACACACAGTGACACCACCACCACCAAATCCAAAATGAGCTAGAATCAGCAATCAATGTTCAATAATATCCCTCGATGTCAATGGTCTTAACTTGACTATAAAAAGACTGAGGATAACAGAATGGATACAAATACAGAATCCATTTTTCTGCTGCATAAAGAAACACATCTCAAGTTCAAAGACAGACTTCACCTCAGAGTAAAGGGTTGGGAAATGATTTTCCAATCAAATTGACCCAAGAAACAAGCTGGTATAGCAATCCTAATATTTAACAAATTAGACTTCAAACTAAATCAATCAAAAAAGATAAAGAAGGGCATTTCATATTCATCACAGGAAAAATTAATCAAGATGAAGTTTCAATTCTGAAAAGCTATGTCCCAAATACGAAGGCGCCCACATTCATGAAAGAAACATCACACATAAAATCTCACACACTTAATAGTAGAAGACTTCAACACTCCATTCTTTCTACTAGAAAGGACCACCAGATAGAAACTTAACAAAGAAACAAAAGAAATATCTGAAGTTAGGGGCCCTATTGGGATTAACAGACATCTATAGAATATTCTATCCAAACACAAAAGAATATACCCTATTCTCAGCTCCACATGGAACCTTCTCTAAAATTGACCACATACTTGGCAACATAGCAAACCTCCACAGATTAAAAAAATTTGGAATAACCCCCTGTATCTTATCAGACCACCATGCTTTAAAGTTAGAATTCAATAACAACACAATTTTCAGAAACCCTACAAACTCATAGAAATTGAACAATGTGCATTTGCACCATTCCTGGGTCAAAGAAGAAATAAAAAAAGAAACTAAAGACTTCCTAGGATTTAATGAGAATGGAGACACAGCATACCCAAACTTTTTGACACTTTGAAATCAGTGCTACAGGAAAGTTCATAGCTCTAAGTGCCCACATGAAGAAACTGGAGAAAAGTAACACTAGAGAATTAACAGCACAACTGAAAGCTCTAGAACAAAAAGAAGCAAACTCACCTGGGAGGAGTAGATGCCAGGAAATAATCAAATTGAGGACTGAAATTAATAAAGTAGAAACTAGGAATACATTACGAAGAATCAATGAAACAAAGAGTTGGTTCTTTGAGAATATCAACATTTTAGACAAACCTTTATCCAAACTAACCAAAAGGCAGAGTGTGAACAAGCAAATTAGCAAAATCAGAAATGAAAAGAGGGACATAACAATGGACACTGAGGAAATCCATAGAATCATCAGGTCATACTTAGAAAATCTGTACTCCACTAAATTCAAAAATTAAAGAAAATGAACAATATATATCCTGGATATATATCACTTACCAAAATTAAACCAAGAGCAGAAAAGATAAGCAATTTAAATTGACCTATAACACTTAATGAAATAGAAGCAATCATCAAAGTCTCCCAACAAAAGAAAAGCCCTGGGCCACATGGTTTCTGTGCAGAATTCTACCAGAAATTAAAAGAAGAGCTAATATCAGTACTCCTCATGAACTTTAATGGAAAAATACTCAACAAAATACTGGAAAATCAAATTCAGGAACACATCAGAAAAATCATCCACCATGATCAGTTTAGGCTTCATTCTAGGGATGAAGGGATGGTTCAATATTTGAAAATCCATTAATGTAATCCACCATATAAAGAAACTGAAAAAGAAAAACCACATTATCATCTCACTTGATGCTGAAAAAGTCTTTGATAAAATCTAACATCTCTTCATGATAAATGTCTTGGAGAGATCAGGAAAAATAGGAAAATACCTAAATATGATAAAAGCAATATACAGCAAATCTAAAGCCAACATCAAACTAAAGGGAGAGAAACTCAAAGTGATTCCTCTACAATCAGGAACAAGACAAGATTTTTACTCTCTCCATATCTCTTCAATATTGTATTTGAAGTTCTAGCTTCAATAAGACAATAAAGGAGATCAAGGGGATACAAATTGGAAAGGAAGAAGTCAAACTTTTACTATTTGTGGATGATATGATAGTTGACTTAAGTGCCATGAAAAACACTACCAGAAACTCCTAAAGCTGATAAACAACTTCAGCAAAGTGGCAGGAACCATAATTAACTCAAAAAATCAGTAGCCATTATATATACTGATGATCAATGAGCTGAGACAGAAATCAGAGAAACATCACCCTTTACAATAGCAACCAAGAACATATAACATCTTCAGGTAATGCTAATCAAACCAATGAAAGAAATGTACAGTAAGAACTTTGAGTCTTTTAAGAAAGAAATTAAAGACGATACCAGAAAATGCAAAGATCTCTCATGCTCTTGGATAGGTAGGATCAACACAGTAAAAATGGCAGTCTTGCCAAATGCAATCTATAGATTCAATGCAATCCCCATCAAAATCCCAACACAATTCTTCACAGACCTTGAAAGAACAATGGAAAAGCAAAAAACCCAGGATAGCCACAACAAGCTTGTATAATAAAGGAACTTCCTGAGACATCACCATCCCTACTTCAAGCTCTGGTACAGAGCCATAGTTCTGAAAACTGCTTGGTATTGGCCCAAAAGTAAACAGGTAGACATATGAAATAAAATTGAAAACCCTGATATTAAACCACACACCTATTAACACCTGATATTTAACAAAGAAGCTAAAGCTACACAATTGAAAAAAGAAAGCATCCTCAACAAACGGTGTGGCATAACTGGCTGTGAACATGTAGGATAATGAGGATAGATCCATGTCTATTGCCATGCACAAAACTTAAATCCAAATGGATCAAGGACATCAGCGTAAATCCAGCCACATTGAACCTCTTAGAAGGGAAAATGGGAGGTGCCCATGAAAGAATTGGTACAGGAAAACGTTTCCTGAACATAACACCAGTAGCACAGACATTGAGAATGACAATTAATAAATGGGACCTCCTGAAACTAAGAAGCTTCTGTAAGGCAAATGATACAATCAGCAAGACAACAAGGCAGTCCACAGAATGGGAAAAGATCTTCACCAATCTCACATCTGACAGAGGGTTGATTTCCAAAATAGTCAATGAACTCAAGAAGCTAGCCACTAAAACACCAAGAAACCCAATTACAAAGTGGGGTGCAGAACTAAATAGGGAATTATCAATAGAGGAATCTAAAATGACTGAAAGACAGTTAAGAAAGTGCTCCGTATCCTTAGCCATTACGGAAATGTAACTCAAAATAACTCTGAGATACTACCTTACACCGTCCAGAATAGCTAAAATTAAAAATACCAATGACAGTCTATGCTGGAGAGGAAGTGGAGACAGAGGAACACTCCTCTACTGCTTGTGGGAGTACAAAAATTTACAACCTTGGAAATCTGTATGGCTGTTTCTCTGGAAAATTGGAATGAGTCTATCTCAAGATCCAGCAAATACCCAAAGAATACACACTCATACAAGGATATATGTTCAACTATGCTCATAGCAGCATTGTTTGTAATAGCCAGAACCTGGGAGCAATCTAGATGCCCTTCAGCTGAAGAGTGGTTAGAGAAAATGTGTTACATTTACACAATGGAGTATTACTCAAAAACAACAACAACAACAAAAAACAATGAAATCTTGAAATTTGCAGGCAAATGGTTAGAACAAGAAAAAACCATCCTGAGGTAGTTAACCCAGTCACAAAAAGACAAACATGGCTTATACTCACTTGTATGTGGTTTTTGGACATAGAGCAAAGGATTACCAGCCTACAATCCACACAGCCAGAGAAGCTAGGAAACAAGGAGGACCCTAAGAGTAGAACACATGATCCCCCAAAGAAGGGGAGGGAGACAAGTACCCCTGAGCAAATTGGGAGCATGGGGGGAGATAGGAAGGAGATGGAAAGGAGAAGGGGAAAACAGGAGGACTGAGACAGGGGAGAAATAGAGGAGGGCAAGAAAGGAGATGCCTTGATAAAGGGAGCCAGTACGGGTTTGGAGAGAGGTCTGGCACAGAGAAAATGGTAGGGGATCCACAGGGATGACCATAACTGAGAATCTAAGCAGTGACAGAGTGGCTACCTTTGATACCCTTTCCCTATAATGAGACTGATGACTACCTTGATTACCATTCCTAGAACCTTGACCCAGTAGCTGACTGAAGCTCTCAGTTAAACACTGAACTATACTCCCAGAATCCAGTTGTGGAGACAGAGGAGAAATGAGCAAATGAACCAAGACATTGCTGAAGATACCTGCAGAAACCGTTGATCTAATGAGAGCACACAGACCCTAGTCGTAACGTGGGGGAACTGGCATTGGGTGGGTGCCAGCTAGGAGGCCAAGGCAGTCTGAGGAACCTCTAACGGTGGAGCCAGGGTTTATTTCTAGGTCACAATGGGACTTTGGGAGCCCATTCCCTATGGAGGGATACTATTGCAGCCCAGATACAGAAAGGAGGGCCTGGGTCCTTCCCCCAAGTGATGTGATGAACTTTGATGATCCCCTATGGAGGGCCCCACTATCCCTGGGGAGTGGGTGGGCATAGGCTGGGGTTAGGTGGGAAGAATGGGAGGATGGGAGGTCGAGGGAATGGGGGGGATGGATATGTAAATAAGAGTGTTCTAAAATAAAAAGACAGTGGGGAGCGGGATTCATTTTCCTTATTTGTAATGATTTTAAAATAAATTCATTTATATTACCCCCATTTATATCGCCTCCCCATTTATCCTCTCTTAAATCCCTCTCATGATTCTGTCAATTTTATGTCTTCGTTTTCTTTGATTATTTATTGTTACACACACACCCACAGACACCTGTACGTGCGTGCATGAATATACACATAAACAGATACTTCTTTGTCTGTATTTGTGTGTGCATGGTTTAAGGCTGACCACTCTGCATTGAACATTTCTTTTACTTTAACCTCACATTATTTCTAGAAACTAAATGTGCAATATAACTGGTAACACAAATATCCAATGCTTGATGAGCTAGGAACTTAGGAATTTGAAGATGGAAGATCACCTGGGCCTGGGAGTTGAGGGACAAATCCTTAGAAAATGCCTTAAAGTTTCTTTATCTATCCCTGCTGTACATAACACCAGTAGCGCAGACACTGAGATGGACAATTAATAACAGGGACCTCCTGAAACTGAGAAGCTTCTGTAAGGCAAAGGACACAGTTAACAAGACAAAACGGCAGCCCACAGAATGCGAAGATATATTCATCAACCTCTCATCTGACAGAGGTCTGATTTCCAAAATATACAAAGAACTCAAGAAGCTAGTCACCAAAACACCAAATAATCTAATTTAAAAGTGGGGTGCAAAACTAAATAGAAAAATTTCAATAGAGGAGTCTAAAATGGCTGGGAGGCACTTGAGAAAGTGCTCAAAATCCTTAGCCATCAGGGAAATGCAAATCAAAACAACTCTGAGACACCATCTTACTCCTGTCAGAATGGCTAAAATCAAAAACACCAATGATAGGTTTTGCTAGAGATGATGAGGAGAAAGGGGAACACTCCTCCACTGCTGGTGGGAATGCCAAACCATACAGCCACTTTGGAAATCAGTATGAAGATTCCTCAGGAAAATGGGAATCTGTCTACTACAAGATCCAGCAATTCCACTCTTAGGTGTATACCCAAAAGATACACATTCAAGCAACAAGTATGTCTGTTCCACTATGTTCACAGCAGCACTATTTGTAATAGCCAGAAACTGGAAGCAACCAGATGACCATCAACTGAAGAATGATTAACCAAAATGTGGTCCATCTACTTATAAACTCTTCAACCTTCTTAATGAATTCAAAGACAGTGCCACAGGGATGGCAGAGTAAGTACAACCTTCTGGAAGTAGTACTCCTCACACTCCAGATTCTCTCAGAAGACAATTATCATGTCTATGACATGCATTTTCCTGTTTTGCTTTTAGGTACAAAATCTGAGGTATAAGAAGAGAAATGTTTTCATTTCTCCAAACATTCTCTTATAGAATGTTCTGGAGTCAGGAACTTGATGAGACTGTGCAGGTACAGGCCCTGCTGGCCTCAGGGTGTTCACACCATATCCATCATGGCTGACAGGGAGACCTCTTCCATTCTTAGTTCAGGAAGTGTCAGTTAGCTTCCAAAGCAAACATTGTTCTTACTTGAGATTTAGATTTCTTGGGAGGAAGTATTGGTCCCAACTGATTTCCCTGTTACTTTGAAACAAAAGGCTGACTCAGAGGTTTATGTTCAGATGTTACTTTATATATATATATATATATATATATACACAAACATATGCAAAATGCAAAAAATGTAAATGCATTATTAACGAAATAAATATAATATATATGTATGCATATATAACAGGGTGTAACCATTCCTGAATGTCAAATAAACCCTTATTATTTTCAGTAACTTCTCCACAAATCTTGGTCTCTGAAGCCAGCAGGAGAAATCTAGCACCTCACCTTCATCCTCCCTTAGTGAAGAGATGTAAAATGCAAGTACTGACCAGGTTTCCAATACCTTTCTCTGGAAGCAAAAGCCATTTGGCTGAGACAAGATGCATCTAAGCCAGGGGAGAGTCCATTCACCTACAACTGAGGGTCAGGTTGAATGAAGCTCTACTGCGTTTGTTAGAAAACCCACAGGAGTAAACATCAATTTGCCTTGAGCTGTTGCTGTCACACACCCACTGAGGTAGTCACTTTGTCAATATCTCTTTGTGAGGCTTCTGGTGGAAGGAGTCCATCCACGAGGACAACACTATCCCTCAAGGTCCCTCGTTCTTTCACTGGTTCCTGCGTTGTGAGCACCCACCTCTAAAATATGCACAGCTTTTCCCATTTGACATATACTTACTTTTCTAAACATTGATAGGTTAAATACGAAGAGGCCAACTGTGGTTTGAATACACAGGATGCTGGCCCTTTGTAGAAAATCTGTGGTTGCTTGGCAACCTGAGGCTGACTGTTTGTGGAGCTCAGTGAGCTTGACAATGTGACTTCAGGATGGGTGAAGGGCAGGAAGAGGAACCAAGTCAGCTGAAATCGATCAGAATTTGGAAACGGTATCCAAATAAGATTCATCTCTCTGTCTAACCACCCTGTCATTTACATGCATGCATGCATACGTACATGCGTATGTACATATTACATCCTAAGGAAGGAAACCTCGCTGTACTTCTTCCCTCAAAAGATATAACTGGGACTTCAGAGGAAGGTAGCCTGTGGTCTCAGGATATACCCTGTGCAGTCAGGATGATGCCCTGGATTTTGGAATGCTATGTTTATTACCAGAGCGGTCACACTGCTTCCTTGGTCAGTCACACATCAGGAAGAAGAGACTTGATTTGGAAAAGTCTTTTACACTTAATAAAGATTGGCAATCATCAGAAAGGACCCCATGCTGACTCAATCAGCACAGGGCTTTGCAATCATGGGCTCCTTTTTTTCTAATGTACATCTGTTTCTAAAAATTCAGAGAATCTGCTCCAGATGTTCACGCAAATGTTATAGGTCAGTTCCCAAGTCAAAGTAACGTTCTCAGCCCTGCCTGTGTAGCTCTCCCCTTCTCCCATGCTCTCAACGGTGTTTTGTCTCCAGGATACAAATACCTTTTAAAAAGACAGTTTTCTAAAATGCACCATGGGGAACAGTTTCTTCCTCTTTCCCCTCCTGCCCTCCCCCTTCCTCTTCCTATCCCCTCAGCCCCCTTTCATCCCTTCCTTTCTCCTCCCCTTCCCTTTCTCCCTCTCCTCTGTCCTCCTTGAGTTTGGCTCCATGTATGTTGTACTGAGTGTTTTTCCCAGCCCAATGCAGCAAGGGATCGTTGCTGTGATCTGTCCATGCAGCCTCAAATTCGCATGACTTCTCCATTCTCTGCTCAACAGCATTTGAACACCGTATTGGCACATCCTACATGGCCAGGTCATACTGAGTGGTAAAGGTGTACTGACTCTTGTTGAATGGAGAACATGTACCATGATCTGGGCGAGGAGAGTCTCTGATCCCTCACTCTGCCCCCCCTGAAAAGCTCACTTGATGAAACCAACATATGGTATTTTCACACATTTTTTTTACACAAGGAATGACTGGAAATGATCAAACTAAAAAAATGATGGAATTGGTCAGTTGAAGAATTGTAAGGATCAAATTAGGGCAAGTTTGATATTTTTTGAAGAACAACAAGAAGAAGAAAGTGCATTTTAAAAACACTACCCTGTACAATACGCTTGAAAGTGTGTCTCAGTAACTACTGGTTTTACGGAAACTAAAATGTTTGAACCCAGCTGGTTGCAGACACAGTAATCAAGTCGAATCTAAATCACGGTGTACTGTTGAAAAAGAAGTCAGTTTAAAGAGCTTTCCCAAAGGCAATCTACACAATGAGTATTAATCATAACAACAAATTCTCATTTCACCTGAGTTTCAGAGGTCAGTAAATTAAATGCACTAGTAAACTCTAGTTGAAGAATATTTTCTAGATAATCAAAGAAAATAGACATGTGGGCTGTCAGGAAAAAAAGGAACCACCTGGAATAATAATCAAAATCCCTATAGTAGAAAAAATTGGATGAAGTGTGTAAAAGGGCAGGATTTCCTCTCATGACAGGAAGGAAGAGAAGAGCACACCATTTGCCTGCCCTCCTTGCCTGTGTCTATAGAATAGACTCCAGATCACAGCAGAGTCTGGACCTTTAACAAGAGCTTACTATATCAGCCTAGGAAGGTGGGTCATGAAAAGACTTCAGCACATGAGTGCTTAAATAGTTCTTACTGTTTTATCTGCCTTCCACTTACCTTTCTCTTTCATTTTAATTTGGTACAATGTATACCAAAAAGGCACATAGCACAAATTTTTCATGTGTCAAGTTCCTAGTAGCTCTTCATGGGTAAATAATGTTCTTCTCCTAAACATCTTTCCAGACTATTTAATGTGTATCAGGCAGAAGCTTAGATATCGGAGTCCATTGGATGCCCCCACTACAAACAGTTTTATTTAAGCCCTGGAGATGTATCTGTGAGTGGACAAGGCTCTCTGCTAAAGATACCGCCAATCAGGTGACAGGATTTAAAAGGTGGAAGATTATCACACGGAACTATTTCCCATGACTGGCACAACTTCATAAAGCCTGAAAGAGAGGGTGTGTGTGGGAGAGATGGGAGAATGTCAGAGGAAGAAGCAGCAGAGATCAAAGTATGGGGAGGAGTTGACACATCATCTTTCTTTGAATATGGAGGATCGGGAGTGTATGACAAGAACCAAGAAAATTCAACAGTCTCTTAAGCCTGGAATGCCTCTAGATGAAAGTCTGCAAGGCAACAGTCCTAGAGGTTCTAGGAAAATCAATTCTACCACCACCTGAAAGAGTATGGGAGGGACATAACCCTGCTGTGTCTCCAGAGAGGAAGCTTCACGCTAAGCTGTTCCACCATAGACTTAGTGTCTATGGATGGGCATGCAATATTGTTCCCAAATGTCTACTGTTGTAATACCACAGCACATGACAGGCACATGGCATCCACAAGACGAATTCCTACAGAGAGAATAACAGAGTGCACACAGGCACGATTCACTTTCTTTGACACATAATTCTCAAGGTAAAGGATACTCCAGTGGAAACTTGCTGGCCTCTCATGTGGAGGATGCCTGGATGCAGGCAGGGCTAACTTTAACCAATGTCTATTGGGTAATGGTCTCTTTGGTGGTACTTGATGACCATTCATCCCAAGTGGCATTTGGGGTTTCTCGCTAGTTTCAGTGAAAACTTACATACTCACCCTAATCACACTACAATCTATATGTTCTCTGTTATTTTTTCTGTCTACATAGGTTCAAATTTTTGACATATTGTGGACAATTGAGACAGAATCTTTGGCTGTGCTTGAAAATAGTGATTTGTTAGAAATGTTTATAATATCATGGAAAATGGATTCCTGTTCTCTGTGTTGTTCTAGTTTATTACGTAGAAAGGCTGAGGTCTTAGCTTCCCATTGTGTTGGGCAACCTCCAAAGGTACACATAAGGATCCCTGCATCCTGGTTTAACGCCCCCATCTCTTGAAGGTGAACTGGGTGTTTGCCATTCTAACAGAGAATGTGACATGAGTGAAAGGGCTGATACTTCAAGATATGTTGTGCAAAATTATGATTCCAATGAGTCCCCCCCTCCACACACACACACTTTAGGTAGGTCAGTAGTCATACTGTGGAGAGATTTTGAGGAGATCCCATCAGGAGTGAACACTCTGTAGGGGCCTTCTGGGTCCTGCCGACAGCCATACACATGGCACTCTGAGATAGATTGCTCCCGGTTGGACCTTACGGTGGAATACAGCCCTAAGTGACAAAAAAATTGATAGTAGCTTTATGAGAGAACCTGAGCTGCAACCACCCAGACATTCTATTTCTTAGACCTCACTCGGAACCTGTGGGATAATAAATGTCTTTAAACCTAAACATTTTAGGGTAATTTGTTATTTAGTAAAGGACAGTATCAATCAATTCACTTCACAGAACTCACGTCTGGCTTACCATTACAGAACCTAGAAATGAAGTATTGTACTAAGAAGACCTTAAGGTGGGCTATACATATGAAAGTTATCAGGCAGAAAAGATAGAATAGCCAGGAGTAAAGTGGGAAGTGGGAGTATCATTTTCTAGTTAGTATGTTGTACTAAACACATTTTGTTTGACTTTATTTCACTGTGTAGTGAGTGTGTGTGTGTGTGTGTGTGTGCGTGTGCATGTGCATGTGTGATGTGTTTTTGCTGAAGAGGGTACACATAAGCAATGCCTAGGACAGATGAAAATGTTTAGTTTATAGCGTATGTGTGGTCTCTGGAGATCTGTACACAGGTTTTCATGCTTGCAGCATAGGAAATTTTACCCACCCAGCATCACTCCAGCTTTTTCATTGTGGAGATATCTTACCAATTTACTAGAGCTATCCTGTCATTGATTATTATGTTCAATTCATAGAAGTAAATAGATGGAAGAATACACTGTTTTCCTCTTCTCATTTGAACTTGACACATTTATGTTTAGGCAGACTGGATGGATAGATGTCAGTGCACATTGACCAGCAGAATCCCAAGACATTTAAGGAAATATCATCACCCCAAGAAAATCACATCAAATACCCATTTCCCTAACTGAAATCATATCTTGGAAACATTAAGCATTACAACGGATATTATAAACTTTAATCCTTGAATACTCAACTTTAGAATAATTCAGAATTCTAATCAATGCTTCTTACTAGGCATAAATAGGGGCCTGATGCAGTAACTAGTCAGCAAAGCGGCTTATTAAGTGGTGTGTCTCTCTTAATCACAACTACACTGGACTTGTTTCATCTGTCCTACTAGGTGAGATTTCTTTCCATTGATTCATTTTACCATTTGCTACTTGGAAACAATGACTATGTATTTTTTAATAAAGATTTTTAGAATCAGGACACTTATAGAATAATTGTGAAGGCAATGCAAAGTTCTCTTGATCTTTTTACTGGTTCAACTTTTCACTATCATCTACCATTTATTACAGCTGGTAAAAAATTATTCACATGTGATTATTAAATAAAGTTCTCAAAGTTGCAGGAATCACTTAGACTTTATTTGTGACAATCGTAAACGTTTTGACAAGTATGTAGAGGAAGATGCCTTTGCACGGAGTCAGAGGTTTGTGTTTCCGCACGCTGGCGTTCCCCATGGCCAGTGCAGAATAGGACACAGCAGAGCTCCGTTTTCATCAGCAGCCTTGGGAGACAGGCTTGCAGCATGGATGCTAATTGTTAATGTTCATCTGGATATCCCCAGGTTCTCCACCGTAAACCTTTTTGTGTTCCTTTCACAGGGGAGGGAATCAGTATGTGAAGTTCAATCTTCAGAATGGAAGGTTCTAGCCTACTTCCTTGGGATGTTTCTTCACATGTTCTGAAGTTAAGAGATGAATGGCAACATTTCATGAGTTCATTTATTCATGGCATTACTATACTGTTCATAGGGCTTTGTTTCTGTGCCCAAGTATTTGACAAAAAAAGCAACATGAGGGAAAACTGTCTGTTTTCCTCCAGGTTTGAAGCATGGTGGTGGGTGCAGCCTGAGGTGGCAAGGATGTGAGGGTGCTAGCTCATATCTCTGTGGACAAGGCAGGAAGAGCCTATGAAACTTGATGTTTTCCCAGCCTAAGGTACTATCTTCTAAATGTTCCACGCATTCCTTCAATTGCTCTATCAGCTGGTGTTCATGTGCTCAAAGTATGAGCCTGTGCGGGTATTTCGTGCTGAGCTCTATCACATAGGAACTATTATGTCACTCATGTACTTGTATTATGCCCCACGTTGTAAATGCCAAATGGAGTCACTCATAGTTGAATTACTTTGTGCATGGAACTCCCCATCTGGTTTCTTTAGCCACTTTTCTTGACTGGATTTGGAAGCTTAAAGGCATCATATCCAGAAGAGTCATAAGGACATGTGTTGGTGTTGGTTTGTAATTTTGGACTTGAAAGAGTGTCTTTTCCTTTGTGAAATTCCAACAAAATTTCAACAGAAGTGCCCATCTCCTATAATTAGATTGATGACTGCCTTACATGCCATCCTAGAGCCTCTCCATCCAATAGATGATGGAAGCAGAAGCAGAGATCTACACTGAACTGAACTCCTGGAATCCAGTTGCAGAGAGGGAGGAGTGGTGAGCAAAGGGGTCAAGACCATGCTGGGGAAACCCACAGAAACAAATGAGAGCTCACACACTCCAGACTGACAGCTGGGATACCTGCATAAGACCAAACCAGGCCACCTGACTCTGGATGTCAGTTGGGGGCTTGCTTGGGAAGTCTATGGGGCTTCTGGCAGTGGTTCCAGTATTTATCCCTAGTGAACAAATGGGCTTTGGGAGCCCATTCCCTAAAGAGGGATACTGTCTCAGCCTAGACACACAGGGAAAGGGCTAGGCCCTGCCCTAAATGATGTGACAGACTTTGATGATCCCCATGGAAGGTCTCACAGTCTCTGAGTTGGGGATGGGGGGATGGGATGGAGGGTTGGTAGGTGGCATGGGAGGATGAGAGGGTGAGGGAACTGGGATTGGAATGTAAAATAAGATTGATTTTAATTTAAATAAAAATAAATTTAAAAATAACAACGGAATATCAATTTTTAGAATATATGTTTACACAACACTCAAAATACACTTCCTAGTATAAAGAAGCAGCTTAATAACCCAAGCTGGACCTTGTTGTTGGCAGAACTCACTCACACAGCCGGGAGGTATGGTGGTGGAGAGTTTGCTTTCAATGAGACAATTTTGTTATGGAAATAGCATGAGACAAATGATCTCCAGGACTCAAGGGGACTTGGTTACTATTTGCTTAAAAAAAGACACTAAAATTTGAAATGCTGGCTGTTGGTGACTCAAAGGGTAAAGGAGCTTGCTACCAGGTTGGAGGACCTGAGCTCAATCCCCCGGCCCCCTGTGGTGGAGAGAGAACTGACTGAACTGATGCTGCTCTGCAAGTAGCTCTCTGACTTCCGCACCAGCAGAGCGGACAAACTCCCGTCCCCCAAATTAACCGACACATAAATGGGAAAGGAGAAAGGGAAAGGCTCTTCTTTCTAAAACACTTCATGAGATGACTTTAAAGGTCCAATTAAATGTTTTATCAAGAGTTCGTTTCTTTGGTTTGCTTACCTACTTAGAATCTAAGATTCCCTGGTTGGTTGGTCTTGTTTCACTCACCTCCTGTCTCCCTGCAGACTCTCTTTCTCTTCCCCCAAGCATTTCTATTCTACTCCAATTCGTTTTCTCTTGGGTTGAGTGACAGGGCCTGGTGACTTACGTTTCAGGATGATTTGGCAATTCCACCTTTATTCAGCTCCCTAGTGTTTGCTCAGTTACAAGAAATGACAAGGGAATGGTAGACATTGCAGTGACTGCTGCATGGACTTTTCCAGAAATACCTCATCCTGACGGCACAGCCCGGTCTAAAGTCAGATGAGTGCCCAAAACTGAGCCATGCAGCCTGAGCATCAGAAGGCTTGCAACGGAGGAGATTCACGAATGGAGATGTTGAATATGCGTTTTAATGTTAATGTGGCAGGCCCTTTCCTAGTCACAAAACTCCCCACGGATGTGGGTTATATGGGATGCTTTTTCTTTCTGACACCTGAAGGTGTTTGGATTCGCCCTTTCTGAATTAGGTAAAGGGAAATGAAGTGAACACGCTTTGCCTGTCTGTAGTCAGCATCGATTAAGATAGCAAACACACAACTTTCATTGTGTCCGCACTATTGTGTAACCAAGAGTTTATTTGGGAGCTCTGACTCTACTCCACCCTCTGAACATTATTATTATATGGTCTGACAGTTGTCAAAGAACGTGGTCTGAGTTTCCTGTTTATGGTTTTCTTCTTGATTTCAGGCATTTTTCTTTAAAAGCATGGTTGCTTATGGGGATTACGGAAAGATGTGTTAGTAAAAGCTGGTTTAAATCAGCACCCCACACTTCCTTTGTTTATCCGTGTTTGAGCTGCCCCATTTGCTGGTCAGTATTGGAACTGAACAAAGATCTACTACATATGAACAATGCTGCTACTTATTCAGCATAATAATTCTTTAACTTTAGCATCTATCAATGAAATTAGACATATTTTGTATTTCAAATCATATGTTTAAATGCATTCGTACTGGACGAAGAGAAACATTAAGGTCAGCTTCAATCAGAGACTTTTTAACTGATGGTAAATTATCTAAAGTTGAAACATTAAATATTAATCATTAACTAATATTGGATTTTATCTGATGAAGCAGCTCTCTTTGATTATCTGTATATAGATGCATTGCAACCTTATCTAGAAACCTGCTCTTGGCATTTCATTAACATTTATTCTGAATAAGTTCGTCCTTCAGCTATGAATTTGTTGAGTACTAACCAAGGGTCCTTCCTTGTTCCTCCTTGTCACTTTCAGATGAAGCTACACGATGAATCATTAGGACAATGAAAATTAAGCAAGAGTGTAATTTGAGAAAGAAATAAGTCTGCAGTGTGGAGAAAGGATAGCATCCTGGGGCGTTTATGCTGTCTTTTAGCTGTCAGTGGCTATATGGCATCACCGGGCTTCTGCTTCTCCACGTTGACAGCTTTCCCGAGCGGCTAGCTTTTCATGTCCTGCGGGGAATCTCTTTGTGTCCACCCTTTGTCCCTACCAAGGCTGAAGTGACTACTCCTGTTAACTATGAGCTGGAATGAAAGGAGTAGGATGTATAGTTAGGCAAAAACAGTAAAAGCAAACACCAGCCAATAGTAGAGTGAGCTGGCCTATAGGAAGGAGATAGACAATCACACGGGGAGTTGGCACGAAAGGACATTGGCCCGTCATTTCTGAACCATGTTTCAAATGAATAGCCATAAGAATGATAAACCACTGAGGACATGTACGTAACACTTACTTTAATCATTGTACAATGTATGTGTAGATCAACACATCAGCACATCACCATACTACAATTACTTATGGACCCATGAAAACGTGGGCCCGATTATAATTTATGCCAGCATTTCAGATGGCCAGGAGGAGAATAGTTACCAGTAACACCTAAATGAGATAAGCATCGACATGTAATTGTAGAAAATGCTCCTTCGCTTACGTCTGTTTGCCTTTTGATGGATGGGTTTACCATTAGGGAATTTGTGTCATGAAGAATTTTCTCTTTGGGAAATGCAAAGCAGAAGAATAGTAGAATGTCTTGTGTGAGATGTAGGCTTGCATACTGGCTCTCCTGGGTACTTGATGCCTCATTAGTAATATCCAGAGAATGATATATAACCTAAGTATGACAACCTCTGTCCATAGAAGTGAAAATGTGAGACTTGGAAATTTAGACAAGGTGACAAAAGTCGTCAAGTAGTAAGAGACTGTGTCACAATTCGAACCCAAGGCCTTTTACCCTTTCTTCGAATGCCATTTTACTACTCAAATAGCTACCTCTATTTTCAGACCTTATAAGCCTGTGACTACCTGGCTCAAGCACTGGATTCTCACATGTGATATTCCTAAGGATTGCTGGAGCTGTCTTTCTTATGATGTATGACTCGAGTAGGTGTGCAGACACTCCTGAATATAAACGGGGCATGCCGTGGGTGTGGAGGGCTGCAAATAGCCCGGCACGTGGTGAGACATGAAGGTAGACCATCCTTGAAGGATAACCAAGTAGACCTGCCCACTTGGGCATGCTTGGAGGGAAATGCTCTGAACATGAGTGAGCTCTGCAGTCCTGTTCACCTGCCCACAGGCTGCAGTGTCAACTGGAGGAGAACTGTGCTTATTGAGGACTCAGCCTTAAGAAGCCTTGAAATAGCATGAGTTGAGGAAGTATGCAAAGGAGAAACAGGCTGATGACTATGCCAGCAGAAAAGGAACCAGTTAACTTTCTGGCTTCAAAGAAGCTTAAGGAATGCTGGAAGGGGGGCCAGGGAAAGTTGCCAGACATCCAGCTCCTTTATGAAATTAAAGGTAGGGGTTGTAAAAAAATGAAAGATTTCTGAATGAGGAAAAAAATCAGCATTTAATTAAAAGCCAGAGGCATAACGAAGCAGGGTCTCTGGATGCTCCTCCTGGGGAGGCACAGAAGGACCCCGCCTGTGCCATCTTCTGAACTCTTGACTTGCATATTATGTTGGGCTCTGTTACTTCACTCACTGTGGGGGAGGGGGGATGCCTGATGCACCGTGGATCAGACTCCAGTGTGACGCGTGCCATGGGGCAGTGTTTTCATTGTTCACACACAGTTTTCCCCTCTTACACAAGTGCAAGACTTCGATTGCTTAAAACAAGAATGTTTAATGTTTTCCTTCCACCGTTCCTCAGCAATTACTGTTTTATGTTAGAGTGTCTGATTTTAAAATTGCCTTTTGAGTTGCCAATGATAGTTTGGGAAAAAATTATCTTTGTATTTGGACGGAGTTACTAAGATTTTCTACCATGACCTTCCCGACACTTTTGCTGTTTTATACTATGTAATTGCACAAAGTGATGCTCTTTGTATTGACGATTATTTAAAAAAAAAAGAAACTCTGAAAAATGTTAAGGATGCTGATACCCAATACTAACTATTCAGCAAGTACATCTGTCTCACTAATACGCAGATTCATTTTCATGTTTAATAACCAGTACAATTTTCTATAATATACATATATACCAAATTCTTGCTTTAAAATAAAACTGTTTGTGACACCTTCCCAATAAATGTTTGGATTGTACATGTCTGTTGTTCCCCATATACTCAGAGTCTCATAAAAATGTCTTGGGTAACCAGGGTGGTGGTGGCGCACCCCTTTAATCCCAGCACTTGGGAGGCAGAGGCAGGCGGATTTCCGTGAGTTCGAGGCTGGGCTGGACCGACAGCTGCCAAAACAATACAGAGAAACCCTGTCTCGTAAAATCAAAAAAATTTCTTGGGTGAAAACGGGTCACATTTGGAAAAAGTTACACACGCTCAGACCTGGAATACTGAGTGGCTAGCATTGTTCTGAGTGCCGGATTCACCAAGGGACTCCAAATGTTCTATGTACTGGAAAGGGTTCAGAATTTGCCAGAAACAAGTTGACAACTGCTGGTTTAGACATGGTGTTAAGCATCCCAATTCATTAACGAGTAATTGAGGGGTAAAAGGAAACAACACACTGTGTATGTTTGTATCTGGATTCCAGGGGTGAGAAAAAAATAATCTGTCCCTAGAGATTTGCATTTCTTGTTGGCAGTTTTGGATAAAAGAAGAGTTCCTGTGAAGTGTTCACCAAAATAATACAACAATCATTTGACATTTTCTGTGGCTGTGAAGTTAGATGCAAGTGTTTTCTGTCTCCAATTCTGACATAATACTTATGATTTTAATTAATCAAGCCATGCTAGGGTGTCATCCATGACCTGAATGATTTATCAAACTCTTAGGTGCAAAATGTGACCATGAAAACTCAGAGTGACTGATGTCAAAAGTTAAGTATGAACAACCTGCTGAGGAATCTACATCAACTGTGGGTAAGCGTGCGGGCATTTTCTTTAATGGCGATTGGCGCAGGGATGATGAGACCAGCTGACTCTGGGCAGTGTGAGCGCTGGGTAGGTGGTCCTGGGCTTTGTCTAAGAAAGGTAGGTGAGGAAACTAGACATAGCCAGTCAGTAAGCCTCATCCTGTGTAGCCTTTTCTCGGTTCCTGCCTCCAGGGCGAGCCCGAGAGCCTGCTCTAACTTCCTTTCCGGATAGACTGTGACCTAACAGGCAAGTACGCCCCTCCGATCCCTAAAAGGCTTCTGGACATGGTATTTACCACAAGGATGGACATAAAGGAGGACGCAGAGAGGTCGCATTTTGGCTGGTCTGGTGACTGAGGACCATCTATGAAGCTGGGACTATAGCACAGCAAGGAGGAGCAACCTGAAGCCAGCCCGCATTCCAGGCAGGGGCACAGCTCAGGCCAGAGCCCTCTCACAGGAAGAGGCAGGGGAGCATACAGAGCCCTGGGCACAAAGAACTGCAGGATACAAACCCTGCCGGAAGAAGGAGGGTGTGAGGAGATGCCTTCTCCGCAATACTGGCGCCATGCGGCAATGATTTCCACATAGAAAACATGTATCCTGCGTATTTTGAGTCATCTAGACACCTTTGTTTTCGTTTTAATATAAACTGATACGTACAAATCAATACACGTCATGCTGTATAAATCTCTCACTGTATATTTATATGTTTAGTAGCTGTTTGTGGTGTGAATCCTAATTGGTTTGAATAATAAAAGCCCAGAGTCAGACATAAGGTAAATGCTGAAAGATCAGAGAAGCAGAACAGTCGGCCACTCGTTCTTACCTCTACTGAATCCTCAGACCAAAGGGGCGATCCTGTCCCTATGAATCCCCAGACTGAATGCTATGAGCTCCTGTTTCTTCCTGTCTTATATTCCTCTCTTTCCCAGCCATGCCATTCCTGTCTCCACCTCCCTAGTGCTGGGATTAAAGGTCTGCGACTCCCACATACTGGGATTAAAGGTGTGTGATACCACACAGCCTAGCCTCTATGGCTAACTAGAGGCTGAGCTTGGAACTCAGATCTTCAGACAAGCTTTATTCATTAGTTCACAAACAAAATATCACCACAGTTATGTTAGACTTTTTTCAAACGTATCTTCCAGCAACTCCAATAAATACTAAAAATAAAGCCTATGTTGAAAAGCATTATCAACTGTTTCCTAATATGTATTGAATTTTCAGGAATTTTCTCCACTGAAACAAATAATAGGTTGATTCCTAGGTCATTGCTTCTTTCAGTTTTTATTTTGGTAAACAAGACTCATGTGATTAAGCTTATATGTGAATTTCATACTAGTTGACGATTTAAAATTAGCTATAGGCAGTTATTGTATGGCCACTGAAGATAAATAATAACACAAGCTTTATTTCAAGTCCTGTATGCACATAATAATACTATGGTCAAAAGTCTATTTCTACGATTTTTTTCTTCAGTTGTTAGTAGATTGTTAAAGTCTAATTATGAAGTACATAAAAATGCCTGTTCCGTTCATTTATGACTTCAGGAAATAGGCAGAAATGAGAAGTTCAAGTTCCTATTATGAAACGGATGTACCCTTGACTCCCTTGACATGTGTTCTGAATTCTGCATACCCACCAGCTTCATTATCTTTCAGAGCAGTTAGAGCGTAACACTTGGGAGAAGGTTTTTCGTTGAAAATATGCAAAATATTTGACCCTAACTAAATCTCAGCAAGAGAATCAGCCAGGAATATGTTGGTTATTCTCATGCAGGGATCAGGCACCAAAGGAGGACCAACTTCAGTGTTTGTACCTGCTGTAAGCTCATGAGTTTTGTGCACCCAATCGAATTTTTCTGATTCAGTAGGAAGACTATGAGGTTCTTGTTTATAGTTCTGAATCACTGCAGCTGCATGAAGCACACACTTGGTGGGGCTCACAATGTCTCTGCAAACTTGAGAATTCTTCCCTTGGTGGAGCAGCTCACTTTGACCTTGGGGCAGAAAATTTGCGAGAAAAAAGTAAAAAAAAGTAGCAGCTCCTGCTCCTTGCTGTATGCTACAGTGTGTTGTTGCTCATTATTAGTTTAAGCGGGTCAAGCAAAATATATACCAGTGTATGTCGGATGTGAGTGTGTGTCTGTGTGTGTGTGTGTGTGTGTGTGTGTGTACAGAAGCATGCATGCATGTGTTTAGCTGAAAATTGCTGCATATTAAGCTTATGCGTTTCAGTTCTCATGAGGTTATTGTAAAATATTTTTTTCCCTATCCTAAATCAGAACTTTGTAATCTGTACCTCCATTCTGTGCAGTTCCACCTGATGAGAAATTCTGGTTTTATTAGTTCCACACTGGGAAAATTTCTCCTGGGGACAGCTGCTCCTCATGGCATTTATTACTGCAGAGTAATCCCCTTTTGATTTAGACTGATAATGAACGTTCACGCTGGTGCTGAAAACCAGGCCATTCCACAACTAAAGCAAATGGGAATAGATTGAAGAACTGGAGAAAGATACAAATGCTAAAAATCAAAGTATTTGTACAGCTTCACTCTCCGTTGATTAAAGTTCCCAGAAACCTACTTATATGAGAGAAACTAAATGACTATAATTAGTGCTGAGATCGGCTGAGCGATTTTTACCTGACTGAACCAAGAAGAGCATTGAGTCTTTCAGTGATTCTAATTATTTCTTACATATGGAAAATATATTTACCAGCTATACATTATCCTCCCACTGACAAGCTTATTTTGAAGTTTGAGAGGGATGCAATTAAATTCATATGGTCGAGGCTCTCATACCTAAGGCTCCGGATGGCCCTGGAGCTTCTCAGATGTTCCTGTAAGTTACATCCTCTGAGTCGCTCTACCCTATCCATTGTTCCCAGTTCACACGACCTGGGGAAGTTCCCTTGTCTGTGTTAGAAGTTTTATGAGCATCTCAAGTCTCTCGAGATTTGGAGTGTTTCAATCCAGAGAAGACAGCTGCACAACATCCCGCCTGTCACTTTTACTTTACCATTTACAATGGAGACTCAGCCATGCCTACATCAACTAGTGAGATAATAATATGCTGACCCAGGCCCTAGGGTTCTGTGGTCAATTGCAGTGCCAATAACCAGAGCAGACTACACCGTTTGATGTTTTCCAAGCATTTGTCCTGTGTGGATTTTCAGTGTATTCCACATATTTTCGTTGCTCCTTTATAGAATGGTCTGGAAGACGTAGCTGCTTGTACTGGCACTTAAGGGAAATAAGGAAAAAATGCTGTTATGTTCATCTACATGTTCTCCATAATTTTTTTTCAAGGAATTCATTGTTCAGGCTTCCTTAGGAGTATGAGTGTGTCTGCCGAGTACAGAGGAGAAGACAAGTATGTCAGCTCAGTATCATTGAAGAGCTTTGTGGTAAAACCCTACGAAGTGCCAGAGACGATGTGTCAGACTTTCTTTGGCTTGTTATCCCTTTAAGTAAAACATGTGGGGGAAGAAATGGGATTAATTTGCTTACTTTATTCTTTTATGTGCATGTCTGTGTATTCACACCAGTGCCTGGTGCAGGTGCACACTTTGTGGTGGTATGTTTAGCCAGGGGGTTGGTGTTATGCATCTTCCATAGTTCCTCCTCACATCCTGTTTGAGGCAAGTCTCTCACCAGCTGTGAGCTGACTCAGCTGTATTGACTGGCAGTGAGCCTCGGGGATGCTTTCGTCTCCAGGACACCACCGTGGTTGGCTTTTGTTTGGATTCTGCCCCTTGAACTCAATGTCCTCGTGCTTGTGAGACAATGGTGGCCGTGCCGAGCCTTTTCCCCAGCTTCAAGGGCAAAACGATTGATTACAGCCATGTTCCCTCCATTTCCATCCCTTTCCCTCTTCCGTGTTGTTTTCCTTCCCCTTCCTTTATGACTCTGTCCCGGTACAGATGTGCGAGCACGCGAACACACACACGTACACACACACACACACACACACACACACACACACACACACTCACACACACACCTGCAACTGAAAAGAGACTGGTGGGCTTGCATTGAGTTTCTAACTCTTGTTTCTAACTCTTGTACTAATTATTGCTTCTCATGTTGACCTTAGTTGTTGAATCTACAAAATGAGCAAATTGGTTGCAGTAAGAGACTGTTTCAAGGAAACAGCTACAGAAAAGATGTTCCCAGCTTTTTGGGCAGCATCTTGATGGTACTAGATTCACTGTGAAACAACATGAGCTTCCAGGTGGAGAGAGTTCATCGATCACTGATAGACCGATGGCAGCCACCTACATGCAGAACTGACTCGTGAATCAGGATGCCAATAGACTCACTTGACACTTAATAGTATCTGACTAAGCAACTTTACTGGTCATTTCTGGAAGATGCCACACAGCCAACAATGAAATCAACTGAAGTGCGGGAAGCCAGAGTTAGGGAGCAGGTTCTAAAAAGGGGTCCAGGGAAGTTTGCTATAGGAACTGTGCAGACATGAAGGACTAAGGCTTCTTCTGACAATCTGGGATGGACACTGGCTGATTCTTGTTTAGCTGCATGCACTTTCCAGCCTTCAAGTGGAACGACCTAGCCAGTGACATGCTTCATGAATATGAAGTTATCACACTGTAGAACTCACCCTATTTTGAGGACTGTCATTTCTGTTTGCATTCAGAGACAACTTTTTCTTTTCATGTTGTGCAGTCTTGTGTCTTCATGGCCTTGCTCCTTCAGACTTTTCTTCAAAAATCTGCTTTGACTCTTGGTAGATTTATAAGTTTGAAAGACAGCAGAGAAAGCATCTGAGAGGGCCCCTTGTTGTGTCTTCCAATCGTCGAAAGAGGCAGGGAGTGCAGGACTGCTAGGCTGCTCCTGACACTTCCCGTCTGCACATGAAGGCAGAGTCTGTGTACCCAAGTCCCTCCCAGTGGACACCACCTCTCAGGCCCGTCATGTTGGCCGTAGTTCTCCACATTACTGCTCTGATAAGTCATTTTTCAACACAACAGAACATTGAGCCATATACAAAGTTTTAAGTGAAATTGCTTCCAGGTGCATTTTGCCCATATGTGCCTTTTGACCTCTTGCTTAAATTTATAGTTCACCATAAAGGCGATTTAAGGAGATGCTTAAGGAAATCTTATCTAACTATGTAATACTGCTTCATTTGTTGCAGAAGGGGTGATTTAGACTGGATCTGGGATGAATATTTTTTGTTTCCCTTTATAGTTCCATGATTGTAATCACGAAATACTTTTTTAAAGTGCTACTGCATGTCTTGCAAGAGAGTTTTGCATATATTATCTCAGTTGACCCCACAAGCATTCTAGCTGCAAAAAATTAGTATTTGTGATTCACAAATGAAGGGATTACTCTTGAGAGGGGTTGAACAACTTACAAAATAACAATCAATATTTTGTGAATATTTAATATGTTTCAGATGTTTTCTTACACACTTTGTAATTATTATTTATTTGTGTACTGTTTCTCCTATAATACCTACTTTATATATATGATAGAATTGAGGCTCAGAAAAGCTAAGTGGAATAATTAGACTCACTGTGAGTACGAGTAGTACAATAGGTAGAATTCCCATCTGACTGACCCTATTGATCTCTCTTTCTGCCATCAGTGTATCTCCTGCTAATACAAAGAAACAAACATGGCTCACACCAAGATAGCATTTCTAGAGGTAAATTGTTAGTCTCTGTAAATAGTAGTTACTTTAGTTTTCTTAGTATATTGAAAAAAATCGTGACATTGTATGTGTGCGTGTGAAAGGAATACATTATAGAAAACTACAATTAGCCTCATAGGGAAAAAAGTGACTTAATGTGATGAAAGTACACATCCCAACAATATTAATCAGACAGAATGTCTCCTTTCATACTGTCACACACTGTGCGATGAACATGGCAGTTAGCAGAGTCTTGTTGGCAAGATGCTAGTACCAAACACATTGGACAGAATTCTATTCTACAGTGGGTTTCTACTCTTGTTGCCAAATGTGGCTTCTGGCTTCTTCTCCCAGGTGACAGTAGAAATTGCCAATGGCTCAGTCTTCACTGTGGAACTCTCCCAACATACTAGAAGGGGCCTTTTGCTTTCAGGGGGGAAAATGATGCGGGAGCAGAAAAGCTTAAGGTCCACACCCACGTTCTGCCAAATACTAGTTGTGTAACTGAGGAAGAACCTCTTTCTTCTTTCCTCTGGTCACATGGAGCTGTGAGCACAGCTGGACCAGTCACAAGAGGACCAAACCGTCTGAAACAAGTCAAGACACTGTGGGTGCTGGAGGTGATCTCGCGTTTCTCCTCTCTCTGCCATAACATTGGAAGTTTGAGTGCAATTGTGAGTGGTGCATACCAAATCCAGAAAACAAAACAAAACAAAAAAAATTGAGAATGTCTTTGCCCTTCCAACTTCAATCAAATATAGGTTGTAGAGTACATAACACAGTACGTGTTGCAGCGTGCAGATTACTTAACACAGCACTGGTCATGTCACTCTAAGTGTCCCCTAAATCCTAGTCACATTGAGGATCCCGATGTCCTATTCAGCTATTTAAGCCAGTTCTAAAGGACAGCAAGGAGTGCGGGTGGGTGACAGGAATAACAGGGCTTCCTTAGAAGATCTCAGCACCATCTGCAGCTATTTTATCTGTGCTGCTGTTGGATGAATAGCATTGTGAAGATAGGTTAGGCTGCATCAGGCCCACACAGACATTAAGAGCATGTGACCAGGCAATTCTGTTGATATGCAAAGGGAAACATATACAAGTGCAATCTTGGAGCGCACTGGATCTTCTAAAAACGACAGTTGGGATTAATCAACATGAAAAAGGAGACCTCTGACTTCCAAATAGACTAAGAGGATATAATTGGAGCACACATGGAAATGCCCTCCCACAAAAAAAAAATAATTCAGTCATAGCTGCTCACAAGAAAGTCTTCTTGAATTCATGTTTCAAATCTATAAACAAAAAATCATGTATATATATATATGTGTGTGTGTGTGTGACATATATACGATACATAAATTATGTATATATGACATATATAAGTCAGTCACACAACACACACACATGTGTGACTTCCAAAAGCCTATTTAAATTGTTACTGTTTGAGCAGTTGGATGTTATGATTCTAAACCTTAGGAGCTTTAATGTTATTTCCATTAGAAAACCAACTTCATGTTAGCATCTCAAGGAATACAGGTGATGATATCACCCTACTTATTGCTGTCATGAAATTTAGCACATGTTAGGAAACCTAAACTGAGAGTTGTGTTTCAGGAATCACTTCTTACAACAAATGACCTTGACTCTTATAAGAGATGCTTGAAATTTCTTTGTCTTCTTATCTTAATTCTTCATTGTGCTCTTTCTAATGTCAACAAATACAGTCTCCAGCTGCCTGAATATTTCTGACTCCCTCCAGAATCTTGCATAGAATTACTCTGCATTGACAATTAGATGCAGCATGCCACCATGGAGGTAAAGGCAGGACTATTTGTAATTTTTAGGAGACAACATCATTATTTACATACACAAAACTGTTGCAGTACAAGGAAACATAATCTAAAATAATTCATTGAAGTGATTGTCTTTAAAGAGAACCAGTTCATTGTCACTAACAGAGAAAGAGAATTTTGGACTGAGATTTCACTAGCCATAAAATAATTTTACATGAAAACGATTTGGCTACAATCTGATGAATTATTGATTATTAAAGCCAAGTTCTTAAGCCTTATCTTCAAATGTTATACATGAATGTACACAATTATATTGTTTATAGACTATGAAAAAATAACAACATAGTAGCCCCTATGCTTTTATAAATTCTGCTTTGGCCTTTACAGTGAAACCATGAAAGGAACAGATTGTCTAAGTGTTGTTATGGCTTCTTCAGAATTTCCTGTCATTCCTTTTCCTTTAAAACATAGAATGGTCACTCAAAGCACCCTGTTAATTTTTTCCAAGATGTTGATTGATTTACAATCAATCTGATTTTGAAGTTCGTTTTTGTTTGCTTTTCTGTCACTATGTAAGATTGCTTACTCCATTGCCTTGGCCATTCCCATTTTTGATATGTTGGTAACCGTGCACATATTTCTGTCATGTGCTTAGGTATTTCCATACAACTGGTAAAAAGATTGCTATGTCATGGAAACTGGGCTTGCACTGAGGACTAGGGATGGAGGCATGAATTCTTGGCTCCATTTGGGGCCTGAAAAGTCTAGGGACTTTGACGATACATGTGTGACCCTCCTCTTAATACATAGATAGGCACTTTGGTCTTATACTGAAAGTACTCTGAATTATTCACTGTGTCTGAAATAGGCCAATAAAATAAACAGACCTTGAGGTGATGTTCCCAATCATCTTTGCCATTAATTAGCTAAATCTAGCTACCTTGTCATGCCATAGAACTGAAAATAAAATAATCCAGTCACACCTAATTCCTGCTCCCACATTTCCGGTAGTTCATTTTTAAAGTAAGTTTTGTTTTTCTATTTTTACTATTTTTATGTCTTGGCTGTTATTGAACACCACTGGCAATGGAACTTCATAAACTGTCTTTTACCCTTGTGGTCCCTAGTGACATGGACTGATTTCTAAAAAGCTATCCAAGTATGATGAAAGACAGAAATAAACAGGCAGCTTTCAGAGTATGTGGGATAGCTAAGTAACAATAGCTTCTCACTATCTGATTGTTGGCAAATTCTGTTGTTGTGCGATTTAAATGTTTGTTTTGCAGATGAGTGTTGAAGGCAGTTTTAAGTCACAAAATTAAAATTTGGATGTGTTTAAGTTAGACCTTGGTCATGTGGCAATAGTCTACAGTATTAATGGTTGTGCTCTAAAGTACTATGTGGGTTAAGCAAAATATAGAATTCTCTCATAAAATGATTACGATTTAATGATTATAATAGTCAAATATGCATACAGTCTTGGAAAATGTAATTTTTCATAAATTTTAGATGATTAGTGAGGATTGCAAATTGGCTCTCTTGGTTCTCTTTGGGAACAGCAGCAAAGTAATTTATCATTACTTACTTTCTAATAGTAAGAGCATATACAAAGTCCTTACTGGGATTTTCAAACCAGTCATTTCATTTACACAGACAAAGGTGCAGCTGAGAAATCTAAGTATGTATTTAAATGCACAGAAAATCGTTATTTCTTCCCCTCAAGTAAGCCCTCTATTATTCCTCTGGAATTTCTTTTTGCTATGAAATGGCTCTTTTGTTGGTGAGATGTTCCTGTGTTATTCACTGACAGCTGTAAAACTGCTTTGCCAAGTTAAAAATGAAATCTGTATTTTGCAAGATAGTTGTTTGTTAAGCATGAGCTGATTCATTTTAACTGCCTGTTTATAGTGGTTCTCAAGAAATGTAACTTTAGGAATATATTTTTATCTCAAGTGACTATTAAGATTTCATTATATTCTTCCTTGCTTGGGACACCATTCTCTCATTTATACAATGTTCTCAGTAATTAAACACTATCAAAATGGACTCACTATTTTTCACCTTAACTCCCTCTTCGGTTTCTCTACTCACTAGAGAAACGTAATTAGATGGAAATTATGTTTTAGATGCCCATTAGTAAGGTAACACAGCAGCAATAGAGATGTCTCAGTGGTTCATAGTACCTAATAGGTACTTTGCCAGAGGATCTGAGTTCTTTTCCCAGAGCCAGCATCAGGTGGCCTACACAGGCACCTACACACATGTGCACACAGACACACACAGACACACCCATACATGTAACTATGAATAAAGGTATTTATCTTTTATTTATAAAAGGAATTCAAATGGAAAGGAGGTTAACTCAGTGGCAAGCCTTCAAGACTGTTATCACCTAGACTGTGCTCCTGCTGCAGTCTCTTCCCATTCCTCACCATGGACTCAGTCTTACTTTCTGTATCTTGATGTTCAGTGCTTGCTAATCACTTGTGTTGGGGGAGGGGGACAGATGGACTCTTAGCAGGGAAGTTACTTGATACATCAACAAAACATCTCTTTTTGTTGTTTATTGGAACTAATTTTTAAAATTTTTTCTACTCATTTTGCATACCAGTCACAATTCCCCTCCCTCCCTTTCTCCCTTCCTACCCCTCCCCCAACTCTACCTGCCTTACCCATTCCTAAGAAGTATAAGGCCTCCTGTAGGCAGTCAGAAAAGCCTAGCACATTCAGTTGACCAAGACACCCTTCCCAGCATTGAGGCTGAGCAAGGCATCCCATGATGTGGAATGGGCTCAAACAAACAAACAAACAAAAAAAAACAGTTCATGGACTGGGAATAGGTCCTGGTCCCACTGTCGGGGAGGGGGGCCCACAAACAGACTAGGCTACACAACTGTTGCCCACATGCAGAGGGACTAGTTCGGTTCCATGCCAGGCTCTCTAGCTGTCCATTTGGTGTCCTTGAGCACCCACTAGCACGGTTGACCTGTCTGTGTGGGTTTCCCCATCATGCTCTTGATACCCCTTGGTCTTATAAATCCCTTATCCCTCCCTTCATCTGGATTCCTGGATCTTGGCCTGGTGCTTGGATATGGATCTCTGCATCTGCTTCAGTCAGTTATTAAATGGAGGCTCTATGATCACAGGTGGGATAGTCACCAGTCTGATTACAGAGGAAGGCCAGGTGAGGCATCCTCTCTCTTAGCTGGCGTCATCCTTGTTAACTCCTAGGCATTTCCTTATGCTGGGTTTTTCCCTAACCCTATAATGGCTCTCTCTCTATCAAGATATTTCTTTTAATGCTCTCCCACTCCACCAATCCCCTAACTTGTCCATCCAAGTCCCTCAGGTTCTCATTCCCCATCCCCTCCCATTTACCATCTCCCTACTCCTCAGTTTACCCAGAAGAACTCATTTATTCTCCCTTCCCAGGGCAACAAACCCCCTCAGACAAAGAATGAATAAAGAATACTTGGTATATTTGGGGAAGTCCTGTGTATATGACAATAAAGCACTGTTGGCCAGTAGAGAACCAAGATAAGTGGGACTAGGAGTCCAGGAGGACTCTGAGAAGGAGAAAAACAGGAAGTCAAGATGCAACTGCCATAGGAGTCAGAAGCCCGGAAACGTTGCTCCAGTAAGAGAAATACTTAGAATAACAATTATGGGGTAAATACTTAAGTCAGAGCTAGCTAGTAAGAAACAAGCAAGGCCAACAGCTTCATAAGTAATATAGCCTCCCGTGTGTTTATTTGGGACTGATGCTGCTCTAGAACCAGGCTGGCAGGAAGGCTTCCCTTTACAGGTACATATACACAATGGAGTATTACTCAACTGTAAAAACAATGACATCATGAAATTTGTGGACAAATAGATGGAAGTAGAAAAAAACACCCACTTCTTGGACCCAACAAATTCCCAGCACTGGGACTCCTGCAGGTACTTGCCAATATGAGGCTAGGTTCTCTTAGAGTCAAGGGGGCTAGAGCCAGCTGCTAGGACCACTCTGCAGTCATAGCCTTGTTATTTAAGTTTTATTTTCTCTGGTCAGAAAATGCTGCAGAATCTGCAGAATCACAAAAATCAGGATCACACCAAGAAAACCTCTCAACAGATATAGTATGCTTTAAAACATTCTTAGAGGCTAAATAAGGGAAAGAAAATGAGTATATACAGTCATAAAAATAAATAGCTTAAAACAAACAAAGTAAGTTTTTAAAAGAGAGAGTAGGTAATATTGAAGGCGTAAGCCGCATAAAGATGGGAAATAGACAAGCTGTCTGGGTCCTGTCTGGTGCTCTGTTGCCTTTGAACTTTTAAAATGCTAATGAACAGAAACAATAACCCTGAAAGTCATTGGATTAAGAAAACTGATAAATTAAAACAATCTATATATTTTTAAAATGTCTTGACTTCAGAATGGAAGTCAGACAATGTGTTGCACTGGGGGAGAGGTTATACTTTGTCTCTGCAAGAAACAACAAGTTATAGTTCTCTTAAAAATTAATAAAGATAAGATACGACCAGGGGGAGACCTCTAGAGGATCTTGGATGCATACACGAAGGAAAAGGTCAAGAAAGAGTATAAGACAGAGGATGTATAAGCTGATCCTTCACCATGGAAACAACTGAGATATTATATGCCATCCTTTCATATGGATAGATAGAAATTTATGTTATTCAGTTCAAATGGACTTATTAAATTGACAGGTGTTGTTTTACCTGCTCAAACATAGAACAAAAATATCATCTTTCATTTACTTGTATATACCACACAGTACATACATCTTACCTTTAAAATTTTGCGTGCTTTCAGAAAGATAAAAAGTATTATACAATCTGGGCGGTGGTGGCACACACCTTTAATCCCAGCACTCAGGAGGCAGAGGCAGGTGGATCTCTGTGAGTTTGAGGCCAGGCTGGACTGACAGCCTCCAAAACAATACAGAGAAACCCTGTCTCATAAAACCAAAAAAAAAAAAAAAAAGGATTAAACAACAATGGGAACAGGTAGACCAGGTGAGCCAGCCTCTCAGAATGCCTATGTTGCTGTTTCCTCAAAAGTTTTTATTGATAACAACTTCAAAGCTGCTGGCTGAGATGCTCCAGTCTCACAGACTATGTGGCCTAAATTTAAAGAAAGTCTTACATTTTCTGCATTGCACATAGATTAAGCAAAATTGCAGATAGTTCTCTCAGGACTTAAAAATTATCCCAATTTTCTCAGAGTTCCCTAAAATACCATCACCCTCAGACAGGAAGAAGTAACCTTAAGGATATGCTGTCCACATATATAAGAGGTAGGGTGAGTGGTTTCTGAACATTTTGTGGGATATGAAACTTTATCCTTGTTTAGGGCTCTGATTGCAAACTGTTGCCAGTCATGTTAAGGGGGATTGGATTGAATGATCTCTTTCTGAAAGAAAAAAAGGTGGATATTGATATGATAGAATAGAAGGGTAGATTATTTAATCTATGATAAACTATAAAGAAACTCTTCATCTTAAATATTCTACATTGGTTTAGGTTTTCTATATTGATACAATGATTAGGTTATTTTTGTTGTTATACCACATATAGATTTTTGGTCTTCAAATAATTCAGAGGTCTACAGAATGTGACATTTAAAATGTTCGAATAGCACAAGATTTTCAGTACCATGAGACATATCTGCTCCTGAAGCGCCAATTTACTTCACAAAAGAATGATGTGCATTGAAGAACCTCCGTATGGAGTTTGCTTTTATGTGTCAAAGTTAGATACTGTGTGAGAAACTACCTTTGCTTCTGCTGCTGACAGCATGCTTTCCAAATTGGGTGAGCAGGACACAGAAGAAGGCAACTATCTGTTGGGGAAGTCTTATGTCAATAAAGCACTGATGGTCCAATAGGAATTTAGATAGGTGGGAATAGGAGTCCAGGAGGACTCTGGGAAGGAGAAACACAAGAGATGTAACGCCATGGGGTAGGAAGCCCGGAAACTTCTCCGGTAAGAGACATACTTAGATTAACAATTATGGGGTAATTACTTAAGTGAGAGCTAGCCAGTAAGAAACAAGCAAGGACCACAGCTTCATAATTAATATAGCCTCCTGTGTGTTTATTTGGGACTGATGCGGCTCCAGAACCAGGCTGGCGGGAAGGCTTCTCTCAAGGAAAAAGCCTCCCTTTACAACAATCAAACTTTGTCAAGAAAGGTAGGACAGTCCTTCATAATACCTATGTCACAGAAAAGTCTGACACATATTCTAGGCCAAATATGGATGCTCCAACACTGCAAAAAGAAAATTGTGTGGGTATCCAAGAAGTCAGATTCTCCTGCCATTTTTATAGTTTTGGAAGTTATTTGCTCGTCACTTCCTGTATACTCAGGTAATATTCTATCTTTCTTGGGTTGAAATCCAGGTAGTTACAATTACGTTTTTCCTTGTTATCAAACTCACAAAAGTGATGTAACAAATTCACAAAAGAGATGTAAAGTTTATAAAGGCTAAGAGACATGAAAACTTAAGTTGCTTATCTAAGAAAATGTTTTGAAGTCTGAAAGACTGTTTTGGGTTACTAACAGAAGTGAGAATAGAAAGAAAAGTAGGTACAAAACTTTAGACTCACCAAGATAGATAGATAATGAAATATTTTCTCTAAATTTGCCAGACAAAGATAGAATAGACATTGTAAATATAATTTGTACCTGAAAATTGTTCTTGTTTTATATAGTTTTACTGTAATAGAGTTAAAATTTTCCTTTTTATTTAGACAAAAACAGGAAATACATATTTATAAACTGTGTGATGGTGTATTGATATGACTAGTATAATACAAAGCTAAAACAGTCAAGAGCTACGTAGGACATGTCGGTGGGACTTCCAGGCAGAGAGAAGAAATAGGAGGAGGAATCTAGGTGCTAGAGACTGATGTGAGGAGACACTGATGTGATGAGAGGAAGCAGTATGGGAAGAAAGTGACAGGT
Organism: Mesocricetus auratus; assembly: GCF_017639785.1. Classification (NCBI taxonomy): domain Eukaryota; kingdom Metazoa; phylum Chordata; class Mammalia; order Rodentia; family Cricetidae; genus Mesocricetus; species Mesocricetus auratus. The sequence continues at coordinate 3,917,627 of NW_024429193.1, read as the reverse complement.
TGTAGATTAATATAAATAAGTTTTCTAATAAGAGCTAGTCGAGATAAGCCTAAGCTGAAGGCCAAGTTTTCATGATTAATAAGAAGTTTCTGTGTTGTTATTTGTGAGCTTGTGGCCCAAAGGAAAGTTCAACTACACAATGCCCTTGCAGAGACAGGGATCACACACACACACACACACACACACACACACACACACACACACACACACATGACAGAAGTAGAATGTAGGCTTTTAAGTTGTCTGATTTGCCTTTTGTAATGCCACTTACATTTTAAATGAGACTTTTCAGCATTTGAATTGGAATGTGTCTTATCCAAAACCATTTGTTCCTGTGACCTAAGATTTGGAATAGGAAACAGACTCAGACAAATGAGAAGTTACAGTTGTGGGTCAGGTTATCCCTGTGACAAGACCTCTTCCTCTCCATTTCTAACCTCCTATTGTTATACCTCCATCTCTATGGCAACCACGTAACAAATGTAGTCCACATGTTTAGAGCTGACAGCACTTCCCTCTTCCAGTAAGCTTCACTTAACACCGAAGCTGCAATATATTGATAGAAATTATTAGAAACCTGTATTTTAAAGTACAGGCAGCCAGCCTGGATTTTTAATTCCTCCTTAGTATTTTACTATCTACACTGAGATTTCTCTTCTGCAAAGTGGAGACAGTAGAAATTCTCCATCAATCATACCTGAAACATGTCCTAGATTCCCTTCATTCTTGGACACCTTTGTGTGAGTGAGAAGCTGAGAGTAAGAAGGTAAATTAAGCTGGACTAATACCTGACTGGCTCTATATCAAAATACCCAACACAGAGCTTCTTCCCCATAGCTGCCTGAGAGAAAACTCCCTGGACCCTGGAGTGAACATGGAAACAGGGACAGCCTTATTGGAAGCCTGATAGAATATACCAAAATGAAGAGGTGAGTTGATGGTTGGTGAATATATGTATGATTTCAGTCCTTATGGTTTATGAAGAACTAACCAGAAGCTGAAGATGTGGGCTGAGTTCAGTCTTCTACCACTCATGGTGTTGGCAGAAACTGAAAATATTTATGACAGTTAGAGAGCAAGGTTTCAGCATCTTACACTCGCTTCTTCACAAAGCAACCATAAACATTGGTGTGTAAACCATCAAAGGCTCCCCAGAGCAGGAAATCTGGAATAGACAGGCCAACTATCATCAATCCTGCAGCAGGAAGGAGACAGAACAACATGGTACCTCGGGCAGGGGGTTGTAGAGGAGTGGAGTTTCTGCATAACATTCATGTTGCCATTTGGGAAGATAGGCTCTGAGCCCATGTCTGTGTACTCCATGAATTCTGGCAATGATGCTGATAATTCCCATTTTTCTAAGACAGTTGCAAGATGGCAAGTCACCTCCGTCTTCTTGTTCTGCCCCTGTGACCTTGGGTCACATATTTGTAATCTGTAACTAGAATTTGGAGAGAGATCACCTGACCTGTATTGAGCTGACCCCACAAACTGTGAATTCTATTGTATTATGTCACTGGGGTTTCTGCATTTGTCTATTCCTAGTATCTAAGACAGATCATCCCACGAAGTTGTTGAGATTCTCTTAGTGTCTGGGAAGTATTACTCGGAAGTTGATTCTCTTACTCAAAATTGCTTGTACATTGGCAAAGATGTTCACAAATGTTGAAGGAGTTTTAGCTATTAAGGTGATGATCTCATCCCATTACTGTGGAAGACTAGTTTGGGCACATTGCTTCTCAGATTTTAATTGATATATTTACCATGGAAGGATCTTATTAAAATCCTGATTCTGACTTAACACATTATTGAATACTCAGTGATTCTGTACTCCGAGCAAACTCTGAGTAGTATTAAGGCTACTGTACAATGGGACACTGAGCAAAGTCTGGATTGCACAAGGGAAGGCTGTGTCACTAATCCTTGCAAATGATTCAGTAGAAGAAAAAAACACTGAATTGAGAAGTTACTATGAAAGATGAAGTAGTAAGGCTTGGGTTGGTCCCCATGAAGTTAGTCTATTCGTGTCGGCTTCCTGATGGAGGTGATCACTTCTTATTACCGTTCCTCTCATCTCCTTTTCATTGCTTAATACCTTGAATGATGGGCAGTGTAGGCAAAAAATGGAGTGGCCCCTGCTGTGTGTGTGAGTGGGCTTGGAGCAGAGCAGTGTGTTCAGCTTCCAGGCTTTCGGACTGACAATGATGTGCAAGCACCATGCAGCCTAGACATGGTCCAGGACAACGACAGTGCAGTCATGCCTCTGTCGTGAAATACTCTTCACTTGTATTTGCAAATTCTACAAGACAACCTCAATACACTTAGGTGTTTAGGCAAACATCAACTTTTTTTACAACTCAACAATCACCATGATTGGGACTATTGGACATTCTAAGTCCTTACCATTTTATAGAACAAAGAATCACCATTACTCTGGTAACCTGACTGCATATACCATGTAATGACTGAATTTACTATTTTGGCTTGGTAGCCAATTTTTAATACCTAACTTATAGGTTAGTTGGATTTATTCAAACAGACACAGGCTAGAGTCACCCAGAAATAGGGAACCACAGCTCCCTAACTGGGGAATTGCTCCCATAAGACTGGTATATGGGCATGTCTGGAGGGTATTTTTCTTATTTTTGATCCACGAAGGAGGAGGACCCCGCTCACTGTGGGCAGTGGCACCAGCTACGCAGGCCATCCTGGCTTGCAGAATAAAGGCAGCTTCATATGAGCCCAGCCAGAAGCAGTGGCACGCCATGTTCTCTGCTCCAGGTCCTATCTCCAGGCTTCTGTCTTGAGTCCTAGCTCTGGCTTTCTCTGTTGATGGACTGTAACCTATAGGCAATGTAAACCTTTTCCTCCTCATGTTGCTATTGGTCATAGTGCTTATCACCGCAGCACGCATAAAACTTAGAATAGTCTCTAGTCAGAGAAGTAGGGGCAAAGTTTTGTTTTGTTTTGTTTTTCACTAGAATGAGTCAAGATAGGCACTTCCTTAGCAGTTCAAGCTTTTCACACAAAGTAGAGTGAAGCCTTTCCCTTACCTGCTACTTTGGTTTTTCCCCACCTGTTGCCTGGGCTCTGATGTGTTGTAGTCCCCAAATAACACACAAGATGCTGTATTAATTATGAAGCTGTTGGCTTTACTTGTTTTATACTGGCTACCTCTGACTTAAGTATTTACCCCATAATTGTTATTCTAAGTATTTCTCTTACCGGAGAAAAGGTCTGGACTTCTTACCCCTATGTGGCTACATGGTGACTCCCTGTGTTTATCCTTCCCAGAATCCTCTTCGACTCCTAGTCCCAACTATCTTGATTTTCTATTGGCCAACAGTGCTTTATTCAACAACCAATAAGATACAGAGTTACAGAATGATGTCTCCCATCAATACAAGGAAAAAATATGAACAGGATCAAGAGGGTGAAAGATCTCTCTCAATTGCTGGCTTATGGAAAATTGTCAGACATTTATCTCAAATCAATTGGCTTATCAGGCACCTCATCTTTTCCTTTAAAATTGTCTTCTTCTTTGTCATCTAAGGGCTTCTCAGGGGCTCTAAAACATTTTCACAAATCTTATGAACTCCAACTCCCTACGATTGGCTAATTTCACTGTGTTGCCAGTAGTTTCTATGTGTTAGACCACTCTTAGGCCAAGGATATTTTTCTCTAAATTAGGTCGCTCCAATTATAGAGTTTTAATCTGTCTGAGTTGTTACTATCTGAAGCAGGAACATTTTTAATAATCCCATCCACTGTCCTGAATATTCACAAGGTATAAATTTTCAGTCTTCATATTTGAGATAAAAAATGTCACATTTGTTTATTTTTTCCTAAACCAAATTTAATTTGACTGTGAAATTACAGTTATCAATCTAGGGAGAATTTCATGTTGAATTTGGGACAGTCTCTCCTTTTCATTGTTATTTAGAAGTTCAAATACTTTCAATGTGGCCAGGATGAACACTCATTTATTTGTATCTCATTCCCAATACTGCAAAATACTTATTTTCTCTGGTCATGAAGCACATTTGACTCAGACACTTCCAAAAGTCCAAGCTTGTCTTGAGATGTATACTGATGAGTAATCTGAATCTTAATATACCCACTACACAAACATGCCTTGCTGGTTAAGTGATATCTCCTAAATCTTGTGAATTATGACACTGGTATGCTTTACTTGGGAACCCAAGTCTTAATGAACACAGTTTGCTCTGTGATTGGGGGAATCTTCTTTTCTCTCTAGAAGGGAAAGCAGAGCCACTGTAAGCCTTAGCAACCCAGACTTTGTCTTTCAGACAGTTCCTTCTGTACAATTTCTTTTTGGGGAAGAAGAGAAGAAAAGCTGGGTAAAAGGGACAGGATACAGTTTGTGAGAGAGGGTGGGGAAGAGGTAGTCTTTTTTAAGCGTCTGATCCTATGTGTAGTCTCAGAAACTTTCTATGATTGAAGAAGGCGGTAGACACGTGGTGTGATGCTGTTGCTGAAGATTTTCAGGGAAAGTTCTCAATGTGACTGAAAGTAAAACAGTTAGGTTCATCCAAGTGACAGATGAAATATTAGAGTGTGAGGTGAGATAAGAAGATTGCAAAACTCCACTTAAAGGTGTATAAAGGGGCGGTTCATGTAAGTATGTCTAGGCAGCATGAAGGGTTTTTTTTTGAGTTCAGTGTTGTGATTTTGACTTTTTCTGGTCTACATTCAGCGTCAATATATTCTGATACTCTCTCCCTCTCTTCCTCCTCTCTCCCTCCCTCGCTCTCTCTAACTCTCTCTCTCTCTCTCTCTCTCTCTCTCTCTCTCTCTCTCTCTCTCACACACACACACACACACACACACTTATCAGAAGAGAGAAAGAGAGAAAGTAGGGAAGCAGGGGATGTTAGGAAAGGAAGAAGAGATGGAGAGAAGAGGAGGAAAGGAGAAAGGGGAGAAAGATAGATGCCTGTGTCTGAAAGAGAGAGAAGGAGGGAGGGAGGGAGGGAGGGAGGGAGGGAGGGAGGGAGGGAGGGAGGGAGGGAGGGAGAGACTTTTATGGTTCTGGGTTTTGGCAAGGCCAGCAGTCTTCAGGGTAGGAGACACTGGAGAAAGTATTCCTGAGTGAATCTTGAGTTCAGAATCAAGAATATCTGAGGTTTCATTTCAAAGAATCTCAGACAAGAGGCAAATATCTACTTAGACCAGAACCGAACTGGTCTTCCAAATTATGGAAGTCAGTTGCACAATGAACTCTTGAGAACTCTGCTCCTTTAGAATAGGTTTCCTGGCAGGGCTCCTGCTTCACAGTTGGTGGCCTGTGTTCCTTCTTGGCCATTCTCCTCAGGATGCTTTTTACTCACTGTGGCTTTCATAAAAAAAAAAGAGTCTGCCTTTAAAAGGTCCATGTCTCTGAGTATGTAAAAGAAATAACATTATTTTCCCTGTGGACTTCTATGTATATTGTTTTTTAAAAAATCACACTGAGTTAATTGAAAGTGACCTTACCATGGAAAAGTACATTTTCTCGCACGTCATCAAGCCTCCTCTTTGCCCCTGTCTCAGAAAGCATCTATGCTATCGAGACAGCATCAGCAGTATCTTTCAGGATGTATGAGAAGCTGCCTCAGTCTCGGTGCTAAAAATAAGTGTACTTAGGGAAATGCCAACTTTTTCTTATCATAGCTACCTCAGAACAGTTCATCTAAGCTGTCTTTGAAAAAGAAAAACCATACTCACATTATTTATGTATTATGAAACACTCCTGAATTAGCTCATGTTATGTAGACCTTCAAAACAATGATCTTTATTTATTGATTCCTGAAAAATTAAAACAAAATGTTTTCCTATCGAGTTTATCTTATTGTTGCTTCTGCATTGAACTTGTATTTGTACTTAAGTCAGGAGTTTTACTATTATTGAAGATGAGAACCACAAGAATAAATGCTTTGGAAATTAACATACCTGCCATAAAAAGTATATGAATTGCCCAAAAAGAGACTGAAAAGTTAATTCATTAAAATGTAAATAAGAAAAAAATCAACCATCAGCTTTTAGAGTTGGTCAGAGATTCGAGCAGACATCTGTTGATTATAAATAATTTTCCACTTTTTCCTCTCAACGGTGGTTTAATCAGTTCACCTTTTTCTCACATTTGGACTTCTCTTCTTTTTATTTTTTAATTGGTGTATCTGTTTTCTTCTTTTTATTTCTTTTTTTTTCTATATTTTTTATTTAACTTTTTACACATGTTCTGTTCTAACCAAGACTGCAGTATTTAAGTTATGTTTTTCATTGCTGTGACCAGATACTCAAGAAGAAGCCACTCAAGAAGGAAGGTTGCTTCCTTGACTCCTTGTTTGCGTCAATGGGGTCCATCGCCGTGCGTGATACGTGATATGGTGGGAAAGCCGTACAGGCCTATAGTGATGGTCGTAGGAAGCTGCTTGCTCACATCTCCATGGGCCACGAGATGAGCAAGGACAGGAGGAAGAAGAGACCAGGCTATACTCAAAGCCTACTTCTTCTCCATCTCAGAAATCAAACTCCTTCAGCTAGGGCGCAATTCCCAAAAGGTCTATATCATGCTCACACAGCACCACCTTTGGGAACTCATATGCAGAAACATGGGAGAGCTTGAATTCTAGTGTTTGTGTTTCTTGGGATAAGCATGTTTGTCTGCACAGTTTCTCGGCGTTGCCTCCCACAGCTCACACTGGATCTAAATGAGTTCCCATGAGGTCAGTAGGCAGAGGTCAGCAATTCTGATGAACTCAGCCATTACTAAGCTTAACCTTTCCCGCTGATGGACTGTTCTCTTCCTCAGGATCCATCTCTTTGGATGCTATCGTGCATCCCAGTAAATTAAACAGGTTATTATGGACTCTCCTAATCCTGTATCAGTATAAGGCATTGTTTCCAGAAGATGGTCATGGCACCACCTCCTAAGTGAAACATCTGCAAAATCGAATACGACAGCAGAGTGTCTTCAAGGTACATTGTAAAATTCCAGAAATGTATTTTTATTTTCCACTGTATTTCCTCCATTGACCTTATAGAGCACATTCTTTATGTCTGTGCTCTAATCAATGAATGTCCTCAAACGAACGATAATTCAAGCCTGATTAAATGGCATTTCCTCCTTAAAGTTTTCTTGCCGTAACATCAGAGATGTTTTTCTTCTCTGTAGATTTCAGTAATTTTCTAAGCCCCTCTCACAACAAGAACACCTCCCACTTTGAGTCATGATTATGTATTTCTGTATTTGTAACCTTGCTAGAAGCCTTCTGTAGCTAATTCATTAAAATATCCCAAGCTCACCAAGCAGAGTAGGAACTCGATTAACACATGCTAAGAACACATTTTTCCCCACTGAATTTCAAAACGATTGAGAAAAATCTGGTTAGAACGTTTTCACTTTTAAATCTTTAAAAACAATTTTTAGAAACAATTTTATTCTGCATATCAATCCTGCCATTCCCTGGCCACCCCACCCTCTCATGCCACCAACTGACTCCCCAACCCATCCCCACCCACTCTCCAAAGATAGTGAGGCCCTCCACAGGGGACCATGAAAGTCTGTCACATTACTGGGGGGAGAACCTAGGAACTCTCTTGTGTATCTGGGCTGCAATACTATCCCTCCATAGTATTAGAGAATGGGCTCCCAAAGTCCATTTCTGCACAAGGGATAAACCTTGGCTCCACTGCTAGAGGTTCCATTGACTGTCCAAGCCTCCTAGTTGGTGCCTACATTCAGAGGGCTTGGTTCTGTCCAATGCTGGTTCCCCAGCTTTACGATTAGGGACCCTGTGCTCTCACTAGGTCAGGATAGCTGTTTCTGTGGGTTTCTTCAGTATGGTCTTGGCTCCTTTGCTCATTCCTCCTCCCTCTCTACAATCAGATTCCAGGAGTTTAGCTCAGTGCTTAGCTGTGGGTGTCTGTTTTTGCTTCTATCAGCTACTGAATGAAGCCTCTGGGATGGCAACCAATGCAGTCATCAGTCTTATTATAGGCAAAGGACATCAAAGGCAGCCTCTTCACCACTAGATTCTTAGTTGGGGTCATCCTTTTGTATCCCTGAACATTGCCCTAGGGCCTGATATCGCTCTAAACCTATACTGGCTCCCTCTATCATAGTATCTCTTTGGTGCTCTCCTGTATTCCTCCTCTGTATCAGTCTTCTGAATCCCTCTTGGTCTCCTTCCCCCTCCTCCTCTCCCCTTCTCTTTTTCCTATTCTCTCCCCTCATGCTCCCAATTTGCTCAGGGGTTCTTGCCCCTTTCCCCTTCTTCAGGGTACCATGTGTTTTTCCTCTTTGTGTTCTCCTTGTTTCCTAGTTTCTCTGGTGGTGTGTATTGTAGGCTGGTAATCCTTTGCTCTGTGTCTAACATCCATACATGAGTGTGTACAAGGTAATTGTAACCTCACAATATTCCTTCTGCTTATATTGTGTGGAACAGTCTGAGGAGTACTGGTGTTAGCTCTTCTTTGAATTTCTGATAGAAATTAACTGAAAACAAGTGGTCCTGGCTGTTTTTTTTGGGGGGGGGGTTGGTGAGGGAGACTTTTTAATGACTCTATTTCATTAGAGGTTATAGGTCTATTTAAGCTGCTTATCTGATCTTTATTTAATTTTGATAAGTGATATCTATCCAGAAATTTGTCCATTTCCTTTGAATTTTCTAATTTTCTGGTGTAAATGTTTTCAAAGTATGATTCTCTGGATTTCCTAAGTGTCTCTTGTCATGTCCTCTTTTCATTTCTGATTTTGTTAATTAGCATGCTCTCTCTCTCTCTCTCTCTCTCTCTGTTTTTTGGTTACTTTGGATAAAGTTTTGTCTATCTTGTTGATTTTCTCAAAGAACCAACTCTTTGTTACATGGATTCTTTGTATTGTTTCCTTTTTTCTACTTTATTGATTTCAGTCCTCAATTTGATTTTCCTGGCAACTACTCCTCTGGAATGAGTTTGCTACTTCTTGTTCTAGAGCTTTCAGTTGTGCTATTAACTCTCTAGCGGGACTCTTCTCCAGTTTCTTCATGTACGCACTTAGAGCTATGAACTTTCCTGTTAGCACTGTTGTCAAAGTGTCCCATAAGTTTGGATATGTTGTGTTTTCATTCTAATTGAATTCTAGGAAGTCTTTAATTTCTTTTTATTTTTCTTCCTTGAATGGTGCAATTGAACGTTGTTCAATTTCCATGAGTTTGTAGGATTTCTGCAAGTGTTGTTGTTGAATTCTAATTTTAAATCATTGTGACCTAATAGGGTATAAGGGATTGTTTCTTTTTTTAAGTTTTTGTATTTTTTGAGGTTTACTATGTTGTCCTGATTCTGTTAGTCTCTGCTTCAAATGCTGTCTTAAACCACTCAAAATGAAAAGAGAATTTATGTCAATTAATTGTTATAAAAGGCCATCTCAAGGCTTCTCTTCTTAGGGAATGCAAACTCCTGAGGCTCACCCAGGAGTCAAGGATCTCTTTCTCTACCAGCCCTAGAATAGCACATGCCTCGGCATGTATGGGGAAATACTCTTATTTCTCAAGAGAAATGGTATCTAGACCGAGCACATACCGTTACCAGTGTAGAACATGCTTACATGTTTTGTTATTTACTTGTTCATACACTCAAGTGTGTTTTCCAAAAAAGAGATTTCACCTTTCCCCATTCTTATCCTCTTAGGGACCGAATTGTATCATCTTACTGCATTGTCCTGTACATCAGGAACCACACTAATCAGTAAGCAGAAATGCAGGTGTAACTGCGAGTGTCAGAGGCCATTATTTTCATGAAGCATTAAAGAAAGAGGCTGTACAGATTGATACACAGCACATATGGCTTCAATGGCAAATCATGCTCATACACACAGTGAAAGACAGCTCTCAGACTCAACTGGGATGTAAATCAATTTGTTGGTGACTGAATGTGTTCATTCATTTCATATATATTAATATTTCATTTTACAAAAAACAAAATACATTAAAAACAATAGTAAACTATTCAAAATTGGTTCTGGTTTTATTTCCTATGAAACATGAATATGCATATTTACTTTTTGATTTCTCTTCCTTTGCTTTATTGCACAAAGTAAACAGAGACCATTCCAATCAGCAGGTGCATTGTCTTACATTTTTACATAAGGAACATAACAAAGCAGGTTTTTTTTATACAATTCTTAGCTTCAGGGACGTCTCCCTTTGATGTTTACATATTCAATCCTTTCAAAAAGTGAACTCCAGAACATAACCTAAGAGCAAAGCAGTGAGTATATATTTTTGATTATATTTTTATCTGGCATCTCTGCTTCCATTTCAATTATTATATATTTAGAAAGAATCGATATTAGTTCATGTTTCCTCAAATTCAGTAAACTACAAAAGGTAAACTTTTCTATTTTTAATTTGTAAACACATTTAATTAGATATGTGACAAGTATTTTTTCATAAAAAAACAAAACAAACAAAAAACAAAACAAACAAAAAACAGCAAGAGATGATATGTGAGGAAGTTGTGTTGATTATCAACAGTGGCCACCTGATCTTAAGCTCCTGAATTGTCCATGTCTTTATAAGAACTAGAAAGAGCTACGTGTCTGCCAAGAAAAGAAGATATCTTACAGATGTGATATCTGTATAATAAAATATTTAGTCATGCAAGGAAAACCTCTGTGCTACAATGTGCAAGAACCATCATGGTACTGTGTCATGCAAAACAGAGAATCCAAAGTACAGTGTGGCCGGGCGTTGGTGGCACACAACTTTAATCCTAGCACTCAGAAGGCAGGGGGGCAGATCTCTGTGAGTTCAAGACCAGCCTGGTCTAAAAGAGCTAGTTCCACAAAAGCCTCCAAAGCCACAAAGAAACCCTGTCTCAAAAACCAAAAAAAAAAAAAAAAAAAAAGAAAGAAAGAAAGAAAAAGAAATACAGTGTGTCTTTACTTATGTGAAGAATCCAAAATAGCCAGTCTCACAGGAACAGTGTAGAAGGGCATTGGCCAGGGTCTGGGGTCAGGACTAATCAGGAAGATGGGTCCAAATAGGCAAGCTTTCATTTGTGAGCTGGATATTCTCTGAAGGTCACAGCATAGTAACTGTGGTTCTTAGTGTTGTGCTGATTTTCTGGAAATCACCAAGACACCAACTCATGATTGTTCTCATGTCACCATGGAAAATAGCAACCGTTTGATATCCTGACTGTGTTAAATAGCTTTGGTAATTGTCTGTGGTGTATATACATAACACATCTCATTTAGTTTCAAATTTCTACCTCTGTGGATCTATAGAACATATGATGGATTCTTAGTACACACAAACACACACACAAAGAAAACACTCATGTAATCGCAAGATAAAACTTCAAGCTCTGTTTATATAAAGGGGGAGTTATTCTTACCAAATTAATTTTTAATTTATTTAAGTTTTCTTTTTCAAGTTGGTCTAATTTCAGCTATACCACACATGTGAAACGTTTGGCATTAAATCATTTTTTCACATCAAGCCAAGATCTAGATGGTATGCTATTTCAAAATCAGCTTAAATTAATTTTTGTATGTCTTTACCTTATGTAGAATTGCTACAAATCAGCTGCAGTAAGATTTAAGCAACTATTTTTGTTCACTTTAAATTTTGTTTATTCCTTAGAAAAACCTGAGCTAAAAAAATAACCTGACTTAGTAAATGGTTAGTACAGAAGTCTCACTGTACACCTAGCTGTAGGATGTAGTGCATGAGCTGGGCTTAGAGCCCAGTTTAGACCTGAAACCACTGAATTCCAGTTACCCAAGGGAGAGTAAGATCTAGATTCAGTTCTGATGTCCCCAGCATCCAAAACACACAGGTAAACCAACAGCTAAAAGTTCATTCATAAAGAAAACAACTCCCTTTCTGTTACAGGATATAGGAATCTTGTTTCAGAAGTAAAGACATATTTATAATAAAACTTTCTGCAATATGTTTTTCTCCTCTCCTTGTCAGATGAAACATAGAGTAGATAATATTTCCATAGAAGTTTCACAAGGAACAGGAGTATACTTCATACAGATTTACATCCCTAGAAAGGGGGAGACAGCTCAGAGTGAAACTATAGCCTGGAGATCCCCTTCTAACAGGGTATCTGGGTGAAGTTGCAGAGTTTCTAACTTTGCACTTTGGATTACCCTTGCTTGCATGGAATTTTCCCTTCAGTTTCATTTTCCAAAGAACGAGAAGTATAAGGGATGTAACTAGGAGGAAACAGCACTTAGAAGTCACTTGGAAGGATGAGTGACAGTTATGTCAGGACAGTGACTCTGGAGCATGGGAACACCCCTGGGATTCTTCACTGAGCAGTTACCAATCTGCATTGTCAAGAGGTTAGGCCCCTGGCAGGCATCTCTATATCCCGTATTTAGAGAGAAAACATACATAAATCACTAACATCTGATCATTTCAAACAATAAAATTGACAATCTCATGTGAACAGGATTAACAGTTCAGCCCAGCAATTTAGCAAAAAAGAAAAATCTTTGATGACACAAAGGCACACCATGGAGAAAGTAACTGGAGGTTATGCTCCCAAGAAAGGAGCAGTAGCATTGTGAACTCAGGTATGATTGTAACAAGATCACAGGAGTACTGAACCCCTGATAATGTATTCATAATGTAAGTGTGAATCTACAAATTAGGACCAGGTAGTTGCACTCCACAGAAACGAAGTTGACAGCTGTAGACTGTAGGAAGAGATCTCGGAGAGAGGTGCAGTTCAAGGCCCATTCATGACCACATCCACATGAGCCTCTAGTCACGCCCAAAGTGGGCGTGGCTAGCAGACCAATCCTAGTGTCTCTTCCTACAGTAGACTGTCTGTAAGGAGATGGGATTCAGCCACTAAATATACTTCTGGACTCAGAGCAGATGTAGAAATTCAGTGTGTGACCCATGAAGGAACACTGATTCAGGTAACCGCACCTACAAGATAGCCACACGCTTTTGTTGGTATAACATGGGACATCTTTTCCCATCCTACTGCCTTCATCCAAAGGTCATGTGACTTGACACAGTGAAGTGTGTTGAAGGAACACCACTAGAAAAGTTTCCAACATCAACAGCCTTATGTCACCCCTGTCCGTGGATTATAATCTTGGGAAATAATGTGTTCTCATCCCCAAAGAGTTTCCAAGCTTGTACACCCAATACATATCACATTTGATGATGTTTCCTGGGATTATTAAAAATTTCTCATTTTTTCTCATATTTGGGACATCTAAAAAGAATCATCTTATTTAAGGAAGTTACCTTATTCTTTTAGAAAAATAAATTAAAATTGCTCAACATTTTATGTATGCACACACTTGTGGAAATGTGGCATAATTATATGACAATATGATATATATGTAAGTTTATAAAGCTGTTACAACATAGCTTTTACTTATGAATGTACTCATGAAAATAAACTTACATGGAGTCACTTTTTTTTTCCAAAGACAACAAAACGTCCTTTTTCCACAGAAGCACCCTTACTATGAACCTAAGCCTCTGCAGGATATAAAAGCATTTTTTTTCAGCACTGACCATATGTGTTTTTGTTTCAGCCATGGTGGAACAACATATATTTTGCACTATAGTTTGAATTTCCTCAGAATGACTTCGTGATACGCACAGTCCTTTGTGAGTTGCCTTTTATTAGCTGAATGTGAGCAGGCCATCTGTATGAATGCAGAAAACTATAGCTCATTTGGTTTTCATGCCTGTGGACTGTCTTACTGCTACTTGACTCTACCAACTTATCTGTACAGTTTTCCTGAGAATGATAATCACTGCAATTTTGATTTTGCTGTTTTGCATGGTGTTGGTACAAACGTCTCCGCCACTGCCCGCTAATTCAAAAACAAAAATTCCTACAGTGTGTGTGTCTGTCTCGAATGGTGGTCACTGCTTACAGCATTTGTCACTAGAACAAATCATGTCAAACTGATTTGTAGAAACAAGTTGTATGGACAAGCTCTACACTTACTATCAGCCTATCTCAAGCCTTAATCCTATTTGATTCTGTCTAGAATTTCATCCATTTTAAGACCTCATAGTTATTTTGTTGTACCTTCACTTGTTGCTTTTGATTTTAAAGGTAGAGCCCTTGAAAGATCACCGTTTCCTATTAGCATTTAGTTTATATTTTGTACCGACTGGAGTCATGTTTTTCTGCTGTTACAAAATCATATTTTCTCATTCTGAGTCCTTTGTATAGATACTAACTTTTCTCTAGTTCCTCAGTTTTGTGTGTTCCAAATGTTTCCCGTTCTGGCTCGTTTTCCATGAATAGATGTCAACGGTGTTCTTTGATGCTGCAAATGCCGCTCCAGTGTAAATTGTGTCTTCTTTGAGGGAATTGTAGATGCTGGCATTGGGTGTGCACTGTTATGTTTTGTTTTAAATATTCAATTATTATGTCATCTGCCTTTGGAGTCTGGTGTTTATAGGTTGAGGATTTCAACATCTAGTTAAAACTTAATTTAATAAGAGAATCATAAAGAGATGATATTTGAAGATGGACTTAGGATTATAGTAGTTTGGGAGACATAAGCCTTTTTCACAGTTCTCTAAAATAACTAGAAAATACGTGTTTCTTGGTAGTGTGTGTACATACATTGTATCACACACATCAAACCATTCCTGATTGTTATTTCTAAAAATAAAAGTGGTGTTTGACATTTACTGTCATCAGTATCTCTCCATTGCTATTGAGGCACATGGAAGTCACAGTTGTAATGTCTCACTTCATCTTCTGTGCTTAAAATAAGAAATAATTATGCAGAAAAATACCAGACATTGACCAAAGAGCTGAATAGACTTACAAAGAAGTAAAAAGTACAGCATCTATCCATGAAATGCACACAAGAAAGATGCATTAATATTTTTATAAAACACTTTATAGCAATTCATGGTGTGAGTGTGTGTGTGTGTGTGTGTGTGTGTTTAAGGAGACTGCGTAGAGGAAAGAATGGAAAAGGTTGAAAATGTAAATTCCTGGTACTTCCCTTAATTTGGCAGGCTGGGAAAAGAACAGGTAGACGGGGAAGAAAGCTTTTTACAGCTCTGCCCCTCCCTCTCTTGCCCACAAGAAACCTCCCCATTTGCTGGAGAAGGAAGGTACTCTGTAGACTCACAGTCTCCTGAAGAATCCAGCAAGTGAGTCAAGGTAGTAATAGACTCTAGGTGGTAATTATGTTGCCAGGAGTGAGGAAAACAAAGGCAACTATGTATGTAGAATAAATAGCAAAGAAAACAAAGAGGAACTCGAGCAACAACAGGACCTTGCAACAACAGGACCTGATGTCCATGGGAGATGCAACTGCAGTGCCTCACAGATCTGCCTTCAGAAGGCTGGAGGAAACCAAGGCCACACTCTGTCCTTCTGTAACTCAAGGGGCTGACTGCTTGGAAAACATTTCAACAGATGTGTATGGGATGGGGTACGGGTGCTATCTTGTAAGCTTTGCCTGCTCTTCTTCAGTGGCTGAGGTCTAGCTCTTGTTTCATCAGGACAAGGCAGTGTAGACAGTCACAAGCCACAGTTGAGAACACAGTGTGTGATGCTGAGTCAGCCTTATATGATGCGTTCTCTGCTGACTCTGTGGAAGTTTGCACTAATCCTGGGGTCACCGAGCTTGATTGGCCCTCTTGTGAGTGACATTCTTTAAGAAATTGGTTAAATTTACATTTTCCAGGCAATAACAAAGCCCTAATTGAAATGTAAGCATCCTACGTGAACAGTGATGATGCATTTTCCAACCCAGGGGTACAGCTCCCTGCGGATCCCCGCTCATCACACTCACTGCAGCTTCTTCTAGAGTCCATATAGATTTGTGTTACACAGTTAGAATGTTTGCTTTCTAAACTCATCAATTTTAAGAATCAGTTTCCTAGTCCTTTGGACCGATGCCCATTTTCTCTATGTGATAATATTCTCTCTATATTTCTTCACTCTGACTAAATCATAACCGCAGGTAAATACTAGAAATATCAGAATGTCTAACACCATGCTAGTCATCAACATACTTAATCCTGCTGTAAAATTTTACGAGATAATCTGCATTAGTGTTATGTTTTTAAATGTATGTCCATTTCTTCCTACATTTTCCTTTCTTTCTTTCCTTCTTTCTTTCTTCTTTTGGTTTTGGTTTTTTTTAAGGCAGAGTTTCTCTGGGGCTTTGGAGACTGCCCTGGAACTAGCTCTTGTAGACCAAGTTGGTCTCGATCTCACAGAGAACCACCTGCCTCCTCCTCCCCAGGTGCTGTGATTAAAGCCGCGTGCCACCACTGCCAGGCGCCAAATTTTCTTTTTATGATTTTTTCATGTTTTATTCATAAAATTTATCAAGCATCATTGAGTTTTGAGGGCGTGGTGTGATAGTATGTACATCAGCCAACACAACAGGTATGGTGTTTAACCAAGTTCTTTATGGTTGGCTGTTTTTGATCTACTTAAATCCGTTACAAAGGGCAAAGAACAGAAGAGGGCAATGGGTCAGAGACCCTAGAATCTCTTCCTTTGTTAAAAAAAAAGAAAAGAAACAATAGTGCATGTTTATGAAGGAGTTTCTTTTCTTTTTATCTTACACATTTACTAATTTGACTTTTGGTTTTGCATGTCCTCACTTGTATTCTTCCTAATCCTGCTGTTATGTTTAAAGATGAATGCTAAACATTTTTTTTCCTGCTTTTGTTTGAAACCCACAGAAAAGCATTTCTGCTGAGACCGGTGTCCTCTTTTGCTCTTTTAAGTTGAAAAATCCCTGAAAGAATTAAGGTTTTAATTTGATTAAAACTGTTTTCCCCAAAAAACAGTAAACTTGCATCCTGCTTGTCCCTTGTCATCAGAAATTTATAACGAACCGGAATGACCTTTTATCTTGTGAACATCCTATAAGGGTCAATTATGAATTCCTAAAGGGAAGGCCATGCCTGCCTATATATCAGGACCTGGGGACAGACAGAGAGTGAGGGATTCTTAAGGGCAAAAGCAGCAAAGGTGTTGCTTTTGTGTTTCTAGATGAGAGGCAGTGAAGACATTCCATGACGTTTTAGCTTAAGTGCTTGCTGTTTCTTGGAGGGCTCCATCAGGGAATAGTGTATTACTTCACTCTGTCAGGCACCTTCCCTGAGCACATAGTAAGCTCTTAGTAAATTGGAACAGAGTAAGCCACAGTTGATCCTCATGGACTCCATGCTAGTCACCCCGCATCATTATGTCAGATTGTTTCCTCAGCCAGATAAGAATTCCCTCACGTGGCTTATATTGGAGCTGTGGCTGAATATCTGCTCTCCTGGTGTGCATGGCTTGTTAGAATTTGGCTCAACTACCCTGTTCCTCTCCAGATTTCACGTGTGAGCCCATGGAGGAAGATGCCAAAGTGACCAGTAATCTCTGTGTTTAGTTTCTCTTTATAAAGTGAAGAAAACTGAAATTATTGCATGAACAGAGGCCCAGAAGGTTGCATATGAAGATGAAATAAAATTCATGACAAAAGGAGTTATGGCCTTTATAGCAATTCAAATAATCACAGTGTCTCAGACATGCAAGATGCTTTTTCCACCCTCTGGGGAACTGAGTACGCTTATACCTCTAGTCAGTCATTTCTGTACCGGAAGCTTTTCCCATTTGTCAGTGAGATTATCCAAGAAATAGAGAAAGTTAATTGCAGTCGGAGATTTTTTTCCCCAACTGGTCGCATGGCCCCAATTAAATCCACTGACACTTATTAATATAAACTGTTTGGCTGATGGCTCAGGCTTCTTATTGGGTAGCTCTCTCTTAATTATTAGCATGTAACACTAACCTATGTGTTACATCTATGTCACATCTAGGGGGTCTCTTCTGGCCCTGAATTCCCCTCCTCTGATAGCCCCCATACCTCCTTCCTGACTACTGCCCAGTTAGTGTTTTATTCATTAACCAATAAGAGAAACATATATACAGAATACCATCCCCATCAGGTAATAAGAGTTTACATTGAAAGGGATTGGTTGGATAGAAAATTTAAAAAATGGTTTTAATTTTTTTCCTTCATTATATCTAGAAAAGTATTTATGATCCAGTAAGCACTTAAAAACCTTACGCTAGTAAAGTAGCTGCTTGGGATACAGGGTGTTAGTCTTGCATTAGTAGGAAGCATGTATTTGCATTAAAAAATCTGAATTTAACCCTTTTTCGGACTTTACGCTGTGTAGTGCTTGTCATGTTCTAAAACATGGGGCTCCAGCTTGTTTATTGGTGTAGGCTGTTTGTGCAGTCTCTGGAAAGGGCCTTGTGGAATAGAAAGCCTGTCTTGAGGACTTAGGAGGTCTGTTTCATTCTGAGTTCTCCTTTCTCCAGGAGAACGTGACTCAATGGGAGGAAAGGGCTCCACCACAGAGTTACTCGTGATTATACTCATATATGTACTCAATGTTGAGTGAGTACACACACAGACACGTGTGTTCATGCATCTGCATTACAGCACAATAAGCCAATACACAATCCAGGGAAACAGTTATCACTCACTGTTCTGCATTAGCAAGTAGCTACAAGGTAAGTTATGTTTCTGTTTGTTGTTTAGAAAGGATCTCACGGTGTATCTCTGGCTGACTTTGATCACTGTGTAGATGAAGCTGGCCCTGAGCACAATCTTTCCGTCTCTGCCTGCAAGGTGCTAGGATGAAAGGTGTGTGCCAACACACCCAGCTAACATATGATTTCATTATATCTTATTATAAAGCAATTTTATAGACTATCAAAGTGTGGATATTAGACAATATTAATTTTAAGTCCATATAGGCACACTGTTTTCCATTAGTAATAAAAAGTTTGCTTTTATATTTCCTAGACCTTTGACTTTTTCTTTGACATGAACTGGCTGTATCCACTGTTCTATTTTTAATTAATATTTTCATATTGTTAATAGGCGGACAACTTCTGACATAACAGCGTGACTGAAACTATTTATGTAACGAGTTACAATGCTGCATTATGTCCCAGGTTCTTATAGTGAGTCCCTTGATAACAGCTGTCTCTGCCACTTATTACATACAGGAAAGAAGGCACTGCGGTCAAAGCTCCACACACTGGGAAGTCACTTCAGCTGGTCATCTGATGTCACCTGTTATAATTGCATGACAGAGCATGCTCAGACCAATGGGGCTGGTTCGAGAAATACACTATGACCTGTTTGTGAGCACTACAAACATCTCCATGGGGGATGGCTGCGATGCATTACTCCGTTTGCCAAGCCTCGGGTAGCAAGAGTGCTTTTCAGTCACAAGGAGGCCTGGACTTCAAAGAGATGATGATGAGCTTCCTCTGAGCTACAAATCTACCCACTACAGCTGGGGAACAAGAATTCTATGCTTAAAAATATTGTGCCTCTATGACTAATTATGCTTTTGCAAACTTAGTACAACATTGCTGTTTATTTAAACTTGGGCTGCATACGCTCTCCTTCCAGTGAATGGAGCTATTCTGAAAACCACGAGTAAACATCTATTTTGTAGAGAAACCAGCAATTAAGGACTTGTAATGAATTCTAGTCTTTTTCAATCTTTTTTAAAAGAAAACCATGAAAACATAAAAAAATAGGATATGGGTATTCTTTAAAGACCGCCTTGTTTTTGTTTTTTGGTATTTTTTCTGGTGATTTAAAAGAAAATCAAGAAAATAACTTACTTTATTATCTATTTTCATTTTTGAATTCTTTTTTTCCCTTTGGAAATTCTATGAAAATTGCAACTGAAGAGTCTCTGGAAACTCTCCACATTTAATTAGACATTTTAAATATCTGAAATATTATTCAAGGTTGGTGAAATCCTCCAGATATTTCTTTGCTGACACTCTAGTTCCATGGTACAGGTTTGCTTTGGTAGGCTTTTGGTGTTTAATTAAAAATATTCAAGACATATGTAAATACTGGGTTTATTTCACCATGTATAAATGTAGCCAGCACTACAAACTCCCATGCAATTCAGACTATTTGTGGATATATGTGACAAAATTCTGTTGATGAACCAAGCATCATGGTTTCTTGTAAGTTAGGGAAAAGTCAAAGAATAAGTGGCTATGTGCATCTTAAGGATCTATTCATTTGTATCAGAAGTCAGGGACAAATACAAGCCAAAGAAAAACCTTCCAGACAGTCAAAACTTGGCAATACTATCTGGAGAGGACTGAGTGCTCAGATACCAGGCTCTTTGTCACCTCAACCTCAACCATGAACCCCCCTTCCCAGGCCCCTGAAAGGTCAGGTGGCCCCTGGGGCTCCCCCATGGCAGGCACATGGTGCAGGGCTTTTATCTTCTGCAGCTGTCGGTGTATTTCTGATAATATGAATCATAAAGAATTCATAGAGCAAAGAGAAGAGAACAATTACAGGAATAAGGCTGACTACAACCTTGATATTCTCTCACCGCAGAGTGCCTGGCTTTGAATTTCAGGAGTGTGTAAGGCTGAATTGGAAATTGGAATGCCATGCCAGTTTCAAGACAATTATTTGGATTTCAGCATATCCCATACTGCTGCTCTTTTTAGAAGAATGAAAAAAATCAACAAATGAACAAAAGCTATGAGAGGAAAATGCTTATCTTAGCTCCTACGAAGCCATGCTATGTGTTGTTAGGATGGGCATTCCCTTTAATATTTGACTCTGATGGAGGCTAAGAGTCAGTGACATTGCATTCTGACCTTCTACTGTCAAGAGGACATGGGTGTCTGTGCTACTTCTTAGTTATTGTGGCAAAGCTCATAGTTGCCATAGAATTAGCATAAGATAATTTTATTCTCCTAAAACACTCCAAAAATATTGCTGGATCCTAAAAGAATCCTCTCCGGGTATCTTCTATGCAGATGTGATGTGTTGCCCGGTCTACACTTCTAACATCACAGAGATGTCACTGTTGCACTGCAACAAAGGAAATAGCAAAATGACACTTGATTTTCCTCTCATTTTGATGATGATGATGACGACGATGATGATGATGCTGTAATTTAGCTGCCAGAGATAGGCAAGCAAGGAATATTCAAGCCAAATGTGTTTGTGTGTCCTGAAAACTGTAGACCTTCAAAGAGGGTTGAAGACGCTGGGCCCAACCAAGCAGGTGAACCCTAAGGCCAATGGAGAAGTGATATGCTATGAAGTGCGGAGCCTGAACAGGTCAATATGTCCCTTATCCTGGGAAATGAGTGACACTAAATATGGTTTTTCAGAGAAGGAAATGGGCAGGCAAGCCCAGAGCAGAAAGAGACGTGCATGCAAAGATGTGTTTCTTTCTAAATGTTTACGTCAACTCTGAGGCCTCAGACCTTCTTAAAACAGGCGACTTAAGATCATGGCTGGTAGTGAAAGTGTGATTTTTAACAAGTTACCACTCCTAGTGACAGAAGAATGGCATTAACCATGGCTAGGAGACAGGTGCTGATTTTTGCGATTTTTCAAGAATTGTGCCAACAGTGGAATAGTCACTATTAAGGATTAAATTCATCTTAAAGGTTATTATTACTCATAAAATTGCATGTATTTTCTTTCATTTTGGGGGGAAGCTTACTTTTAATTGCTACTGTAGGCTAGCATGCTGTTGACTTCAGGTATTTTTATTCTCTATATCTTAAAAAGAAACAATGCTGTACCTGCCTCCCTCTTAGGTGGAACATTATTGATGATATAATATTTAGCTGGTATATTAACGTGTAAAACAGAATTTTTTCGATAAATCTGAGTAGATTAAATGCTTCATCTCCACAATCAGTTTTCTTCTCAGAAACGCTGCCTCTGTGTGTGACAGGAGGAGAGCTGTCGGCTCATTTAGAAAGCATTCGAAGACTGATTCCAGAGAAACAAGCCTGGAGAACAGAAGCCTAGTCAAGAGTTGCTAAGGCAACCGCGGCTTGATAATAGTGTAGTGATAGGAGAGAAAAAAAGCCAGTCTGAGGAACAATGCCTCTCAAAACCCAGAGAGAAACAAAGCCCCAAACCCCAACGGAGAAACAAGTGGGCACTGGCCATGGGCAGGCGGAGGATTTCTTGGTTGCAGAGGGATGGGTGGAGTCCCTTAGAAAGGAAACCTATGGAATCCGGACATGCCTACCATCTTTGTGATCTACAGCAGCCTTAAGTTCTCATTTCTAGTCTATGCTTTTTTTTAAAAAAAGAAATGGGAGAGTCTCTGAGACCCATCCCCAGATCCTTCCAGTTGTAGAAGCACCCATGTCACATGACTCTAGTGGGTGCTGATGAATGAATTCATGTCTGAACATATGTATGGAAGTGCTGAGGCTGACCCTGGGGGTTTTCCTAGGTCACTCTCTGCCTCATTCATAAAGGCATGATCTGTCTTTTGGTTGAACTCAAAGTTTACCGAAAAGGCCAGGGCCAGCTATCTGCCTTGCTCCAGGGTTTGCTGCCTGAGACTCCCAGGATCTGGGGTTCCACTCCCCTGCCATAAGCACCCAGCATATATGTACTTCTGAGGATCTGAACCCTGCCCCCCAATGTCTGCTAGATAAGTATTTTATCAACTGAGCCCTACCACGATAACTTTTCAGACAGGGGACTTGCCAGTTTGGCTGGCCTGACTGCCCAGCAAGTTCCAGGGGTCATCCCATCTCTGCCTCTACTGGGGTTACAAGTTGGCACCAGTACATGTGGGTTCGTCTGTGTTCTGGGAATCAAACCCAGGTCCTCGGTCCTGCAGTGTAAATACTTTACTGACTGGGCCACCACCCTCACCTGAGCCCAGATTACTTCTCTTTAATGAGTCAGTGAGCATTTTCAAGACTAGTTTGCAAACACGGGCTGTTCCTGTGATAACAGCAAGCACAGATGTTAGTGTGAGGAGAGGCCCCTGGGAATGTAGCAGTTTACTGTTATCAATATAACAGGTGCTGTGAGTTAATTTGACTGATGAATGGAAGCCATTAGAAAGAGAAAGATAGGAAATGCATGGACACAAGTATTTTAAATCCTCCATCAATGCAGTGAGTTGGTTAATATTTCCACCTTTCTAATGATGAGGATGAGGGTTCCAAGGATTAAATCCTACCCATTGACCAACACCAATAGCTGGGCTGGACTCTGAGCTCATTTGTGGTCTCAATCTGTACAGGCTACACATCATAGAAATTTCACAGATACATATTCAGAACGTTTGGTTCCCTTCTACATTGTTTTACTATTGTTGGCTTTTCTGGGTCTTAGGTATCTTTCTGCAAGAACTTGTAGGAGAGATCTCATCCTACCTGCATCTGGTTAAAAGACATGAAGCCTTTTCTCCAAGCCAACTAATTTTAATTTGGCTGCTAACCTGCTACAAATCACACTGCCAACAAGAGGTCATAGGCAGACACTTCGTTGTGAATTAGACATGCTCCACATGGATTCTTTATTGTTAGTGCTGTGTTTAGAAATTCGATACTTTACAAACCAGCTAGAGGGTCATCTCCTTGTCTGTGCACTGAAAACAACATATCCCTATCTGATGTGGGCGCAGATCAAGGTTGCAAACACTGGATTTCACGCAACAACGCTGAAAACATATTTAAATCAAATCTGGGAAATAATCATTTAAAACATTTAATTAAGAAACCAGCAGTTTGATGTTTACTTTCATGCAATACTTGCTCTTCTATGTTGGTGTGATTTGTGCGACATTTAATGGCCATAGCCATCGCATATGTTTTCGAGTTTACCACAATATCCTACAATTAAGACATTTATTATAAATATTATAAAGATATTATACTGATATATAGTCAGTGAGACTTTTCCATACTTCTGTAATGGACACAACGTTATCAGTATCCCCAAAGACTGTTTAAATTGGAGCAATGCTCAAAGGGGGGGAAAGGATTTAAAAAATCCTGAATCCTGAGGCTTCGCTGAATAAAGAGTTCAAACTAAGCACGGACATTTTCTCACTTTCCTATTCAGCTAATTCTGAAGAGAACCGGGGCTGGACTATTGCAGAAGACACATACTATTTACTCAGGAGAATCTTTGCACGTTTGCAAAGTCAGTTTTAAGGAGCTTTTAATTGTGGTCTGCTGTTGTTCGACAAAAATGGTGGTGGAAGCGTGAGGAGCTGTGTGGGCTGAGAAGCAAAGGTCGGGCTTGTATCAAAGGGCCTTCGAGCTCAGCACTGTAGCGAATCAGTTCCTCAAGTGAGGTTCTGCATACGGTTTAAGGGCGCCTCCTTTAAGTGAATGTGTGCTGCTTCCGTGCCTATCCTGCCACGTATCAAATACACAGTCCAGCAGTTAGTCTTGATTTTGTTGAGTGTTTGTTACTATCTTTCAAAATTACCATTCTGGTCACTCATGTAAAACAGTGTCATGTTTCCTTGAGAAGTGAGGTGTGAGAGTAATTAAACTTCATGCTTCTTCCAGGAACATTTGGTTTCAACAGCTTTTTTTTTCTAAGTCAGCATATTTTTTTCCTATCCAATTTACTCAAAAAGAGTAGAAAGGACAGATCTGTTATTTAACCAAGCTTTCGGTTTACACTGCAATTTGAAAACTCTGAACTCTTTCACTTGTGGTGTGCAGGGTTCTCCATCTATGTCAAATCCATCAAACTCTCTCTACATTTCTCAAGGACAATTTCCTTTGGAGCAGTAAGACATACAAGACTAATCCACATCACCCCGAAGAGCTCGCCCTGCGCACGGCGTGGGGGAGACAGCTTTCCATCACTGACGTTTGCTGAATCTAGGAGCTGCGGTTTAAGAGATGCATGACATTTTATTAGCTTTTGCAATTTACCTTTGGTGGTTTAAGCAATTTAGTCAGTCAGGACATGAAATCTGGTGGCAGGACTTCACTCTTCTTATTTGTGTAAATTTACCTGGCTGGCACTTTCCCTATTTGCTTACTCAGTCATATGAACTGCTAGACTCTGTGGGATGTGTCATCGATCTTTGATCTAGTTTTCTTACATGACAGCTCTAGAAACAGTTGGAACTTCCCATGAGTGGCAATTCATGGTGATGGGGGTGGGTCATAGAACACCTTCTCTTAGGGGGTACAAAAAGATGGCTGAGCCCAGGACCTGTGACCAGTGAATGAATCTGCCATTTCTCTGTAACGGTCCTCTGTAAGACTGAACCCTTGGTTCAGGATAGGTGATCCAGTTTTGTATCTCTGACTGCGCTGAAGACTCCTCACTGAAAGCAACTTGAGGGAGTAAGAGTTTGTATTAGCTCATAGGGCATGGGGCCATTACAGAGGGAATCAGGGCAGGAACTTGAAGCAGGAACCATGGAGGGCACATCTTGCTGGTCAGCTTGTGGGCAGATCCACTTTTTGTTAGATTTCTTATGCCCCCCAGAGCCCCCAGAGTCACCTGCTCATGGTCTGCTACCACCCATGGCACCCCCCACTACAGAATGAACCCTCCTGCATCAACTGATAATCAAGACAGCACCTAAGACATGTCCAGAAACCAATAGGTTAAAGCCAAAGAGGGTCATCTGCATCACGTAAAAAAACAAAAAGATACATACGGCTCAATTTAGTTCATTTTCCTCCATTCATAAGCAGTCTAGTTCAATTATAATCTTCCCTGTCCAAGTAAACAAACAGACAGCTCATGTTAGTTTGTGCACACTGGCCTTCCTTCTCTGGAGGCTGACAGTCATCCTCACAGATGCCTGGGCTCTTTACCACAGAGCTCAGGGCCATGGTCTCCTTCCTGCCATGGTCAGACCCCCTGCTTCAACTTCCCAGCATGTCAGTGTCTGACTTCCTTTATTGTAAATTCCACTGGGGATTGTCTTCACCCAGACACTGTGGGAAGATGACCCAGACTGTAGGACATGCAGTAATTGGCTGATTTCAGGTCAACAAAATGTCCCAGTTTAAAACTGTAGGCTCCTTCTCTAGGTGGCATTGGCTTGTAGGACTTGAAAGGTGTTTATGGGATGATAGAGGATGGATTTATTGGAAATGTTGGCCTAAGGGATGGAGGCTTGCTGTCATTGGCAGAGCCATAAAAACAGGATTCAAAGCCTCTGCACTCCGTGTCTAGACATCTGGATGGGAAAGCCAGGCTGTTGACTTTGGCCCATGAGGCCCACAGGATTGATGTGTCCATGGGTCCCCCACTTCCCATGATGCATGAGGAGCTTGGGTTGAACCCCTGCCTTATGCCCTGCTTTTGGCTTGATGCTTAGCGCCCCTCTCCTGGTCGGACACATACAGTGTCCTGGGGTGCTGCTTCCTCCTCCTTCTCCTCCTCCTCCCCCTCTTCCTTCTATTTCTTTTCTGCTGTTTGGACCAAGGTTTCTCTGTGTGCAGGCCTAGTGGTCCTGGAATATGTTCTGTAGATGCTGCTGGCCTCCAACTCACAGAGGTCTTCCTGTCTCTGTCTCTCAAGGGTTGGGATTAAAGGTGTGCACCACCACCACCACCACCACCCCAGCACTGTCCTGAGATTGTTGCAGCTCTGTATTTCTTTCTGTAATGGAAGAAACCCAGTCTCCTGTTAACTCTGATTCCTGTCAACGCAAGTATCAGTTTCTGATCTTCCGTCCTGTATATGTTTCATTCTTACTGGAACCTAGGCACCTTTGCTTATGGCTTTTATTTTCAATGCCCTGGAATTTTTTCTTTCTTTGTTTATTTATTTATTGTTTTTAGACTTCTGCTGATGGAGATGTTGATAGCTATTTTTTTTGGCTTGTTGTATTTTTGCTTTTGCTAACCCTCTTTTTGACATAGTTGCGGTATTCTTATACCCATCAGTTTGCTCATTGTTGTTTCCGGCAATCCCATGATTTCTGTCTGGATTACTTCTCTTACCAAATGGTTGTTTAATAGAGTGTCTATTAAACATCCAGATGGCAGAGCTTTTTTTCTCTCTTTTCTGTGCAGGAGAAATGAGAATGCTTTAAATTTCCGTTTTATTCACAGCAATCGTGAGGATGGCAGGATTTTTATTTTAGGTTTTCTCGTTTTGTGAATGTCTCATGAAATTGGGAGAGAGGTGTGTTATTTACAGATGAGGCAACCTGCATTTGGCTCTGTTAACTCTCTGTCTTACCCGTCGTGCACTGAGAGGGGTGTGCTAACTCCACTGATCACATACTCTTCTACTCAGTTAACCTTCCTGTCTTTCTTGGGTTTTGTTTTTTCGGTGTCACTATTGTTTCTTTTAATACTAATGCTTGGTGCCGGGTGGTGGTGGTGCATGCCTTTAATCCCAGCACTC
This sequence comes from Mesocricetus auratus, assembly GCF_017639785.1. Lineage (NCBI taxonomy): Eukaryota > Metazoa > Chordata > Mammalia > Rodentia > Cricetidae > Mesocricetus > Mesocricetus auratus. The sequence goes on along the minus strand of NW_024429193.1, from coordinate 3,890,434 downwards.
GGGAGGCAGAGGCAGGTGGATCTTTGTGAGTTCGAGGCCAGGCTGGACCGACAGCCTCTAAAACAATACAGAGAAACCCTGTCTCGTAAAAACCAAAAAAATATATTAATGCTTGGTATACGGACCCCATGGATGATGAATTGTACTTTAGTCTTATTCTGTAGATGATGTAGTGCCTTCTGAGTAGAACCTGTGTAGGGAGGTGGGAGGTTTTCCATCTCTGTTTTCTTCTGCTTTCATCTGCCTGGTGAATTTGAGCTCCTCTGTTTACTCTTGGCTACTTTGGATGAATGCAACTCTAAACACATCCCTGTCTGTAGCCTAGAGTTGGGATTGTGTATTTAGGTAGTGGAAATTGTGCTGGGTCTCATTTCTACCCTACAATCTGATGTTGCCTGTGAGGCTTATGTGGTAGTCATGGGTTTGTTTCATATTTGTGCATCTCTGTCATGACATTCACTTTCGCTTTAGGAATATCTGAATTTTTCTGCCAGTGGTTGCTCCGTCCTCCTTCCCCCTCCCCCTCTCTCCCTCCCTTCCCTCCTCTCTCTCTCTCCCTCCCTCCCTGCCTTCCTCCCTCCCTGCCTTCCTCCCTCCCTCCCTCCCTTCCTTCCTTTCTCCCTTCCTTCCTTCCTTCCTTCCTTCCTTCCTTCCTTCCTTCCTTCCTTCCTTCCTTCCTTCCTCCCTTCCTTTCCCAGTAGGGCTGGAGACTGTACCTAGGACCTCATGCATGAAGCAGATGCTGGGTCCTGAGTGCCAGCCAAATTCAGCCACAGTCCCAACAGAGCGTAAATGTCTACTATTAAATGGTCTCACCTGTCCTCTATGGCATCTCAGATTTCAGTTGTAAATGACTCTACCCATTTCCTATCCATGTACTGTAATGTGTACTCTTTCCCACGAGCTGCCTGGGTCCCACCACTGTCTCAGTCCCTAAATAACACATTAGAAAGACACTGTATTAATTATAAAGATGTTGGCCGTTTGCTATGGTTTCTTATCGGCTAGCTGTGACTTAATTATTAACCCATAAATGCGAATACATATTTCTATAAGGTCTTATCTTACTGAAAACTCCAGACTTGTGTCCTTTCCTCCTGGGATCACATGGCGACTCTCCAGGCTTGAGTACATTTCCCAGAATCCTCCTCCACACCTAGGCCCACCTATCTTGCTTCCCTATTGGCCAACAGTGCTTTATTTATCAACCAACAGGACAAACATATACACAGAACGACTTCCCCCATCAAGGTACAAGGTTGTTATTGAATCTTCTTTTAATTCTTCCTTCCTTTAGGATTTCTGAATAGTCGCGGCTTGGTGAGATGTTTCCATTTGATTAGCACTGTGCTAGTATTGGGTATTAGGCACCACTTTTGCCATTGTCTTTTGTTTTATTATTTTAAAAGACGTCTACTGTGTATATAAAGTCTCCACTTTGATTGTCTGATGTCAGCCTTTTCTGAGACGGAAACTCACGATGAGCTAGGATGGTCTTAGTCTCACTGTGGGGTACAGGCTGGCATGGAATTCCTCATTCTCATCCCTCAGTCTTCAGAGGCCATGGTTACAGGTAACGCCGGGGCAAAAGTCGGCCAGAGTGTTTCTGACGCATTGTGGATCTCCTTCGGCCCTCCTCTGCCCTCTTGCCACCCTCTGCTTCCCCTTGGGATTAATTAGTGCTTTGTGTCATCTATTGTCTCCTTGTTGGCATAATTTCAGTTTTTACCTCTAATACGATTTCATGATTTTACTTTAGTGTTTTCTTGAATTTATTTCTGACTCATATTTTCAATTTTCCCTTGTTCATATTTGTTCTTTGTTTTTGATGTTTGTGTTGAAGTTTATTTCTTCCCATATCTATATCTGTCTGAGGATGTTTGGGCAGTTTGGATCATAACTTTTCACTGTGTCATATGGTCTTTTGGTAAGGATTCAGGCATTATGCTGGCCTGTCCCTGTCACCTGGCAGAATGCACTCAGGCAGTACTCTGGTCAGCCCAGGGTTCCGTGAGTACAGTCTGCACGCAGGGGCAAAGATCCCTTTCAAAGAAAGACTTCTGTGCACTTATGCCCTGTTTTTGGCTCTGTTCTCTTCCTGCCTCTTCACTCCACTATCTTATCTTTCTGCACTTTTCCAGCTGTCTTCCCACTCTCTCTTCCTTCTTTTCCCCTGGGGCAGACAGGACATTTCCTGTCCCCCTCTTCTCTTCTGTCCTCTGTGTCGCTTTACCTATTTTCTCTTTTCCCTCCCTCCTCCACTTTCTAATAAAACTTCTCACTTAAGCCTGGCATGTTTGTCGCTCTGTCTGGGTCACCCTCTCCCGCCATGGAATCCACTATGGTTGCCCCCCACAAGACTCCCTTAAAACTTTATGCTAACAGTTTTGATAGTTTACGGGATTGCATTTAAATGTGTTTTCTGACTTTTCTTTTGCCAAAAAGTTTTTTTTAGTATGAGAAACTTCATGGATTTTTGTTTTTTTGACAATTTGCTTCCTTTCCTATTATGAGCCCTGGATCAACTCTCACTTATAGGTAATGACAGTACTGCCCGCTGCCTGAGGTAGGGTGCTTGGGAAACTACTTTCATTAACGACATAGTTTAACTGCTTCTGTAATTCTCAGGATCTCTTAGGAATGCCAATAGAGGCAAAGGTGTTTCTCTCCTTTTCAGTATTGGACAGCTCCTATTTCCTGTCCTGCCAACAGGTCCTCTCCAGTGTTTTAAACACTGCGACGCTCATTTTATGTTTCTTTCAGGGGGAAAGTTAAACTGCATTTCATTTAAGATGGTTTTCATCGCTGAGACGCACTTGCTGCGATGTATAAACACCTAGGTTCAATATTCAGTAAACACACACACACACACATACCAAAACAACAACAAGAAACCAACCAATCAACAAACCAACAATACGAAGATTGCTTTCACATCTCCTTTTAAAGAAATGATCCCAAGTGTAGACTAGGCTGGTGGTCTTGAGAATTCAATGTGTCACCAGTTGGCTTTGAACTTGCCATCTTCCTCTCTCAGCCTCCTAAACGCTGTAATGACTGATAAGCATGAGCATCCTTGGCAGCTCCCTCTGATCTTTGGCTGATTCTCTTAACTGCACTTCCATACACATAGGTACACATCCTGTCCTCTCAGAGGCTCTGAGAGGTGATTATAGGCTCCTTCAAATTCAAGATATATCCTCTCAGCAATGCTGAGTGTCTGTGTAGTTCAATTTTCTGTCACTGTTTCTGATTCTTGGGAAATACTTGGGTGTTTGTTAAAAAGGCAGACTTACTGAACAGGACAAGTCCTAGGTCTCTGAATTATAAGAAACTATTTTACTAATTCCATGGAAATCTTAGACCATTTCCTTCCAGATACTTATTTTTATCAGAGTACCAGGTACATTATGTAAACAGTGTAGATTTTTGTTCTGAGTATGTGATAATAGATGAATACAACTTTTGGATATCTGAAAGTTTTGGTTTAATTTGTCAAACTTTTGGCTATGCACCTGAGAGCTAGAATATACACATGTAAAAAAGCCACATTTGTTTTCATTTTAGTCAATATTTGTACCACCTTTAAAGTTCTAAGGCAGAAGAAGAGTGATGGATATACCCTCCAAGACTCTGCTCCTGGTTCTAATGTTTTCCCTCCCTGTATTACTAGTGAAAATGTTGATCTCTCCATCTTGATCTGTGTGCGACTCCTTGACAAAGGCAGTGCAGTAGGAATTTGGTAGCAGAATCTCAAGAAAACCAGAATGTTTTTCACAGTGAAAAGATGTGATGAGCCCAAAAGGAGAGAGATCCCTGTTAGGCATAATCATATGTCCTAGCAGCAAGTGACTGAACTTGTAATTTAATATAGATCATATTGCTACAAGTTCAACCAACCTGAAGAACATCATTTAGAAGTATAATTCATAAGGATCTGATATCTTACCAAACAGTATCGCCTAGTAATTTGAAAGACCTATGAAATTCAGATGACCTATGCATTCGGGATAGCAACCAGGACTTCTCCTTCTGAATCAACACACCCTGTCTGCTGTGGAGCAGTTATAGATGCCAGTGAGGTTTACATACCATTCCCTCACACTGTAGGCAGTGTTGAATCTTCCAAAGAACAACCTACATGGCAATTCCCAGGGAGTAATTGTCAGCCTTTTGAGGAGTCCTGGGCGTCTGTTAGGAGCAATCCTTTGTAAGTGGTAGCTTTTCAGCACAAAAGATTAGTTCACAAGTTCAGCAGTCCAGATGTCATGATTGGCTTTTAATTGTTTGCTTGTTTTTTGAACTTGACACTAGTTGAAATCACCTAAGACATGGAAATCCCTTTTGAGAAATTGTCTCTACCTGATTTGCCTGTGGGCATGTTTAGGGGACATTTTCTTGAATGATGATTGAAATTAGAAGGTTCTGCTCACTTAGGCAGTGTGAGCTCTGGTGAAAACTCAGGATGAGAAAACCACACAGGACAATCCAGGAACAGAACGCCTCACTGACTTCTGCACATTTCTTGTCTCCAACTCCTACCTTGAGTTCCTGCCATAACTTCTCAGTGAAGGACTGTGTCCTGTAGGGTAAAATAAATAAAGCAGTTTTGCCTTATGTCAGTTTTTGGTCATGGTTGTTGTCTCAGCAATAGAAACTATAACTGGAACAGCAAGAGGCAGACGAGGCTTTGACTTCTCTTTGTGCCGTTGTGCTCTGTAGTGGGCAAGGAAGACCAACAGTAAAAAAGAAAAATAAAATATAAAATATTTTTTAAATGCCTGTTGTCTCTCTTAGGGACATCCCATCAGGATAGCTCCCTAAAGATCAAACCCTTTGGATTCCTTCTCAGTCGTCCAAGTCAAATGATTCAGTCACAGCCTAAATCTGAAACTCTGGGATGCATCCATGCTTGGGCTGCCCTTTCACTGCTCAGGCTTCACCACCAATTGACCACCATGGTCTCCAAAGTCTGCACACTCATTACTCAATACTGACAGCTGCTGGGACCACTGTCTCCCCATTTGCTGTTTCATTTTACTTCTAAACAAATACCTTCAAGTGACTTGTGAAATGGTTGAACCATTTGCTTCTTTACGATTTTATACTTAACCCCACCACTGACTGTAAGTTAAAAGAAAAATAAAAGGACTTTTTAATGTTATAAATCTAGTACCCATGTAACATTTAGGCTTCAGTTGACTGTGGGCATTTTCCTAAGATGTATTTATGTTTTTGTATTTGACAGCATTTTTAAAGGTTTTGGTTATAGGTACTGTTTAAAATATGTTCAGCATCTTGTACTTAAATAATCATGTTTTATTTCAAAAAACAAAAGCATTGCAGATGTAGTTTATGTAATTAGGATTGCTAAATCTGAATGGTCAAGATCATATAGATCTCAACAGATTAGACATAGGTAAATTAGGTATAAATTGTGTTTTAATTATTCATCCTCTTAAAACAATCAGAATCTTAAGAAGAGACCATATAATAACACAAGAAACATGAAGATGAACCCCCCAATTCTCTATTATTTCTTGAGATCATACATGGTGCCTTATTGAAATGTGTAACACTCAACATCATGCCATTCTAGTCCCTGCAACCACTTAGAACAAATAATTTATCCATAACCTTTATGTAACAGTGATTATTAATAGGTTCATAGTCAATCCTCATTGCCTGAATCAAACCAAGCAGGACTATAGCTTTTGCACATTCATCCCTCTGTTTTTCCAAAGGCAACTGAATCAGATCTGTAAATCTATACTCTATTTCACAAACACGCCACCATCCTAAATACCCAGAGGAAGCAGGTCGCAGGTCTGTCTTCTGTTCTGTGTCATGGAGGAGAGGACACTGAGTGTGGTGCATCACCTGGATCTATTTCCCTGCAAGTCCCAGCAACTCTTTAATGAATATAAGCTTCTGTCTTGGGTACGTGTTGATCAAGGATGACCCACTAACCCTTTAGATGCTGAGCAACACTTTTCAACTACTGCTTACACATCTTTCTTTCACCTGATACCTTTCCTCTTTTCAAACCAGTATAAAACATATATGAATTAAAACCTTCATAGAGCTGCCCTATCGAGTTTCTGGATAAGAGCAGAAGAGGTAAAGTTGCATAGATTTAATGATGCGCACTTTTATCTCTTCCTCCCATCCCTCCCTCTCTCTCTGTCTCCTTCCCTCTCTCCCTTCCTTTCCTTCTTTATTTTTTGTACAAGTTTATACAAGGCACTTTCCTCCATTTTATTAAACATAGATTATTTTCCCCTACATTATAATTCCAATACAGTCTTCCCTCCCATAACTCTCAGCTACTCCCTACCTCCCTTCCTTGCTGTTCCTTATTAGAAAAGAAGAGGTTTCCAAGAGATAATAAAATATATCCAAATAAAATATTGTAAGATGGGGCAAAAACCATCGAATCATATTCAGCCACACTCAGCCACCAGGAAAACACAAGAGCCCCAAGAGAAGGCACAAGAACCAGAGACCCACTCATTCACACACTGAAGAAATCCATAAAGAGTAGGGTACTGAAAGCTATAGCACATGCAGAGGAGCTTGTACAGACCTGCAGAGGCCCTATGCTTGGTGCTACTGTCTCTGAGTTCACACGAGCTTTTCTCACTCGTGTTCAGGGGCCTTGCTCTCATGGGGTCCTCTGTCCTTTTCCCTTCCCCTCTCTACTCTTTCAGCCTCCTTATCCACAGGGTCTACCGAGGAAAGGGATTTGATGGAGACATTATTTTAGATCTGTATGCCCCAAGGTCTCTCTCCCTGTATAGTGTCTGACTGTGGGTCTCTGTATTTGCTCCCATCTGCTATGGGTGGAAGCCTCTCCGATGACGTCTTTGTTCCATTTTCTTATATTTATCCACAATAATAATATTATAATAATGTATTTTAGTTAAATTTGTAAGTGTTGCTAGTTTTATATTTAAATCCTTAGTTGAATATTTCCAAAATGATTTCATGTGTCATGTATAAGTATATAAAGGTGTGTGTGTATATGTGTGTATGTGTGTATGTGTGTATGTGTGTGTGTGTGTGTGTGTGTGTGTGTGTGTGTGTGTGTGTGTAAGCTACAGGTCAACTTTAGGTATGATTTTTCAGTTTCTATCGACTGTGTTTTGACCTGAAGTTTGCCAAGTAGTGTATGCTGGCTGTCCAAAGAGTCTGAAGGATCTTCCTGCCTTCATTTGACAAGAGCTAGAGTTACAAACAATCAGCATCACACTCAGAGACTTCACATGGGTCACACTCAGCTTCACACTCAGTTTTCATAGGGGTCGTAAGCGCTGAGTATCACACACTCAGTTTTCACATTTTCACATGCATTCAGGATATCATCTCAGTCTCTCACTCATGCAAGACAAAAATTCTATCAACCATTCTGTCTCCCTAGTCCTGGACCTGATTTTAGCCATCTGATTTCTATTAAATAGAAAGGTCTGAATGACACATTTTAAAATGATATATTCTAGAGTGGAACAGAACTGGAAATAATGACTTGCTTTGCTTTGTTTTTTTGAGTTACTAGATTAGTGAGTGTGTGTGTGTGTGTGTGTGAGAGAGAGAGAGAGAGAGAGAGAGAGAGAGAGAGTTGTGTACATAAAGGCTGCTGTGTGAGCACAACCTATGAGTTATAGCTTGGATAATTAAGCAATGCTGGTTCACTAGAGGGTAATTAACACACAGACTATGTGTAATTATTTCTTCTTTTAGAACAGTGACTCCTATTAGGAAAATGCCCCTCAGCTATGTCATTGCCCAGCTCTCTTAGGTACCCTCATGTCAACACGGGCTTTGTGGGGGCATTCTCTTTGTGCACACTCATCCTACATGGTTGTGCCATTAATGTGATTTGCAAAGCTCCCTCAGACTCATGCCTGTTCTTTACCACTAATTCACAAAGATTCCCTTTCCTGTCTTGTCTTTTGTCAGCCACTAGTCTATTTAGTCATAATTATGACCAAGAAGCTCTACAGTAAAATGTATATTAAGTTTTGGAGATGTTGTCATTGCCTTTGTGATAACAGAAGCAACTATTCTTGAGTCAGCACTAAGACCACAATGGTACATACTTCCAATGGTAATAGCAGAGTATTTAGAGAATGCCACTCCCCCAAAGGCAGCAGCGTATCCGCATATGCTCAGAAAGGAGGAAAACATGGCTTCTGTATGCTCGACTGTATGCACCACAGGACATTTCCTCACAACAGTGTTCGTGTTGAGAGCCAACCTGCTGAGCCTTAGTGTAATTTTATTAATAATTACTTCCAGGGTTGCAAAAATATTTTTTATCCCAGCAGCTGAAGCTCCAATGTCAAAACTTTGTAGTGCCGACATTTTGTTAGAAGGCCAAAGATCTTTGTGGAAAAGACTGAGTCAATATTTGTTTTGATCTCAAGCTTAGCTCCTTAAAGCCATCTGATGCCTGTGGTTTAGATTACAGAGTACTCCAAGTGGAGATTTGTATGTAATTGATTATCTGTGTGGGGAATTGAACTACTGATGTATTTCTGCAAATGGAAGAGAATCCGCATCTCCTGATGTCTTGGTCTGCCCTGTGAATATGATTAATTTAGGTTGGAAACAGACTTCCAAAAAATTAGTTTTAATAAGCTTGTTTCAGTATAATGAAAACATATTTAAGGTTTTCTAGTCTCATTCTGTAACTTCAAAAATGCATATCATGGCCAAAACCAAATTAAGGGAGAGGGTGTGTGTTTTTGGCTGACACTACCAGATCACAGTCTAGCACTGAGGGAAGTCAGGACAGAAACTCAAGGAGGACCTTGAAGCAGAAACCAGAGGGATAGTCCTTTTAGCCTCATTATCAACCTCACACTAAGCTAGCTTTCTAATATAGCTCAGGGCCAGCTGCGCAGGGAATGGTGCCTGCCATAGTAGACTGAAACCTCCTGTATTAATTAACACTCTAGGCAATTCCAAGAAGACACGCCCACGGGCCAGTCTGAGCAGCCAATTCCTCAATCTAGGAATTCCTATCAGATGACTGTAGGCTGTGTCAAGCTCACAATCAATGCTAACTGGTCCATAATGATAACGTAAACCTAGTCAAGTACACACACGCTAAACGCCGCCATAATGAAGATACTGTGTGTTTGTCCTCCTTCACATTCCCCAAACTCTCTCTTCTTAGTTCCGCATCACGCCTGGCTGAGGAGTCTCACCGACCTGTCATCCCATATAATATTGGGTCTTCCCGCCTTTGGAGCCACACAGTGGGTCTTCCTGCTCTGGGGGCCACACAGTAGGTCTCCTTTATATCACGCTTAGTTTTCTCAATGTGTTCAGCCAGCTTCAACCATACTGTTACGGTACAGTCATCTGCTCAGATCTTCTGCTGAGTGTGTTCACTGGTAAACACAACAGGCCAACATGTTTACCATCACTGTGGAAGGGCACTTCTTTCTTGTTCTAATAAAGTAATGTTGTAAGGGTTTATTTAGAGGGGTCTCGGACATATTTTTTTCATTTTCCTCAGCTAAATAATGGAGGTTGAGTTTCTCAATGAAAAGGATTTTATGTTTAGCATGTGTGTGTGTTGTGTGAGTGTGTGCCTGTCTGTGTGTGTGTGTGTGTGTGTGTGTGTGTGTGTGTGTACAGTGAGTGCAGGTTCCTGCAGAAGCCAGGGGTGTGAGATGACCTGGAGCTGGAGTAACAGGTAGGTAAGAGTCCCTTGACATGGGTTCTGGGAATCTAGCTTTGGTGTTCTGTGCAACAGCAGCAAGTTCTCAGGATGAACCCACATTCTTGGACTACTCCATGTTTCCACACTAAGTACTGAATGTCCAGTGCCTCCATAATCTACAGTGACTTACATGACTGCATACAGAAAAGAAATGCTGACTGACTCTAGGACTACATTTTCCTCCACCCCAGCAGAACTCAGACTTTATCCCCATCCTTCCTATTTGCTAGCTACTGAGATATGTTGCTACCTTACTCATGGTGTCATTTGGGAGGACTACTTATTAGTATATGGAGACAACGTCTTTGTCTTTAGTCAAGACTGTCTCCGAACTTCTAATAACCCGTCTTGTCTCAGCCCTGAGAGTGATGTGATTGTACCAGTATAACATGGAAACCTGGCTTAGGATGCTATTTTCAATGATGTTTCCTTTTTAATGAGCTAGTTAAAGAGTTGATTGTACTCTCTATATAGACGACTGGATGCTAGTGTGAATATTTTTCTTATAATATGATTTGTTTTTAACCTTTACAGAGATTTTTAATTTTAAGGCAGACTAAATTGTCTGTTTCCCTCTGACTTTTGATGACTTAGCAAAAACACTTCATTTGTGATGCTGTTGGCCTGGGTTGTCTCCTTCTGATAGTCGGGCCAAGGATCTGTCAATATTGCTTATCTGCTTAAAGAACCAGCTCTTGGAATTATTGAATGCTCTTGTTTTTGTATTTTTTGTTTTGTTTGTTTCAATTTCATCAATTTCTGCTCTTAATTATTACATTTCATGAAGACTACTGGATTTGGGTTTGCTTTGTTATTATTTTTCCAAATTTTTGAGTTTCATTTATAAGTCATTATTCATGTTCATTTGTATTTTTTCGTGTATGAGTTTACAGTTCAAACTTCCTCCGCAGAAATCCTTTTAGTGTTCACCACTGGTTTTGTTGCCTTTTGTTTGTGTTTTGATATTCATTTAATTCCAGGGAAAATTAATTTCTTCCTTGATTTCTGCTTCTACCACTTATCGTTCAGTACTGTGGGTTTGCTCTCCCAACTTGTGATAGAGACTCATTTGTTACGGACTTCCTGCCTTAGTTTGCTGTGGCCAAGAAAGGTCGGCAGGTGTTTCAATTTTCTTCAACTTGTTAATATTTTCTTTGTGGCTGTGTATTTGAAATATGTCATTAAGGACTCTTCTCCAGTTTGCTTCAGGTCTTTTAACAAATGCTGTTACCCACTGAGGGATCTAAGGGTAGCAGTGAGATAACTTGCCTTTCCCTATCTATCTTCCCTAGTAGTCTACCTAATTTTTCATTGGACTGCTTTAATCTAACTTCCCTATTTTCCATATTTATTTATCTACCCGGATACTTCAAGAGAACAGGCAAATTTGTCAATTTTAATTAGTGTTTTTTAAAATTTTGATTTTTGGTTTTGTTTTGTTTTTGAGACAGGGTTTCTCTGTGTAGCTTTGGAGCCTGTCCTAGAACTCACTCTATAAACCAGGGCAGCTTCAAACTCAAAAATACTCACCTGCTTCAGCCTCCCTAGTGCTGGGATTAAAGGCTTTTTTTTTCAATTTTTTTTTATTTTAAATAGCTTGTTTTACATGTCAATCCCAGTTCCCTCTCCCTCCCCTCCTCCCGCACTCCCCTTTCCCCCCACCCTCCCACCCTATTGCTAAATCCTTCCACATAGGGGATATCAGAGTCTGTCATTTTACTCTGGGTAGGGTCCAGGCACTCCCCTAAGAGAAACCAATGCCTGACCTAGTCAGTGGTTTTTTGTTTGTTTGTTTGATTGATTGCTTGCTTGATTGTTTGTTTTCTTTTCTTACTCTTGGCATAGTGTTTCAGCCTTTTATTATTATTTTCCTATAATTTATAAATTAAAATTTATTTTTCTTTTTGCATACTAACTCCAGTTCCTCCTTCCTCCCCTTTCCCATACCCCCTCCTCCCCCACTTCCTAACCCTCATAAGGCATTCTTTGGGGAGTCAACAAAAGCTGGTATACCAAGTTGAGGCAGGACCAAGCCATTACCCCCTCTATCAAAGCTGAGCAAGGTACCCCACCATAGGGAATAGGTTCCAAAGATCCACTTTATGCACCTGGGCTAGGTCATGGTGCCACTTCCAGGATTCCGTCTATCCCAAGCAACAGACCAGGTCACACTCAGAGCATCTAGTTCAGTCCCATGCAGTTTTCCCACCGGTCAAGTCCATGAACTCCCTTTTCTAAGGTCAGCTGTCTCTGTGGGTTTTTCCCATCATTCTCTTGACCCCACTTGCTCATGTGATCCCTCCTCCATCTCTTCAACTGAACTACTGGAGCTCAGCCCAGTGCTTGGCTGTGGGTCACTGCATCTGTTTACATCAGTTACTGGATATAGGTTCTATGATGGCAATTAGGGCAGTCACTAATTTGGTTACAGGGGAAGTCCCCTTCCGACATCCTCTCCACTACTGCTAGGACTCTCAGATGAGTCATCCTTGTGGTTTTGAGAATTTCTCTAGCACTGGGTTTCTCCCTAACCCCTTAATGGTTCCCTCTATCAAAATATCTCTTTCATTGCTCTCCCCATTTACCCGTCCCCCAACTCAGTCTTCTTAAACCCTGATATTCCCATCCCCCATGCCCTATCTTCTATCCCCCATTCCCAGTTTACCCAGGAGTTCTTAACTGTTTTCTCTTCTTGGGGCCCTCCATGTGTGTCCCTCTTAGGGTACCCCTTTTTATCTAGCTTCTCAGGGTTGTGTATTGTAGCCTAATTTATCCTTCGCTTTATATCTAATATCCACTTATGCGTGAATCCACACCATGTTTATCTTTCTGGGTCTGAGTTACCTTACTCATGATGGTTTTTCTAGTTCTGTTTGCCTGTAAATTTCAAGATGTCCTTGTTTTTACTGCTGTGTAATATTCCATTGTGTAAATGTGTCACATTTTCTTTATCCATTTGAGGGTCATATAGGTTGTTTCTGGGTTCTGGAAGTGTCCTTGTAGGATGAGTGTGTATCATTTGGGTAACTGTCTAAGAGCAGAATTGTTGAGTGTTTCTAGGTGGCAACCCTCTTCCTGTGCTTCTTTGGGTAAGGTGTTCTCACTTAGTTTCCTTATTCAGCATTTCTCCTTTGGGTTCTCTTTTCCAGCAATTGTTGATACAGTTTCACCCTCCCTTTCTTTGTAAAGTTTATGTCTTCTCCTATCTTATTGTAATTTCACTATAGTCTCCAACAGAACAGATGGAGGGCCATGTGAACGTAATCCACTATCTCCAAAGGAAATGTTTTTCTTTGTTTTTAAAATGAATCAGAGTTTGGTCACTAGTCTTCTCCCGATCTCAAGTCTAGTCCATTACTGGCATCACTTTCCTTTCCTCCTTAGTCCTGAGACAAAGAACATGTCAAAGAAGTTCAAAGAGACAGTCTTTGTTCTGAGTGACACCACAATGTTTGCCAAGAACAATCAAAGGCCTTGGGTTCACAAAACTACACATTGATGCCTGATTACCTCAGACTTCAGAGAAAGAGCAGTGTAGACGAAGGATATCTGGGAGATGAAGGAATTCTTTATGGCACCACGGAAACATGAACAACCCAAATCACTGCCAACAACCCTTAACATGAATCCCACCTCGTTTTGATAAACCCTGTGACATTGTTAGTGGCAAGAAATTATTTTCTTCCTTTTTTTTTTTTTTTTTTTTTTGGTTTACGAGACAGGGTTTCTCTGTATTGTTTAGGAGGCTGTCGGTCCAGCCCGGCCTCGAACTCACAGAGATCCACCTGCCTCTGCCTCCTGAGTGCTGGGATTAAAGGCGTGTGCCACCAGCGCCCGGCATTTTCTTCCTTTTTTACAAACACAAAACGGTAAAGGGAAAACAACTCATTGAATCTGCGAGGGGAGGATGTGTTATAGAAAAGATGTTTTTAATATGGACCAAAGATTGGCAAAGGAGTCTGTTAGATGACAATGAATGGATCTGAACATTGCAATAAAAGTATTCCTATTAGGAGAGGCCTCTACCTATGTCATACTTCCCATTAAGTATGCCTAAAGCTCCAAACAAGGAATTAAAAATATTCCTACAGAGAGGTTTCAGGAACTCAATTTTATACATGTCTTTGCTAGTATACCACTAACTTTACCCAGTTTTGAACTAGGTACTCTGGTTTGACCTCTCAGGAGTTTGTTACCATAGGTTGAGTGAGTATGTAAATCATTCTGTACCTAATGAAGAAAATAATAGAATATTATTTTAAGGTTTTTTGGTGAAACTTAAATGACACAATTCATATAAAAGAAATAGATTCAAAATAATTACCCCATAATGGAGGATAGTGTTATTTCAATGTTTGTATTCAACTATGGTTATGTTACTTCTTTCATGTAAGACATCCTATTTTCAATCAGGAATTAGTTGTGGGCCAGTTTTTCCTCGAGGTGTATGACTAAAGAAAGCATATAAATGAACCATTCAACAGGAATGTACTCACATAGAAGGCTGTTGTTGCCGGATATGAATGTTTGTTCTAAACTTTACCGTCCCTTTGCCTCAATGTTTATATATCATTAAGTAGCAAAACCACGCTTACTTTGGTAGTGTAACTTAATAAAATCTGGCAAAATTGCCTAAATAGATAGTGTAAACTATTGAGTAGGACAAAGAATCAGTAGTGCTTCAGTAATTCCCGACTGACAGACAATGTGCCCCCTTCATAGCACTCTTGTATAGGAAGAGAGTCAATAAAGAAAAAGTAAGAGGTAGCCAAACTCGTTCACACTCCTTCAGCGGCCAGCTCCTTATTGTGGCCGTTTCACAAGATCGCAGAACAAACACATACAAAACGTCTCCAGGATGTACACCAAACCCTGGGCATAAATTAATCTCTGTGAATGCAGTAAATCCAGAGGCCTGATTAAAGAAGGCCACCATCTTATATCCAACAATTAGAGAGGAAGTGCCTTATATCCAACAATTAGAGAAGAATTGTCTCTAAGCAGTGGCCTTAGAGTTCAAACAAAGAACACATAGCAAATGCCATGAGTAACCTATGCAGAATGGTGCTAATGGTATACGGTTTTTTAGTTCTTTTGAGGAGACCAGCATTTCATGTTTGAGAACCCATCACAGAATGCTGACAGGCCTGAGACATTTAAAAATAGGGACATTTACTTTTTGTTAATTAAGAGACTTTATTTTGGGGAGCTTTCCATTTATAGAAGGTACAGAGCGTCCTCATTCAATCCTCACAGCAACAACCACACCGACTCGATTTATTCTCTCGCAGGGTTTGCTGCAAGTCTTACAGAGCATTGGTATCTAAGACTTCATTATGTTAAGGCTGCACACACTGTGAATTTGGGGAGATGTGTAGCATGAGCCTACTATTACAAATCATACATAGCAATAACGCTCCTCTCTCCCAAAAGTTCTGTCCCCACTCCCACTCCTCCTTATGACTGTAATGCCACGGCCAGTAGAACCTATAAAGATAGATTATTTTGCTGGAGTGCCATGGAGTTTGCATGAAATGCACTTTTTTGGCATCCTTTGATTGGGTACCTGGTTTAAGACGTCTTGTGTTACCACGTGGGCCAGTTTCTCTTCACCAGACCTTGAATACATGAATGTTACCTACTGTGTTTTTCTGTTCACCCACTGGAAGACATGTTGATAAGTGGCTGGTATATTTGAGCAACTTGCAAGGATATTACTGATGAACGGTGTGGTAAAGCCATGCTTAAATTGTTAAAAATTAGTCAAAGTGATTTTCAGAGTGGCTATACTATCTCGCACCCCTCTTAGTAGCAAAATGGAAGTTTTAATACTTTGAGGGTTTATGTTTTGGATGTGTTTTACTATAATAGTTACACAGTGATATTGTTTGAATTTGGAATTTTCTAATGACCTATGATGCTGAACATGACTTCACTTGTGTTTGTTTGTTTTGGTGACGGGGTATCATATTCACCAATATATACTTTGGTTTGTTAATTTTCTGTTTCCACTGTGGTGAGATCATCTGCTGTAGACAGCTATCGTATTTGTTTAGTGCCTTTCTGCCTGCTTTCATAGGACCATATGATTTTATTTTATTCTGTTACTGAAATACATGACATCAAGGAATCTTTGTTCAACCATTTACCTGGGTTTTGTCCATTTTTCTGGAGTAAATTCCATTTGGTTATGGTATTTGAAGAAATATGGGATACATGAAATCTAAGTGCAACAAGTCTTCAGTAAAGGGCACAGTCTACCATAGTATTGAAAAATAAATTAATAAATGGTAATGAACATTTACTTTTATTTCTTAATGTGTCAAATAAAAATTATGTGAGGTTTAGAAGTTCTCACCATCTAAATTTGGAAAAAGAATCTCTAGGCATTCACTAGTTTTTAGCCCCAAAGAGCACACATGGGTAAATGAATCAGTAAATAAAGGGAATTAACCCAATCCTGTTTGTTTTACATCTCCAGCACTTCTTGAACATAAACTCCCCCCTTTAATACAATTTTACTGATTTTCAACATGGCTTTTGTGATTTCTATCATGTTTGTGTGTACTTATTAAGTAGTATGTCCATGCTTTTCAGCATTTTTATACAGTGGATGTCTTGGAGTTGAACTCAGGGTGATGAATGTGAGCATGCTTTTTGAAGCATCTCTACCCACACATGGAGTCTATATATGCGGCACACCTCTCTTGATTACAACCCTTCACTTCCTGATTTTGGTAGTCAGGGTACATGTTCCCTTTCAGGATGTAAGAAGATCTTCCTCCTCACCCACTTCTTGTCTCTGCAAACTCACATCATCACATTGCACATTCTAGGCACAGCATATCGGTTTAGGAGGCTGATCACAACATCCTCTTCTTTCTCAGCACTGATGCATATGTCATATGCTTGTTAGAAGCAGCCCACACAAACATGGCTCCACATATCTGTGGAAGTACAAATTGAATGCTTAAATGAAAGCTTACTCCTAGCGTAGAGATATGGTTCTTGTTACTGTATATAGGGTCCAAATAACCTTGTTTGTTGTTTGTTTGTTTGTTTGCTTGTTTTTTTGAGACAGAGTTTCTCTGTGGCTTTGGGCTGTCCTGGAACTCGGTCTTGTAGACAAGGCTGGTTTTGAACTCACAGAGATAACCTTATTTTCTTTACAACAGTCTCCAGCCAGTTATATTAAAACCATGATGTTTTAAGGGGTAGGATCAAGAACAAATTGGAGGGTCTCATTAGGAACCTCTTGCTGTCAGTCTAAGATGGAAGTGTGTAAATCATATATGAGAAATATTTCTAAATTATTGCAAGCTTCATTTCCTTCTCTGATGAAATTAAAATGTGTGTAATATCTACATTATAAAGTTATTATAAATATCAGTCAATATAAATAATATCCAAAAGTTTCTTTTTTATCTAGCTCCAAGGTGTTAGAAATGCAAGGCAGTACACATATCTTCCACAAAATTGTGAATTCAAAGGTTTTCAAAACTTAACTTTTATGTAAAGGAATTTCAACTATTTTCGGAGCTGCATCTATAGGAGGGCTGATTTGATGACATCACAGTGGCACTACCAGAAACCCTCATCCTTGCCACCATTATGGATGCCATAGGGCAGGACCTGACTCCATCAAGGTAGGGTGTGCTCATAAAGATAACATTAAGCTAATGGGGAATGGGCTTATGTATATGTTTACCTTATTGGCTGATAAATAATCACTGCAGCCAATAGGGCAGCACAATAGGTGGGTCTAGAATATGTGGAGGATTCTAGGAGGTGTAGGCAGAGTCAGTCACCATGTAGGCTGCCAGAGGAGTAATACCTTGCCTGACATTACCGCGTAAGCCACAGCTTCGTGGTAATACATAGATGCATAGAAATGAGTTAATAATTAAGACAGAGATAGCCAGCAAGAAGCCCAAGCCAATGACCAACAGTTTCATAATTAATATAGCATCTGTGTGCTTCTTTGGAGCAAGGCAACTGTGGAACTCGGCGGGAAATTCTGTAACATTTAGCTGCTACCCTTGCCAGATTTCTGCCTCAGCAGAGCAATCAGCTCCATGTAACTTAGAACCCTCCACTGCTATTAACAATGACTCATCCCTTTGGAGTCCACAGCCAAGAATCTCTCAATTAGATTCCACATAGCTTTAAGCATCACCTTGCCCTTGGTGATTTCTGGGGGGTAAACTGGGGTCTCTGGATCTTACATCATACCTGAACCTTTCTTCTTATGTGCCCTGTTTTTTTTCCTTTACCCATTGTAACTATTGATACCAAGAACCTTCACTATCATCTTCTAACTTATTTCTCTCCAACACTTATGAGCCAAATGAGAAGAGGGAGCAGGCCAGAAGCCACAGGCTTGTTGTACATGACACCCGAAATCATTAGACATTGTGGCTATCCAGGGATAGTCATGAGGCCCCAGGTCTCTATCATACGGAGCTGATAAACTCTGGGTTTATTGTGCAGTTCACCACTCTGGAAATCACAACTCTAGGAACCTAAACACCCATGATTCCTGAAATGTGCTTACTGCCATTCTTGTTCACCCATCCAGGGTTACGAGGTGCCTACACCACACCTCACTTCAGAGTAGGTCACAATCTATCCAAGGGAAGAATTGGATGTCATAGAATTGAGGCAGAACTCAGAGTGACAAAGCCATCTTCACTTGCAAATCTATTCTCATCGGTTGGACATTGAGTGATCTCCCACTCTGATGGAAACTTTTCTGTTTTATTTAACTGGCCTTCCCTGTATTCTACTCTCCTAACTATCTGGACATACCATCTTCTATGATTTGCTTAATGTATCTTTATTGTATCTTATTATTCAAAAAAATCACCTTTGGTCATCTACTGTACATTCCCATATTCACTATCTAATATCTACCAACATGTTTTCGGGACAAACAGTGATAAATACATTGTTTTCTGAGTCTGTGAATGCATTCTGTGGTGCAACAATATTGCCAAAAGTGAATATTCAAAGGATCAGATGAAGTTAAATGCAGATAAGAGTGCATCATTAAGGCATAAAGCCATTTTGCTTTGCTACTGTAATATAATGAATGATAGGAACCCCCCCTGCCAGAAGTCTTTGTTATTCCCCATGAAAACATTCCTAAATTGTCTTTCAAGCAGAACTAATGTATGTAATAAAAAATTCACTGGCAACGAAGTCGGCAACTGTGTCTTAATGAATATGTGCTGTGGAAAATGTGGGTAATTGACAGCATTGGAAACACTGGCTCCAATAGCAGACGCTCCCTTGCAGACCCTCTCCCCTGTCCCTCCAGACAGGCTGGGTTTGACACATGAAAAGGCAATTAAATCTGTTTAGCTCGTGCAAGGATGAGAATAAGGCTATTCCGGGTCCCCATAAAGACAAGCATTAGATTTATTTTGTTTTTGTTCTTTTATTAAAGGTTTTCTGTTTTTTTTCCATTCTTGCAGTGGAATCTCTCAACTGAGATATTGGTTTTTCCTAAAGGTGTCACTCAACCAGAGAGTGTTTTTCAGTCCTGCAAGGAAATTTAAAATGCTTCTGTTGATGGAATAAGTAAATAAGCAAGGACACAGGACAAGCCCTGTCACCCATTTAAGTCACCATTGTGTGGTCTCAGCCTGAAATTTCACGACCATTCCATTCCTCCCCCAACAATCTCATGACAGGTCTTCGGGTACATAGTCCCAGCTGGAGTTCAAGTTGGATCTTTATTTTGGCAAGATATGGGAATCAAGCAGGGGGCAGAGCACTAAACGGAAGAGCCATTCAGTACACTGGCCGGCACAGGTTCCCGGAAGTTATTACAAAAAAAAGGCGTTGAAACCACTGGCTCATTGCACAGCTGTAGGAGGAAGGGATAGCCGATGTTAGGAGCAAGAGAAAAAGGAATGGTTTGATCCATTTCTTCACAGTTCAGGTTTTTATCCACTGCATAGCAATCTTACAGATCCACATCGCAGAAAAAAAATTATCACGGGCAGGGAGACAATGGGACATATGCCACCTAAATGTGAGTAACTGACAGTCTTCTGCGAAGGAGACGGACTTTTATGATGGAGGAGGATCAGGCAGAACAAGATAATAATAATTATATCAATGGTTAAAACGGTTGTGATCATGCTCCAGACAGTAAGCAGGTCGCAGGACGGTGAAACACATGAACACGTTTAGCTAGTGTGATATCCCAAGAAAGATAAATATCCCGTTTTTGTTTTTTCAGTAAAAAGAAGCCCAGGTTGGGGATATCAAGGACCTTTCACGGTCACAGTGACAGTCAATAGATAATGTGAATTCTAGAATACGACGGACTCTGAGGTAAAGGTGTGTCAACTCCAGGGATCGTTGCCTCACTCCTTTCCACAAGTATAGAACTGAGAACTTTCAAAATGAAATGGCAGGATCCTTTTGCAGCCCGTGAATTCTATGAATAAATACATAGATATAAATATACATATGCTCCTTGGCTTGCTGTGGAGTTCCATTCCAATAATCTGAAAATGTGCAGCTCTAAAATGCATTGGATAGCCCTAGTCTACAGAAGCTCATCTGTAGGTGAGGTGGTAAATTGCAGGGTGCTGTTGTTTGCCCTCGTGCTGGATAGGCTCGGCAGGATTTAGGCTCACACCACCACTTGCCTCTCTCTGAAAGGGAACTGCATTGAGCATCACTAGAAGTATAATAATTTCATCCAAATCTGGAGAATAGATCCTATAGAATTCATGTTCTTTACATCGAAGTAAGGTGAAAACTAATGCAGCTCTAACCAGGGTAGGTGAAGGGCCCCTATATACTTCATAAAACTGAGATAGGTTATCATTTATTGCCCCTTAGAAACTTAGGCTTTCCTATTCTTTCTTAGGCAACATTTAGAAGGAAGAATTTAGTTCACTGGTGCTTACAGTTTCAGAGGATTCGAGTCCATGGCAGCAAGCAGGTAGGCATGGTGCCAGGGCAGCATCTGAGAGCTTACATCTTGTTCAAAAGTAGAAGGCAGAGAGAGCTAACTGGGAATGTTGTAGCCCTTTTGAAACCATAAAGTTCACCCCTAGTAACATACCTGTAGGCATTTCAGACTGATCCGGTGGGACAGGTATTGTGGCACTGGGGAGTCACAGAATACTAAGTGTTAACACAGTTCAGATGGAAAGGGTTCCTGTTGCTCAGGAGCCAAGGACTACCACAGGCAGCAGTAAGCATAGCAGCTTACAGTCCTGCCTCAGGGAAAGGTTTCCCCAGTGTATTGGCTCTGCTCTGGCAGGAGAGGGTCTTCCAGCTGGGGATGTTTGCCCAGTGTAGCAGTTTTGCTCCAGCAGGAGATTTCCTGGGCGAAGTTGCTATAGTTCAGCTCTGCTCCAGGGAGAGTGGAGAGTGGGGGAGCAGAGTGTAACAACTCCACTCTGCCAGGGGAAGGTTTTCCTGGCGGAAGTGTTACAGCCATGCTCGCTATGCTTTGCCCAGGGTCGTCTCTGTTCTGCCGCAAAAGAAGATCTTCTCCCAAAGCTGGTCAAATGGGTTTATTAGAAGCAAGCAGCTGGACCTGCCAAGCTGAACAGACCAGGGTTTATATAGGGCTTTCAGGTGGGGATTGGTCAAATTTCATTGCTGAGCTCACATTGGCTAGAACTCCTGCTCTAGGATTGGTTAGTTTTTTGCACAGGGTTAGGGTCAGATTCGGCTCTGGTTTCAGAGACAAAGTGTGCTTCTTTCTCTGGTCCTTTTTGCCTTTTGGCTCCAATTTTAGGGCCAGGGTGTTTTTCTTTCACTGACTCTGATTCCAAGAACAAAGTGTGTGGTTTTTTTTTTTTTTTTGGTTGTGCTCGGGGAATATTTCTTTGACTGGTCCCTTTTCCCTACAATACCTACTGCTACATAGCCACACCTCTTAATTCTTCCCAAACAAGTCCTCCAACATAGCATCAAACATTTAAATATATGAGCCTATGGAGACAAATCTTACTCAAAACACCACCAGCTGACTCTGGTCTGGAGATGAAAAATGTTCAGTAAAGTGTGTAGAGAGTTGAACTTTGTTAAACAAAGAACTCAGTTAATTTGAAGAGATCCTGCTGGCACAGGAGGTAAAAATCTTTAAACAAATTTAAGTGTAGAGTGCTAAAGTGCACCAAATTCATTTCGAGCCACAGATACACACATATAACATGAAAAATAAGATGTATCACCCCTCTTGAGAGTACTCATGAATGTCACAAAAACTCATCAATAAAATGAACTGATTTTCAATCTACCTAACAATTCCTGTACAATCTCTAAACATGAGCTGTGTGTCCAGAAAGCAAACCATTGAAGTCTGTGCTCATGGGATTTTAGAGTGATTAACTGGAGAAGAGGTAGGAGAGTTAGAATGGTGTAAGTCTGTGTGGCTAGAGAGATGGCTTGGTCATGGGGGTATGCCTCCAGGTGACCTGAATTCAGTTCTCAGCACACATGTTGGACAGCTAATCCTCCTGCAACTCCAGTAACAGGTAATCTGACAGATTCTTCATGGCTCCAGAGCTGCTGCCCTCCCCCCCGAAATAAATAACAAAAAAGTGAAGACTAACAGATCTGTAAAGAATAGCAGCCTATTGCACCTGAGATGACAGCTGATTGCACCTCATACGCCGTAAAGAGAAAGATGGCCCTTACATGACGGCTGTGTCGGAAGAAAACAAAGTCTCGAGACATCATCTATGCTAGTGAGAGGTTTCCATGATCCCAGAACCATAACATGGGTGTATGAGGACCGCCGTCATTGTAGGTGGCCACCGGACACGGTGACCAGGATGTCTCTGTGCTTGCAAGAGTCACAAAGGCCATTGTAAATACCCTGTCCAAGGTTAAAGGTTCAAGACAGCACTGATACACAGGGCCAGAATATGTGTCCACAGTTAATGGAAGGAACTTTGTCTGTCTTCTTCCATGTCCCTGACAACTAAATTTCCCAGTGTATGCTTGGTTTCATCAGTGAGGATATTTCAAAAGCAAACAACCAAGGGAAAAAAAGTATTTCCCTATTGCTTGAGAACTTCATAGATGTGCAGAAGAAAAGTTGATCAAATATATGCCCCATTCTGTTGCCACCAATTCTTCCCCATCCTTCCCATGGCTTGTCCTCACAATTCCACATTTTCCACTTTTAAACCCGCTGAGTCTGCTTAGTGATAACTGTGTGTAAACACCTAGTGATGCATGGGTAGCCTCTAAAAGAATTCTGGGTCCCCTTTCACATCCCTCTTCATCTGTGGCTACTACATCTTTGACGTCAACCCTGAATTAAAAATACTCAAGACAGAAACTACAATAAATATGCCTGTCTTTGCCAACCGTACCCAAAGAGCATGTCAGCTGTCCCTGGTGCTCCTTGCATAATCTTTACTAATTGTGTAAATTTTTTTTGTCTTATACTCATTTTATAAAAAAACTCATAAATGACATTACATTGCTTTTGAGTATTTTAAGGAATCTAAGCATGGTTTTGTGGGAGGGTTTTGAGATCCACAGGTTTTTGTATCCACGTGATGTCTCAGAGTCAATCCCCAAGGATATCAGTGAGCAGCTATAAAAATGGAAACAATTTTTCTCTACCCTTTTAGTAACACTGATAATTTTAAATCCCAAAATGTTTTAAGTTTATGTGTAGGATTGTTTTACCTGCATGTGTGTCTGAGTACAACAAAGATGTCTCGTGCCCCACAGAGACCAGAAGAGGGCATCAAATGCACTGGAAGTAGGGTTACAGACACTGGTGAACCATTATGCTAGTGCTGGGACTCAAACCCAAGTCCTCTGGAAGAACAGTCAGTGTTCTTAATTGTGGAACCATCTTTCTCACCCATGAACTAGCGAGTCTCGAACGGCAAATTTTTCAGTTTGATCATGGAAAAAAAAATCTTTAGCCAATCACGTGGAATGTCCCAAAGCCCTTTAGCCTCTGACGCTGAGTCACTACCCACAGTCTCTGCTGAGTGAGTCTGTGCTGACACGCTCGGGCTGATCCCATTTTGTCTTCCTTCTGCCTTTATTCAAATCCTCCAGCGTATAATCCTACGTCTGAGATCTGCACTTCTTCCTGTGCACCTTAGACAGCTAAAGTGGTTTCTGAGTGGAGCACTCTTCTTCCTCGTGAGTCTCGCTGCTAGAGGTGAACACCACTGTCAAACTGGAAGAGAAGTGGAACTGTTCTGTTGCTGGTCATAAAGAAACCACACTTTGCCCTCTGTGCCAACGTGCTGATTTGCCCCTCCCCCCAACACGGAGCCAAACAAGCTCTTCATGACTCTGGATTTAGAAAACAGTGAGAACAATTAACTTACCTATATCATAGGGATGCAATCTGCAAAGCCAAACCATTAAAAAAATGAAGAAAAAAAAAGAAAGTGGCATTTCTTTTGATATATAAGTTAATATGAAAAAAGGAAAAGGACAAAGATTCAAACTATTTGGGCATTTTTGAAATTTAAACCTACATACAATGCATTTAACACTTGGCACTTCACTTAAAAACTGTTTATGCATATTTGACTATTCTAAGACTTACTTGTGCGTGCGTGTGTATGTGTGTGTGTGTGTGTGTTTGTTCTTTCTGGGTGTGCTTATCTCTATAGGGATGTTTACATGTGTTCATCTCCATATTTGTGTTTTTCACTCTTCTTATATCTAGTGATTTAGAGATAGCATAGAAAGGATCACAATGAAAATACACACAATGAAAATACATGCAAAGAGAATGTGATGCATGTGAGATAATAAAAGGCTATAGAACACTTTAGCAATATTTATGTATTATTTTCCCCTGGTTGTGAATGTAACTGTGATGTTTACATAATAAATCCAGAGACAGACAGACAGATAGATAGACTACAGAAAGAATAGCTGATTTGAGTTAAATAACACTGTACTTAGATGCTTGGGGGAATGGGCAAGAGGATACAATCTGCAATAGTTTGTCATTTGAGTTGATCTCTGAAAAGGACAGCTATCGTGATGAGGAAGTATCTCCTAGAGTCACAATGGGGTCAGGTGCTACTGGCAACCAAGCAAAGTGGCTAGGGATACTTAGCATTTTCAGGCTCTTAAAGCAGACCTCTCCCTCATCCCACAGGCAGGGTCATATCAGAATCATGTACCTTAAATGTTGCGCAAAGATAACGTTATCTGATCTTATGCATCCGTAAATTAATTGCTGGTACTCAAACCTAGATAATCACTGATAGGATGATGGAGGTGTGTTTTATTCACACAATCACAGCATAGGGAGGATGTAGAACTGTGACCAATGAGAGCCAACTTGGCAGGGCTTAGTCACAGGTGTGTCAGTTATGAAACCTATTCACAGCGATATTCTAATTAACCTGTTCATACCTGGGAGAATTGCCATGCCAAACACACTGCTTAAATTTGAAAAGAATATTGGGGTCCTCTGGGGTTAGTAGTAGACTTTACAAATGGAAATCGCGGTTTGGGAGTAAGATGTTTAGGGAGTGGTGACTTGCTGAGAAAATGAAGTCTTTAGGGAGGATCTGGTTCACACTTCAATTAAATAATTCTCCCCTGCATCGATTTGAATTGATTTACACACATTTGACTAAGATGCAAATTTTCTGGAACTTACAGAGTGTGAATTAAAGTGTGACCAAAACACTAAGTTCAAAATATGCTCAGTTATGTGCCTGAAATGTTCAGTAGGAAAACATTTCAGCACCTTTAAGAAAATATGCAGCTGCATCATGGTTCAGTCTATAGTCATGTACAGGCACTCAATTCTTCCTCTGTTGAAGGCTGTAGAAGAAGAGAAGCAACAAAACCTTGAAGAGGGCAGAAGTGTGGAAAACCCAACATGTAGTTATTTGCCAAAAATCAAGAAAGATTCAGGCAGGCACTCTGAATTGTTTTTCTCTTCTCTATCCTTAAAATAGGATAGAAAATAGACTTTAATGGGGGCAAAATTGGGAATGCAAGGCAGTTGCTTGAGAAGTTAGGATAGTGAAGGTAGAGGAAGGTATGTCTCAAGAAATGGTGATGGGTTCTAAGTTTGTAATTCCCACTCTCAGGCGAAGACATTGGGAAGAAAACAAAGGGTCAAAGAAGTCTCAGAAAGTTTTATCTTGACCACTTGATGGAAAATTCAGCTTACCAAGGAAACCAGATGGAGAAGTGCTAAAGTGAATGAGAAAAACTCTTTTATGGCCATGGAAAGTGTGAAATGCCTGGCAAGTGTGAAACAGAGTTGTTGAAAATGATTACATCTTGTGACTGGTAATATTGATTGTCAATTTAAAAGGCTCAAGAAGAACATGGGAGACAAACCTCTGGGGATATATGGGAGGAGGTTTATGAATTGGGATATCGATGTGTGAAACTCATGCTAAATGTGGTTAGCACCACTCAATGGACTAAGTAACAGCTGAGCTGAGCAATCCCACTCACCTCTCTCTGTGTCCTGAGTGTGGGTGCCGGGGAGTCCCCCCACCCAGTGTGCTCTCCAGCCTTAATGACCTGCCTTCATGGACTGTGACCTTGAACCATGATCCAAAACAAATATCTCCCCCATCAAGTCAATTTTCTCAGTGATAAAAATAAGTAATGCAAATATAAATATGTAGGTAAGATTTTTAAAAATAATTCTACGTATATACTAGACGATTAGATACTTAAGAACTTTGAGAGAATGACAGTAATATTGCATATATGCGTGTATGAACATTCCAATACATGGAGTAAAGAACTCGGAAGAGTGAAACACAGAGTTGTAAGAGAAATAGAAGATGACCAAACATTGAAAGCAAAGGGTACTCAATGATCAAATTGTTGCAAAGTGTGTTGTGTCTCAGAAATCAGGTGAGAAAATATTTCCAGGACAGCAGACAGACACACCTCTTGTTTCGAGGATAAATTTAGACACTGGATGGTGAGTTATTTGGAGACAGCATCTAGCCAGGTACTGTCAAAGTCAGAAACTTCACTTGTGAAATGCACACATTCACTTTGTCCATGAAGCTAAATGACACATGCTTATGTGTCTTTTTGTAAATGATAGTCACACCCCATCTCCCTCTATTGAAAACCTCCCCCTTTCTGGCTTTCAAAGACTCAGTTCCAACACTGGCTTGGCCTTACATAGTTACAACAGTGAGAGCTTGTGCAGTCCTGACTGAGCCTCAACCTTCAGTGAAGAACTGGTTCATTTCAGTCCTTTGAACTTGGATGGCAGTCAATCATAGTGCGAGATATAAATCCTACTGCAATCTTAGGAATATAGTGCTGTGTTTACTGGTCAACCACTGCAAATATGCTAGCAATGTAAAGAAGACTGTAGATGTTTTCTTCTCTGTTTACAGGCACCTGTTTGAACCGTAAAACTCTAAATGGCTGACGTTACATACACCCTGAGGCTCAGAGTATCTGTGATTTCTTCAACAGTTATAGATAGCCCAGAAATATCGAGTCTATAGTAAATTTACCTTCATCCTCAGTCATTCTTGCTGCTTTGGAGATGACACAGTGAATACACTTGCTGCGGAGGCACACCTATGGACTTCATCATCACAGTCAGGAGCTGAGTGACTGACAACTGAGACTGAGCTAATGGCGGCTGATGCGATGAACTTAAGGTTGGCCTCACAGTAATGAGTCTAAGAGTAACCAAAAACTGGTCTGTGTCAGAGCATCCTGTTTGGCCCTCCAGGTTGACTCTCTGGCCATCTCTCACTTGCATGCTTTGTTAGGGAGGATGTGTGGGAATTGGAGTCAACCTCATGATTGGTCCTGTTCCCTCTGGATCTCCTCTCTAGTTAACTGCTCCTCCCAGAAGAATAAAGAGTGAAACACCTGCTTCTTAGACGTCTAGGCTAGGTTTCCTAGGATGTTCACTCAGATCTCGACATACATCTCCCTCTGCCTTTGGCTTCTGCATCTTCCCTGTTCTCAGGGCCCCAGGGTTGCCCACCCAAAAGCAAAGGGTGGACCCTGCACTGCGGTTATACATTAATTTGTGAACAGCACTGTTACTAAGCTCCTCCAGTTCGATTTCATAAAAACTAACCAGAAATTGTGTTCTCTAAAAGAATGATCCAATACATAATAGGTTGACCAGTCTCTGTTGATTTATATCTGAATATACAATGAACAAATTCTCAAAATAAACTAGGTGTACTAATTATTATTTTCCACCAAGAAATTGGCACATGGAGGCAGGAAATGAAACAAAAAAAGGAAACACTGAGTAGCATGTGTCCACAATTCCATCATGAGTAAATAAAAGCAACACTTTTGTAAAACATATAAAGTCTATTCTAAGTGAACTTGGCTAGATATAGGAACACACTGGGCATTCAAGGTGTATCATGCAAGTGGAAGAACACCCATTGTGCACGATGACTTATCAGTATGTCACCCCATCACTGTCTTCACTGAAGGGCATTGACAGGGCAGGAGTTGCACCAAGGACCATTTTCAGATGATGGAGTTGTTGAAAGAGTGAGGAGACCCAAATCTTGTGAAACAAGGCAACTCATGTAGGTAGATTTAAATTTTATCAGTCAGTATTCTGACATTGGCATGTGTGACTTATTTAGTGTTAGGGAAAGAAAGCTACATCTAGTGATGTAAATTAGTCAAGGGACAGATCCCCTCTCGGATGCCCTCCTTGGGAGGAAAGGTGAAAAGGACAATCCAATACGTGGCAGTTATTTTTGAATATTCATTCTCTGGGCTCTGTCCCTGGAGTAATTGCTAATAAAGAAAAGGCTAGCAAGGCATTGAGCTTACTTTCAAGGCAGCAACAGAATAGAAGATGCCGGTTAATTCTCCATTTCAACACCAAGGGACAAGTGCTGGGAAGGCAAATGTAAATACCAGCAGGTCCTGAGGAAAGGCATCTTCTACTGATTTAGAGAACCAAAGGAGGTTCCTGGTTGTGGTGTTTGAGATGTGATGGACATGGCTGAAGAGTGATTAACTAAGCAAAAATATTGTCCCAGTGTTCAAGATGTGTGCAAGGATTTGGCAAACTACTGGGGGCATGGTGGGTAGGTTTCAGGAAGAAGATTACAGCTATAATTAGAGAGAAGAGGCCACAATATTGCTTGGGAGATGATCATGAACAATGTGTTTCCATGAAA
The DNA here is from genome assembly GCF_017639785.1 of Mesocricetus auratus. Lineage (NCBI taxonomy): Eukaryota > Metazoa > Chordata > Mammalia > Rodentia > Cricetidae > Mesocricetus > Mesocricetus auratus. The sequence goes on along the minus strand of NW_024429193.1, from coordinate 3,861,553 downwards.
AGAGTGTTTTCAAGAGAAGTCACTGAATTGTTTCTAAGAAGGACAAATAAGACTTATGTTTTTCACTAAGGCAGTGTATGTCAGATGCATAGGAACCCAGAAACACAGAATTTATGTCAAAATGTTTATTGCTTACGACTCTTTGATGCCTCTGTGTCTGTGTTATGATAAAAAACCAGCTGTATGTTATATATATATTTTCAATTTAAACAAAAGTTTGGAAAACTAAAAAGATGCATTAATTTGATATATATGAATCAAAAATAGAATAAGAAATAACAATAAATGAGAAACACAGCCAGCAAGCCCCTTAAGAACAAAGATACCCCCAAACTTGCTATGATTCTTCACTGCTTAGAAATAGCACTCACGTACAGAATGCATTTGATTAACATCTGTTGGATATTTGAAGGAACATAAAATAAATAACAGAATCAAAGGAAACAAAGTGGGCAAAAACAGAGGGCAAAGTAGAAAGCAGCATTCCAACTAGAAAATAAGAGGAGGAAGAATCCCCCTGTGAATAAGGAGACTGGGTCTGAAGGAGAAATGGCACTTGACTTGTGGAAGAGGTCAATTTTAACAAGTGAATATTAAGATGATTCTTGGAATAGAAAGTGGTGACCTGTGGTGATATCTTGTGTGTCCTCTAACAAACTTGTCTGAAAATCAGAGAGCAGAGCTAACCACTAGTTAAGCACAGAGGTCTGGAGGTCTGTACAGACAGACAGGAGGTGACACAGATGGGCAGAGTCTCTTTTCAGCCATGAGGTTAGAAAGGTAAGGTATGGCTGGGGCTTGATCCTTCATCTCCGATATTTCAGCATTTTCCTCTATATCTGATGCTGGGCTTTTATTATTAAGAATTTGTGCAGCTATGACTGAAGATCAAATGGATGCCAAGAAGAAACATGTGAAGGTTCTGTACGGATTAATAGTATTCAACTCTATAGTTTCATATAGGAGACTCACTTTAGTGCAGATTATGTCATATCATGCAAATTAATAGTGTTAGTTAAAACCATAACAAGAAAAAAGATCTTGTGAAGCCAAGTGACCTGACAAACAGGAAACTGTGATTGGGAAAACTCTTTTGGTACAGTGGAAAGATAATTGGGTTAAAACTTGAGGTAACTTCACCTAGGCATATTACTGGGTGATTAGAAAAAAATCTTTTTGTTTTGTTTCTATTTTTTATTTATTTTTAAGTTTAAATTTAAATTAGGAACAAGGTTGCTTCACAAGTCAGTTCCAGATCCCTCTCCATTTCCATCCCCTTCTCCCGTGCCCTTCCCCCAGACCCCCAATATCCCCTCATATCCCAAGGGAGGGTGAGGCCCTCCATGGGGGTGTCCACAGTCTGTCATTTCATCCATAGAAAAATTCATAACTAATTATTTAATAAATAGATCTCAGTCCTCTAGGAACGGCTACTTTTAAAAGGCTATAAACTGTAGAGGAATGTCTCCCTTATCTTATAAAAAGACCAGCACACCAACTTAGGTGTCCAGAGAACTGGATGTCCTGCAGTCACATTCACCTTGTTGGATGCTGACAGACAAAGGTAATATCAATAAACCATCATCATACCCCATGAGGTCTAAGCCAGCACCAACATCTCTGGATGTTTCTCTCTCCCATCCTGAATAGATGTCACTATTCTCCATGGATCAGTAATCCATTCACAGCCAGGGTAGCATGACAAACAGGGCCGACTAACCTGATTAATTATTCCCTAAACCAAGGACTGGGCTTAAATGTTCATACAAGACTGTAAACTAGTGTAAGACTTATCAGCTGGTTGAAAGGCCATTTGGGAAAAGGAGGACAAGCGTGATGTCAGTGGTCATATTCCCATTTCAAGCATCCCGAGCAACTAAGGACAGGGCTTCCTTTCAATGAGCATCACAACACTGTTTCTTTCTGTGTGTTCCAGGCAGCAAACCGCCTTACTTCTCTGAAATGTAGCGGTTTTGCACTTTGGGAAGCCTATAGAGACCCAAACTGATTCAAGAAGAGAACACGCTGCCCCTTCGATGACTCTGAAGAACTTTATAAAATGTAGCTGTTCTTGGTTACAGGAGGGCATTTCCTAGGAGGATAAACACTTCATTATTTCTGGGTCCGCTATAGTTATTTGCTCAGGTAAATGGAAGTCCTGCAGGAAGGAGGAAGGTGTGGTGAAATTTTGCCCGACTTTCACTAAGATGAACGGTTTTTCAATTCTCACTGAATTCCAGGCATCAGGTTACTGGCCAAGGCTGTTGTGGATGATGGATTCTCCCTGGAAATCTCCCTCCTGTGCTGGCACTGAGTCACACATTTGCAAACAGGTGCTGCTGTACCTGGACGGATGCTGCAGAGGGGCACGGGGTTGATACAAAAGGCTCCCATGCAAACTTAGTAGAAAAATCCACCTGGATTTAATTCCAGACCCTCGTGATTCATGAAAGAAGATTGGCAGGATCTGGGGATTTCTGGAGGCACGGCAAGGACGATACTACTGCCTGAGTTATCTCGATGCTCACCCAGGTTTATAGTACTGGTATTAAATTTACTATAAGCAATGGAGAGAGAGCTGGGTTTGAATCCTCCATAAGATTTCCCACATAAGCAACAGTAGAGCATAGTTAAGGAAAAAATGCACTCAAAACAATAACAGGCTGAAACCTTATAGTTAGGCTGTCCAAGGGCTTCAGGCACACTCAAATAATTCTAGTAGGTGTAGCATTCAGGGAGTTTACAGGCTACTATGCAGAATCTAACAAACAGTCTAGGTCACCTTGTTGGGAAAGATACATTTCTCATGACTTTCTCCCCTACGTCACTCTGTGATTCATCTCCCCTGTGCAATGACCAGGAAAATATTTCATTTCTATAATCATCATCAAGACCAGTTGTTTGTTACAGATAATCTGTGAATTGTAAGAAATGACTTCTAAGTTAGACGTGTTTGGTTTGTAGGAATATTTGCCACTATTTATACCTGTAATTACCACAACACACACACACACACACACACACACACACACACACACAAACCACTTCCTTTCACATGTGCCACAGAACTTTTCACAGAGTGATTATTCATTAGACACATGCTAAATGAATAAGCCTGTTTGCTGGGTTTCTACTGTACCTTGTATCAAAGTCATTCCTCACCTATGAATGCAGCTGCATACAGATGGACACAGGTGAATGGCTTCGAATGCCAAACCGAGTGGAAGAGTTTCTGTTATTTAAGAGATAGACATCTTAACCGACACCAGGATATGTTCCCGGAAGATATCTAACAGCTCGTGTGAGCATCACACCGCACACGGTGAGCCACTGACAGCCGTAGAGGTGATAGCTCAGGAGCAATTCAAGCAAGAAAAGATTCTGGCTCTCCTGCTGTTTCAAGTCAAAGAAAGACATGACAGATAGCCAACCTTTCAAATGTAAAGTGAAGGGAGCGTTTCTCATACTGGCGCCTCGGCCTGTGACTACCAGTTACTGAAGGAGATCATTTTTATCTGTGAACACAATTTAGGGGAGTGGCTCCTCGGACATGGGGACACACTCACCTCTACCCACAGACTAGGGGGTCAGCTGGGAACCCTCTGAGGAGCACAGAGAGGCACCTGCTCTCTACACAGAAACATTTCTTCACTTTGGTTCACCCCAAATCTGTGATCTCAAAGCCAGGCATCACGTTCATAAAACAAAGATGTCAATATGCAAGTGGCCGTCTGTGTTTGGGTTTCCCTCGTGTGTTCTATACTACAGTGGCACATTTGTCTTAGGCTTTTTTTTTTCTTTTTTGGTTTTACAAGGCAGGGTTTCTCTGTTTTGGAGGCTGTCGTTCCAGCCTGGCCTCTAACTCACAGAGATCCGCCTGCCTCTGCCTCCCGAGTGCTGGGATTAAAGGCGTGCGCCACCAACGCCCGGCTGTCCTAGGCTTTTAAAACCTAGGATTATGGCCTCCTGGGAATCCATCGTCATTTGAGTATTTGTCATTCAAACCTCAGTTTTGACCATATAAAATCTGCCTGAACATCCTCTTCCCCAGGAAAACACCATAATTCTGTACAATGTATCAGCTTATCTGAATTGAACACATAATCATGGTGAGGTTTTTATGGATTAGAACCATGTGGCTGCATTCATGTTTTAATAGTCAAATTAGATGTTTGCAGGTTATTAAAATTTAGCTCAAAGATGATTTATTTTTAAATAAATGGATCAACCTTATGTATAATTAGGGTAAGTCTGCTTATTTCCACTCTGTACCTTTAAATTAAGAAAATGTGAGTTATTGAGGGATTTTGATCCAAGCTTTTAAACTAAATACAGATCACGGTATGTCACAGGAAAATAGTTCATACAATGATGAAGAGTATTTTCAAATAATTACCAATATGTTAAAAATCAACCTTTTTTCCATGTAGCAGTTTTATAAAGTATTTTATAAGACTCCTGTTTAAAGAACACGTTTGCAGTTACCATTTGTAAGAGGAACTTTCCCACCAATTTCATTAAAAATTTTCTTTTTGTGTAGTACTTACCTCTCAGATAGGTATTTACTATTCTGAGGTTTAACAGAAAATACTATTTAGTTATTTTTATTCACCATGTAAATATGCACATGCACCACCCTTTAGTCCCTGTACATCAACATCATGGAAATGCATGGTTCATTATTGACCCTGTGTGTTATTTTCCCAACTGGTCCAAAGTGGTAAACTCCAATTCCACATAACAGCTTATTTTCCTTTAGAAGTAATAACTGTTACTTTTCTTTATTCATTTGTCTAGTTTCCTGTTTGGTTTGTGTATTCTGAAACTTTTGCTAAAATATATTTACACTATTAAACATTCTCTAGATATCTTCAGTGCTCAAGAACTGGACCAGAGCATGGAGGCTCTCAGAACCGCCAGAGAGGCTGATTATAGAGAACATCGCAGCAGATAAGTACAGTGTGTTAGGAAGAGTAAGTGGCTCCAGGGGACAAACTGTTAGACTTGTGTATGCTGGGTAGGATGCTGACATCATTGTAGAACACGGTGGTAAGGGAAGATGAAAAGAAGATGGGAGTTTGGAAATGGTACACAGAACTCAGTATGAAGGGATTCTTCCTCGAAAGAAGAATGCTTAGGAGAAACTGGAGAAATATGAAGGTAAAGGTTTGGAGAAGGTGTTAGGAGACAGAGCCTATGTGATAGAGGTTTGCAGGCAACTCTTCAGGTATTTTACTTTTATTTTGAAAATTGGGATTTGAGCAGAGAAGTCATGTGGTCTAGCTTGAGGATTTAAAGGCTGCTGTAGAAATGACAGCAGGTTCTGCATTGAGATGTGGAAGTAGGGGACCAAAGAGACGTTAGGAGCAACTTAAGGGAGTTGGAAAAGACGTGAGGTGTCTTTGTCATCACACAGCACTCTTACTTTTGTATTTTCATTTTAAGGACTGCTGTCAGTGCCTAACTTTCAGAGGATTGCCCAGATTCACCCCTGTGGTAGTTTGAAAGAAAATGTTCTCCAAAGGAAGTTGCATTAATAGGTGGTGTGACCTTGTTGAAGTAGGTATGGCCTTGTTAGAGGAAGTGTGTCACTGTGGAGGTGAACTTTGATGTGTCATGTATGTTCAAGCCATGCCCAGAGTCTCAGTTTACTTCCTGTTGCCTACAGATCAAAGATGTAGAATCTCAGCTTAGTCTCCTGCACCATGTCTGCCTTCATGCCACCATATCCCATCACGATGATAATAGACTGAACCTCTGAAATGTAAGCAGTCAATTAAATCCTTTCCTATACCATACGATATATATAGTCTCTCTTCACAACACCAGAAACCCTAACTAAGACAACCCCTTAGTGATTTTCATCATGTTATCATCTACAAGGTACAGTATGCTCCCAGTGTCTGCCCAGTTTTCTGTCCAGTCTTACTCTCTCCTGTGATTCTTTTATTTGGGTAGACAAAGCAAATTAGCAGAGTCCTAAGAACATACCAGAAATATGTTTGAATACTTATATATCTTAAAAATTTACCTTCTGCAATCTGGTGGATGTCTTAGCTAAGAAAATAATTCTAACTTGAGAAATAAACTCATTTGCAAATTTGATGGCATTGTTCTTCGACTATCTGGCATCCATCACTACATTTTTATGTTACAGTCAATGAGGCATTAGTGTTTTATTTCACTTCCTTGTCTAAATCACTTTTAAATTCATTTCAGTTCTTTTTGTGTTCTTTATTCTTTCATCACTCAGTTTTCTATAACATTTTTTTCTAAATTTAGATTTCTAATTTATAACTAGTCAAATACTGGGAGTGTTCCTCTAATCCCAAGCTGTCCAAGTGAACTCACTCATCTAGTTTCCTTTGTGTTCCCAGAAATGTTCGTTCACTCCTTTATTACAACAACCTGAGTACTGTCGCCGTAATCCATTCCCCCCCTTTTTTTTCCTAATAGGTGATGGATTTATCCCTTAACCCATGCACATAAATTTAAAAGACCTTCTCTCCTACAGACATCTTCACCTGAAGGCCTTGCATCTTATTTCATCAAGAAAAATATAATATATATAAAAATGGGTTTTATAATTTATTAGCACCATTTTATTTTAGCAGAGGAACCCTATATGGACCCCATTTATTCTACCTCCTTTCTATGATTATAGATGAATTATCCATGTTTCCATCAAATGCCCCACATCCTCTTACTGGCAGGCATCACCTTTGCAAGTTTAACAGCTTCTGTGCATGTAAATATTTAATCCACCCTCAGAGTCCTCTGATCAGCCCATCCACTCAATATAATCTGCCCTACACTCCACAGTTTCCCCATATTTCATCCTGGGTTGACCAATCCCTGTGTCAGTCTTTATGGCACAGTTTCTTGGAATACTGTGTAGAGTCAAACTCAAGTTTCTCTTACAGTTGCGTCCCTATTGGTTTCCCCTTTGGAACCATCCTTGTTAAGTATCTGGGGTTTGTTCTTCTGAGAGCTGCAGTCTATTCTCCGCACACAGGCATTCCTGATTGTAGGATGTACACTGTCTCTTCCTTGGCAGTTATTTTATATGGCTCCTCTGGAGTCATCACTCTCTAGTATATGATCACACATTGCAGGCAGATTCTCTTTAGATCATTTTGCTTCGTCTCCCTGTGACTCTTGGTGGTGTGCTGCTCTCTTCCACATTTTCCTGTGTTTTTGCTTTCCCCTGCCAGGTAGTCTCATTTAGCCATGTGCTTCCCAGTTCTCAATGGTATTACTGTCTTCACTTGTACTCCTGGAGTTTTCCTTGACTCTGAGCTTTCCGCACATGACTGCCCCTTTGCTTTCATACCTGCTTGCTTATTGTAGTCTTCAAAGCTAAGAAGAGCAAGATCTAAATTCGTTTCCGCGTCAACTCTCAAGTATACCATACCGTAGCCTTTCCTCCTTTGCTTAGTGACAATGCCTCTCTTCCAGACAATCAATTCAAATATAGAACCCAACTTTTTATTCTTCCTTTCCTTTCACAATTTACAAAAATACCTTTCAATTTATCTTTAAAATATGTAAGATTCAGTCTGATGAATCAAATTCTGTAGGTCAAGCCCCAGAGGCTATTCGTAGATTATTTCCACAGCATTTATCCTGGTCTTTTATGCCTAACTTTGACTTTCTAAAGTTTGTTTTTTTAATATATATAATAATGAAAATGAGACTTTTTTTAAAAAATTAATAAGAAATAGTTGTTCCTTTACTGATAGTCCTCTGGTCAGTCTCTACTTTCTTAAATAATTTAAAATTACATTTATTTATCTGCTTGTTGTGGGAGGAGCAAACTTGCCATGGAATTCATGTAGAAATAAGAGCACAACCTGAAGCAGCCAGTTCTCTCCTACACAAAAATCTTAGAAGTATATAAGAAGCTATAAAAAGTTCAAATAATGACTCTCTCTCCCTAAGAAGCTTGCATTCACCCTGGGGAGTCTTCACGTGTTCTGTTTCTTACTCTCTTGCTATCTGCACTGATGCACATGTTACAATCTTTCTCTTAATAAATGCCAACTAAACCTCATGAGAAAGGCAATTAAAGGAGAAAGCTGACAACTGGACTATAATAGAGAATAAATATTAAATAAAATATCTGGATGAAATTAGCAAAAATAGACTTGACTGTTATGGTGTAGAAATGGAGAAATGTCAAGAAATTTGAATATAAAGGACTAAAAATGATCTAATTTTAAGGAAGGAATAAAATAAACAGATACTTGTGCATTTGTGACATCAGAAACAGTAAAATTCAGGCAAGTGATCTCCCCAAAACTCTGGAGATGTAAAAAGATGATGCAGAAAAAATGACTATCAAATGTACCTAGATTTAGAAAATAAGCATAGATTTATAAAGTTAAAGTTGACTAACCCCAAAATATATATGTAAAAATTAAATTACGTCATTGTCATACTGAGAAATTAATAGTAAAATACGGGAAATAGCCATAAAATTATATATTAAACTGGGAGAAATTCCAATACTGTGAACTTCTCAGCAGAAACAGCATTTGTAAGACAGTGGGAATGTCTTGAGGACTTAAGTAAGGAACTGGATAAAACATTTCTTGAAAATTCTCCACATGTAAGGGTGAGAAAATATTTATATTAAACTGTAACTGAGAAAACTCACTGTTATGAGAGTTTTTCATTCTAAAGGGAGCTGACAGCAGGGGAACATCTCTTCAGAAATGTGTGAAAGTAACTAAAAATGTGGATAATCTAAAAATAACTTTGAAATGGATTAGCCTAAAAATTAATTTTCCTAAATCTTTTGAGATTTGCTTTTTGTGCTAATTTGTAGTCATTTTTGCAGAAAGCTCCCTGGGCTTCTGAGATAAATAAGTATTCTTTTGTGTAAGGATGGAACGTTCAATAGGAGTCTGCTATGTTGATTTGGTTTCTGATGTAATTTAGCTCCCATGTTTCTCTAATTTTTGCCTGTAGGACTTGTCTATTAGCAAGAGCAGAGTATGGAAGTCACCCATTGTCATTATGTTGGAGTCAATCTGTGATTTTAGATTTAATATTGTTTTGTGAACTGATAGCCCTGTGTTTGGTCCACAAATGTTAATGATTGTAGTATTCTTTCGGTGAAATTTTCCTTTAATGACTATAATATGTGCCTTTCTGTCTCTTCTGATTAATTTTAGTTTAAAATTGGTGGTCTTAGTGAATTCTCCTCAGTGTGAATGTGATGTCACACTGGAGAACAACAAACATGAGGATGATATACAGACCCAAAAGCTGTAGAACCATTACAGGCATCACCATGGAGTCAAATAAAAAAGCTGCAAATTGCAACCCTATCAAAAAGAGTGAGAAAGTGGCCACAAAATTTTATAACATGAGCCAGTGAATACATTATGAGATCATATTTTAAAAAGCTCGATGCCAAAGACTTGAATATAAGATAAAAGAAGAAAATAGTTGTACTGAAACCCAATCCATTCTGGCAGGGATTATATTAGTTATATGTGGTGTTAAAGAGATTATGAGGGGGAAGAGGGGACTAAAATGAAGATAGGGAGGGACAACTAATATTAAGGGTAATATGGAACCCTAATACAGTAGAAGCTTCCTATAATATATAGTTATTGTTTTCTGTAGTCCAGTGTCTTTCTGTAGCTGTTTGTCCTTTCTAACTAGCATTAAGAAAGTTTAATATTAATGTTTCATGTTCATAAAGCATTATGTAATCTGTGTTTGGGTGTCTTTGTTCCCTCTGGCTGTTTATGGAGAATTTCTTTTTAAGTGCAGTTAGGTTTCTCACCCACTTCTTGTTCTGTGGGTTTGTATGTATACCAGTTATGTGCTTTATATTATAATATTTGAAAAACTATTGGTTGATGACTTCCACAAGCGTTGGGGAACTACTAAACCAGCATATCTTTCATGCAAATCATTTTATAGATCAAAGGCTTAATAGCTGGGTCAGTATTTTCCTTTCTCTTTTGATAGTATGCAGAATATCTTCTAGTACCATAAAACTGGTCAATGTGGAGAGTGCTATAGGTAGGCACTGGCCTGAGTTCTCCATGTTTAAGATTCGATCTGAACAGAAGAAACTTAGAAGGGAGGAAAGGTTACAGTTCATCCACAAAGTCATGCTCTACTAGGTGTAAGGAGACCTCACAAAAGGAAAGGGAAGTAAGTGTTTTGTTATTATCTTCACAGGAAAACCCATCTACGAACAGTGAGAAGTTACTGAATGTGGGGATACCTAAGAAAGAGAGGATGGCTACCACCAAACAAAGAAGAATCTGATATTAGGTATCAATTTCTAATTCTCTCAGCTTATATTATTATATCCTTATAAAATCTATTTCTCTTCACTTCCTAATATTCTTCTGGTCCCAATTCACTTAAACCAGCACTGGCTTTGGAGTTGAATTTGGCTCTCCTATTCAAAATCCAAGCACATGTTGTTCAAATAAAATTAGAGATTCTGTAATATATCAAGGAGCCAATTCATATAAGAGAAAAAACCCCAAAATATAGGGACTGTCATCTGTTTATACTCAATCTAATTTCCCTCATATTTACTAGCTTCCTGATTGTTGCCTTTCCTGGTATTCATATAAAATTTGAAATTTCTTTGTTGACATTAACATTTGAGTTTTGCACAGAGAACAAAGAATTACTTAACAGCAATCTTCAAACACTTTGGAAAGAAAATGGGGCTCTACATCACCACCTCCACCTGATCTGAGTTGATGCATCTGAACTGACAAGTACCACCCTGAAAACGGTTTGGGACCACATCGCTCTACACAACTCCAGACTAGCTGATATGGTGCACCTTCTACACTCTGGCCATATCCTCAGACAAGAGCTCCAATCAACAATACAACTTCAGTCAAGAACTGCAATCAAGCATCTCCTGCTTAACAGAGACTGAGTGCAAATGTTGGAGTTAGTCCACTTGAGAGTTTCACTACACTAACATTTTCTTCATACAGGATCCCATGAGGTTATCATTGTCTCATTTTAGCAGGAAGTAATTTTGAGGACACCTTTCTGTACATATGCTTTATATATGTTTGAGAAAATTTAGTTTGTTTCTAGTCTAAATCTTTTCTTTTTCCCCTCAATATATGTTTTTATTTAAATTAGAAACATGAATGCTTCACATGTCAGTCCCAGCTCCCTCTCCCACCCGTCCTCTCTTGTCCCTCCACCAGTCCCCCAGCCCCCCATGCAATCCCCACATCATTCCCCAGAGAGGGTGAGACCCTCCTTGGGGTTATCTCTAAAGTCTGTCATTTCATCCTGGGCAGAACCTAGGCCCTTCCCCATGTGTCCAGGCTGAGAGAGCATCCCTCCATGTGGAATAGGCTCCCAAAGCTCATTCATAAACCATGGTGAAGAGTATCTCATATACCCACAGCACCTACGCCATTTGGGCGTAGTCACAGCTCTGTGGTGGGAGGCAGAGGGTGAACACTATCTCACATACCCACAGCACTGACCATGCCCATTTGGGCGTGTTCCCAGGTGCGTGGTGGGAGGCAGAGATAAAGGTCAAGGAAGGAGGGGTCACACTTGCTTGGGATTGTGGTTGTGGTTGGAGACCAGCAGAGCACTGACCTCGGTTCTCTCCCTCTCTAATAAAGTTATCATGTGACTTCCATTTCTGGAATAGTTGGTGTGGCTCAATATCCATCATCAGATGTCTCCATGAAATTTCTCCCTTCAGGTCTCAGGGCACTCTCATGAAGATGATGTGGAAGTAGGTGCAAGGTCCAGAGGGGAAGGGAGACACTAAAGACGCAAGGATTCTAGACACAACAGGGCTGATGCAAATATGAACTCAAGGGACTGTGGCAGAGTGCACAAAGCCTGCTTGGATTTGTACCCGGTCTTAGAGCTCAAAGGGAAAGTGGACACATGCCCCCCACCCCTAACCCAGAAGCTACATCCAGTTGACAACTGCTTTCAAATGAAAAATCTGCCATCTTAAAGGGAACCTTACCATGGCAATAAACCAATCTTAAGAATAGCTGGGTCTATCTGAGGGGCCCCTGACCAATGTACCAGTATCTATCCCTGGTACGTGAGCCTGACTTGTTGGAGCCCAGTCCCCAAGGAGGGATGTCAGGCTCAGCCTTGGTTCAGGGGGAGGGACTTGGTTCTGTCTGTACTTGATATGTCAGGCTTTTTTCACTCGCTGCATTGAAGCCCTTACCCTGTAGGAGTAGATGGGGGGTGGCCTGGTGGGACGAGGTGAGGGGTGCTGGGAGGAGTGATGGGAGGCAGAGCTGTGGCTGGAATGCAGCATGAAATAAAATTTAAGAAAACAAACTTAAAAACGATAGAAAATGAGTAAGCATGCTCAGCGGTAGATGGCCAATAGTCACTGAGCTGAAAGGCACCTTCAAACACTCTGTTATCACAACAGTTGTGAGTACAGTGTTCAGTCTGCCTATGTTACTTCATCTTGAAAAGGTGGCACTTTCAGAGGGGTTTCCCTTAGGAGCCATCTAGGAGCAGTAGTCCTGATAATCCTTGGAAAAGACAGTTGTGGCGTATGGTCTTCTGCAGCTTCAGAGGAAATCCATCTGTACCAGTAAACAATCCCATTATGGCTGTAAGCTTACTCTCTTCTTTATTCTTGACCCCTTTGAAAAAGTTGAAAAGCAACCAACCAGACTAAAACATGAGTTGTGTACTCATTCTAGGTTTTGTTTTCATTCCTTTGCTTTTTCTTTCTCTTGCGGTGCCTGGTGAGCAACAATCACACGTACTTGAGTCTTTTTCATCTGTGTATGTGCTGCCACTTGGAAGATCTTTCAAGAGCTCTTTGTCCTGTAGCAGAGGACATAGCTGTCTAGTTAGGCAGGGCGAGATGATAAATCCTCTTTGACCTCCTTAAGAAGAATAAAGGTGAAAATGTCCTTGTTTCTACCTTGTTTTTATTTAACTAGTTCCAGTTAATGAGAGGAGAGGGCTACTATTTAATTATCCCTTGAAAGCTCAGCAGAAAACGTATTGATTTTGCATAAAATTGTTAACATGTATAGTTTATGGGGTGGGTGTTTTACCCCATTGGGATATTTTTAAACAATTACATTCTAAAAATATAAATTTGTATTTTTCTTGGATTTGTGTAGGTTCTGCAAGTATTAATCTTCAGTGCTAACCTCTTGAAATTACTATTTTAAAAGAAAACAAAGGAAGAATACCAAATGTTGTAAGTGGAGTCCTCATAAACTATTGGTTAGAGAGTAAGTGACTTCGGAAAGCATTTTGTAACCCATAATAAAATCAAACATGGCCTTAATCTGTGATCTACGGGTTAGACAGCTAGGTATGTTTCCTTGAAAAATAAGTAGATGCACCAAAAATTAAGAACAGGAACAAACATGACTACTTCAGTAACTAAACACAAATTGGAAAACATTGTCAGTGTCCGCACAGCTCCCCAAAGCAGAGCTGTTAATAAAACAGAACCCTAAATAAACAGCACCAGATGCCTCAAGGCAGAGCCCACAGACTTCATGACGCTACAAAAGACTGCACACCCCTGATGCTGTTTGCATATGGCTTCGTGGTGAATACAATTAACCTATTATAAAATAAGTCAGAAGTTGCCACTAATGAAGCCGACATTAAAAGATGTTGATTCTTGACGCAGATAAATATTTAATAAATATATGCTAAAGTTCACAAGTGTTTGAACAATAAGTTTTGGGGAGGTTGAAAATAAGTCCTGATTCCCATCTGGTAGGAGTGGAAACTAGATCAGGCATTTATGGATGTCTTCATGGAGAACATCACAAAATGAAAAGTAGAGCCGCACGGTGGTGGCACATGCTTTTAATCCCAGCACTCTGGAAGGCAGAGGCAGGCAGATCTCTGTGAGTTCGAGGCCAGGCTGGACCGACAGCCTCCAAAACAATACAGAGAAACCCTGTCTCATTAAAATCAGAAAATGAAAAGTAGAACCACCAGATGGTCCACCCACAATGCTCCCCTACCTGCACCCAAAGGCCTCTGCATCCTACCTTTGTGTATGTCGTCTTGCTGCCCTGTTAAAGACATCAACGGAATGAAGCCAGATAATATCATCATCAGATCACGAATGGGTCATGAAAATGTGGGTTGCATGTGCACTGGAATTTTATGGAGCTATCAAGAAGAGTAACATGATGAAAACTGCAAGGAAAACTAATGTTTCAGAAATACCATATTAGGTGAGGTGTTCCAGATTCAGACAGCCAAAGTCCTCATGTTTTCTCCAACACAAAGATCATATAATTTAGATTCTGTGTGTGTGTGTGTGTGTGTAAAAAGTAAGTACAGAGGGGGTCAAAAGACATGAAAAGAGATTGAGGGTGAGACATACAAGTGGAAGAAAGTTGTGGTGGATGGTAAGAAAAGTAATATTTTTTTCTGCTGAAAATAGTATTAGGAAATTTAATTCTCATATGATGACTAACTAAGCAAAAATATACTCATCAGTTGACTTCTCCACGTATTTATAAACACTAAAATTGTATTAAAACTTCATTATTTTCTGCTTCTTTTGAGACTTGGGAAGCCAGCTTAGCCTTGAACTTAAAATCCTTCTGTCTTTGCCTCCCAAGTGCTGAGAATACAGGCACACATACTCACAGTAAGATAAATATTGAATTTTAAACAACCACTTAAATATGCTAGTAGATAAAATTCTTATTCTCATGTTGTTTGATAACACAGGATAGATAGCTTATGAAAGTTAATTAGTAAAACTACTACTGATCATAGGCAATTCTATAATCTAACTTTTCAAATTTTAACTAAATGTGAAACTGCAATTACTCTGCTTGTGGAATAAGATGCAGTTTTTCTTACATAATTACTTGGCTTTAGAGGTTAATATAAAAGACTGGGATGATAAAAGAAAAGATTAGACATTTTCCTTTTGACTAATGTTTAAGCACACTGCATGGTACCGTGTTGCAAGGACTGACATCAGCCCCATGTTTTCTTTCTTGCTTTTTCTTTTTCTTTTTTCCTTTCTTTTTTTGTGGGGGATGGAGGTGTGAGACACGATTTCTTTGTGTCCCTTTGTAGACCAGGCTGGCCTAGAATTCACAGGAATCTGGCTGCCTCTGCCTCCCGAGTGCTGGGAATAAAGGTGTGCGCCATTGTTGCCCGGTTTATAAGCCCAATACTTGAGAAAGAATTAGTATTTGTTCATTATTACCTAGGAACATCAGTTTGGCATACTTGGTACGGGAGTGATTTTGTGGGTGACAAATTTGGTACGTTGTGACTTTGTCCACATGATCTTACTTTTAGCCTTACAGTAGCAGAGTTAGAGCAGGGTGGGCGGGCTTGAGGCTACTCCCAGTTAGAGCATGCAGCACCTGCCTGAAAGGAAGGCTGCTCGCTGCCATCTGTCTTTATTGTAGGCTGTCAGCAAATATTTCTAAATTCCTCTGGGTGCGTTCATCTCCCTGTTCCTCATCCTTTGGTAAAAGCCGCAGCCATGTCTGGTAAGTTAATTGTCTGAAAACCAGATGCTCACCTTTGTTTAGTTTTAAGTTAGTTCTGTGTGCTAGGATCTGACACAGTGGAAGCCAGAGCTGGGAAAATCGAAAGTTCTAAGCACCAAAAAAATGTCCTCAGATTAATACCCAATTCACTGTCATTCATGCTATGTCTATACATTTAAAATGTCATTTGATATAAGAGAAAGCCCATAAATTTAACTGATAAAAGAGCTCTTTGTCTTATTTTTTTTCCAAAAAGAATGTCAGCATACTTCTAATCCCTAGAGGAAAAAAGTAATCTGTCAATTCTGGTGTCAAAAATTCGGTCAATTGAATTAAATGGTAGACTTGCCATCTCCCTGTACACTAGAAAAAATGCAGCAGGTGTTCTATTTCATAGTTAGTATTTCATGAACACGACTTAGTTTTCATGCACTGAGAAGAAAATGGTGACACATTTATAGACAGGGAGTCTAAAATGCACTACACTACTCTAAGACCTCACCATGTTTAAATATAATTAGTGAAAATGTTTCTATTTTCCATTGTGTAATGGTACAGGGACAAGAAAGGCATGTTAATGTGAGGAGCCGCCCTCGCTATCGCTATTGCCGTTAGAAGATGGCGCTGACATCCACTGTCAGTTGGAGTTAACTGTCGCTGTCAGTTAGAGTTAACTGTCGCTGTCAGTTGGAGTTAACTGTCGCTGTCAGTTGGAGTTAACTGTCGCTGTCAGTTGGAGTTAACTGTCGCTGTCAGTTGGAGTTAACCGTTTAAACTGTGCCTCTCCCGTGACGTCATCTGGGGTGATGTGCAAACCACCAATCCCGGCTCTACACATCTCACTCGGAGCTCCTAGGCTTATATAAGGGGCTGGGTTTCTTAGCTTGGGGTCTCCCTCTAAGAAGCTGATCATCTATCTCTCAAGATGCATTAAAGCTTTACTGCAGAAGGATCCGAGTGTTCTGCGTCGTTCTTGCTGGCGAGACGGTAGCGCGGGACATGTTAATGGTCTTATTTTTTTATCAAATATTTTATATACTAATTCTGGAGCAGGTGTGAAAGCATGTGACCTACAGCGTGCCTTTACCCCATGATTACTGATATAGCCTACTGTTTGAATGGATCCCGTGATACCTTTGTGTCTCACAGACTCTATTCTACCCATAATACCCACATGGCAGGTGTGCATCCAGTGATACCTATGAGATCCATGGGCTGTGTGTTTCCATGACTATGTGTGGTCCATGTGCTATGAGCATCCCACAATACCTAGAAATGCTTGATAATATGCTTGCAGATGACATGGTCATGCTTCAAGCTTAAAAGGTTCCAGAGCCTTGTATAGCACCAACTCCTCTTGTTCATCTAAATGGCAGTAATGGTGAGAGTATTCTGTCATTGTGAGCATGTAGGAAATCATGCTTGGGCAACAGAGTAAAAGCAAAAGCAGTTCTTATAGCAACTTCACATTCCCCAACTCTTCAGTTATTTCCCCCAATGTCCAGAGTGACATTTGATGAGACTGGAGCTTCATTTCCAACAAACATGCAGCAGTTCTCAAAATGGTGTAATCCCCCACCAGCATGGATGCTGTGGAACGGAGTCATTGCTGTTTATATTCCATTCATTCCTTTAGCATGTGGGTTTCTTCACGTGGTCCCGTGAAATCCCTGCCTCAGTTAAAAGCATATCTCACACATCAAGGTTGCACAGAGCACACACTCTCCTCTCTACCATGAAACTAATACATACGAATCATTTTCACCTTAAGATTCTCTTAAATAGAATTTGACCACCTCCTTGGTCTTTTTAATACACACTCTCCAAGTTTAACGTGATACAAGGGAGAGTTCGTGCTTTGACGTTTCATTGATACTTCTAGTTTTTGTTTTTCAAAACAAAAGTCCTGATTTACTATGAAGCACATCCCATATGATGTCTCAGTTAGGGTTTCAATTGCTGTGAAGAAACACCAGGGCCATGGCAATAAGGATACATTTAGTTGGGGCTGGCTTATAGTTTCATAGGTTTAATCTATTGTCGTCGTACCAGGAAGCCTGGTGCAGGCAAACATGTTGCTGAGAGTTCTATGTCTGGGTCAACAGGCAGCAGGAAGAAAGAGTGAGTCACTGGGCCTGGTTTGAGCTTCTGAAACTTCAAAGCCCAGCCCCTGTGACAGCCTTCTTCCAATGAGGCCACACCTACTCCAACAAGGCTCACCTGCAATAATAGCATGACCTAGAAGTCTCTGAGTCTATGGGGGCCATTTTCATTCAGACCATCACAGATGATTGTTCCCCTCTGTTCTGTCACCTTAGCTCTTGTACTCCATGTCCCTCTTGGCTTCGTATTTCCCTTGATGAGTACATTAGTTCACAGTTAAGTTTCCAGTCAGCGCTATTTCTGTAACCTCCTTGTATTACTTTAAAATCTAGATATGACTTAACGGATACGGTTTTACACACACAAGTACTAAGTGCATCAAACGTTCCAAGTATCCTGTGCCATGTCATGGATAAAAATGTTATTCTGGACACTTTGACTTGAAGGAGCTCACACAAAGAACTATTCCGCTGGACCAAGCAGTCAGGGGAGAATGGTTTTTGAGTCATAATCTCATTCAAAGTCCAAAAGAAAGTAACACCACATGCAAGACAAGCCACCAATAAACTGCAACTCTAGTCTGTCCTATTAACCCATATGCATATTTTCTCTGCCCGGAATTTCTCACCACCCACCTTAACTCCAGACATATCTTGGTAGAATGTCTCTCTGCCATGTCTTCTAAATTTCTGTTCTATTTTTCACATGGATCCATCTGTCTGAAGTATTTGCCATTCCTCTTGGCCATCTGTCAAACTCTTGTTCATACTCTTTAAACATTAACAGCTCAATGAAAAACCCCATTGCATTGCAAAGGATGCTGAACTACCCATTCTTCTGGTCTGTGGTTGTGCTTCTAGAGGCTGTCACCATTCTCCATGATAATTTTAGATCAGAATATTTTTAACATGTCTTAGAGCTCTCAAAAGACAGGGACTAAAACACAGTATAGATACTTCTTGATTAGAACCAAATAAATGGCCAGAAGCTTATGAAATGAAGACTGGTGTACAAAAAAAATAGGAGAAACTTGGATAAAGGAGAAGATCTTCCATTTTAGCAATGAGCCTAGGAAGCCATGTCTTTTTCATAACTAATTCTGAACTATAACTGAAATTGCCTTCAAGGCATTCAAATTGTCAGGAAACATACCTGAGTCAAGTAAACTGTTTTTAATAAAGAGATTTCAATGTGGAGGGATGGACAAACTGTGTGCTGTCCCTTGTGGATATAAATTCCATGCTGATGTTCCTATAAGCAGATCCAGGGTGTAGCTTCGGTGTCTATTTCTCGCATGCTCTACACCCTGCAGTGAATGGCTTCAAAACTTGAAAAACAAAGAAAGAATACATACATTTACTCTTAGCCTGGAATGAGTGGTTGTTACTCTGCAGATCTCACAGGCTGGCTTAGTCAACTTTCTGTATTCCTTTTTTTTTCCCTTTCCTTCTTCTTCCATACATCATGTCCCAACTGCGCTTGTCCCTCCCTGCATCCCTGCCAGGCCTCCCCGCCACCTCCCTGCCTCCATTAGATCCATTCCTCCTCCATTTCCATTCATAAAGAGCAGGCCTCTCAGGGACAGCAAATGGACATGGAGTAACACGTTACAATAAAACCACACTCATGTCAAGGCTGGATAAGGTGATCTGTCAGGAGATAAAGAGTCTCCAAATTAGGGAAAAGAGTCAGAGCCACCCCACACTCCCACTCCTGGGAGTCCCACAAGAACACCAAGCCACACAACCACGATATATATGCAGAAGAACACCAAGCCACACAACCACAATATATATGCAGAAGTACACCAAGCCACACAACCACGATATATATGCAGAAGAACACCAAGCCACACAACCACGATGTATATGCAGAAGATCACCAAGCCACACAACCACGATGTATATGCAGAAGATCACCAAGCCACACAACCATGATATATATGCAGAAGAACTAGCTCAGACCCACACAGGGCTTGTGATTTCTGCTTCAGTCCCTGTGATCCTCCACAAGCTCTGCTTATTTGATTCCGTGAGCTGTGTTCTCGTCATAGCCTCGATCTCCCGCCGACTCCAGCAACTTGTCCCTTCTGTGTGGTGCCCCCGGCTCTGCCTACTAGTTGGCTCCGGGTTTCTGTATCTGCTACCACCTGCTGGAGGGTGTCGCTTCTCTGATGGCAGTTGGGCTTGGCACAAATCCAGGATAACAGAGAATGCTAAGTAATCATTTCATTGGCTCCCCCCCCCCAACTCTTTTGTGTTTGGTTCTATCCTGGGCTTCTGGGATAACCCAAAGTCTGACTCCTCACCATTCAGGCATTGTCAGGCATGGATTCCCTCTCCAGGAGTGGGCCTTAAGTTGGACAAGCCATTGCTTGGTCACTCTCACAAATGTGCCAGCATCACCCTCAACACATTTTGGAGACAAGACAGAATGTAGGCCAAACGTTATTCCCAAGTAACGTTTTTCACAGTGTAGAAGACCATAGGAATGGTTCACCATCCCCATCCCACACAAGACTACTGCCTTACGTACACAAATAGGATCTATTGTATAGAAGCTCAGATCGCATAATAATTAAAGGCTTCTGTTTAATGAAACACCCATCTGAAATGTTTGTCCTCTGTCATTCAAATAAATCTTACCAGTTCCAGCTCAGTAGTCCTGTAGAGGTGGCCACTCTTCCTGTGCATGAATGTTGTTTTAGATTAACTATGCATGGTTACCATTACAAGCACAGACTTTTCTTTAGGATTCAGGAGTTAACACCCAGTGTTGAAGTTATATGATGCCATTTATCTAAGAAAATTGCCCGATATCTGTGTGGTTACACCCATGTCTTTTTGATAATTTAGTGGCAGATGTACTGAGTTCTAGTCCAGTCATTACAAAAAAGCATGAGCATTTTGCTTTTAACGTCATGACATTCTTACATGGTGTTTAGAGGTCAAGATGATTATCTCATGTTGCTATTTCCTTTGGTGAAATGACTTACAAACTAGTGCATGCATGCTGAGCAAATCATAAAGCTATGGGCATTTTCAAAATCTCGGGTGTTAAAGTTTTTAATTCCTGTACAACACATCAAAGTAGCATACATCTGCTAATATTGTTACACGTCTTCACACACTATGCCTGCTTACCCCATGACTGATACTTACTATGTTTGTCCATGTTAGCACTTGACATGAAAAAATGTAAAAATAATTGAAACTCATTGTAAAACTCAAAATGCAGTGCTTAACCAAAGTCATTGGCAAAGACACCTTTTTTATAAAACGAAAGAAAATTAAAAGAATGAAAGAAATGTTTTAATTTACTGTACCCCTTGGAGCATTGCTCTGGAAGCTTTCTATTTTCATGTTCTGTAAGACACATTACTAAAGAATAGTAGAGCTGGGGTGAGGGTTATGGTTATGCGATCAAAAGCATGTCTCCTGTACAGAGGATGCTGGTACAGTTCCTGCACCCACATATTGACTCACAGCTGTCTGAATTCCAATTCCATGGGAATCCTTTCTTGGCCCTCCACAGACATTCCACATGCAAGGTTCACACATACAAACAGGCAAATGATCATGTACATGCAATGTAAAGATATCTTTAAGAAAAGAATGGTAGAGTTGAGAAATAATGCGTCTCAGAATAAGTCATGATTGGATTTGGATTATTCCTTTGGATCCTTCAAATTGGATCTATTTAATTCAAATCCTCTAATTTCTCTGAACCTCACATTCCTTAACTTCAAAGTAACACAACTTCCCGAATAAACCGGATGAGATCTATAGAGAGATTGTTCAGAAAAGACTGGTGTGGAGGTGTGGGCATTTGAGTATGCATGCCTAGGGAGGCCAGATGAGGAGTTCGGATCCCCTGGATCTGACGTTACAGGAAGCTGTGAGTTGTGCGGCATGAGTCACTGAGTCATGAGAACTCTACTGCTATTGGATCCCCTGGATCTGGTTACGAGAAGCTGTGAGTTGTCCAGTATGAGCCATTGGGTCATGAGAACAATGCTGTCATTGGATCACCTGGATCTGAAGTTACAGGAGACTGTGAGTTGTCTGGCATGAGTCATTTGTTCATGAGAACGATCCTGCCAGAGCAGTTCATGCTCTTGACCAGTGAGCTGTTCCTTAGCCTCTGATTGAACACAACAATGATGTAAAGGGACGCTAAAATGTACTTGTAGAGAAAAGTTGTCCCCATGTTACCACAGTGACATATTCTAGTTTTTCTCTGAGACCGTGATCATGCTTTTATCCCTTAAGATCAACAGAGCAGTCATAGGGAGTGCTTTACCGTCTCAGGAGATAGCCATGAGCCAAACATATAGACATCCAAACCCTCAGGACTTAACTGATTCTGTGAGAATTGTCCAGGGACACAATGACTTCTCGCGTGGCCTTTTCCAGAAGTTAGGAACTTTCACTGATGAACACAGAATAGTAATGGCAAGATAGCAGAGTCTCTATGGGTCAGCACACAGGGAGCCTGTCTGCAATTCTGTAGTCTCAGCTACGTGTCTCAGAGAGGAAACTTGCTGTGATCATCCGTTTATGGGACAAACATACTATACTAAGGGCTTAATGAAAGCATCAGGAATTGTAATTGTTGGATCCATATTCCTCACCTCTGTAGGGTGTCATTTAAATGGGCGCATTTATGACTCAGAGTAACGAGAGAAGCCTGGTGTTTTTAGGGAGCATGTAGCTGATGTAGCTGTAATGCAAAAGTGAAATATAGAGGCAGCTGATTTTTTATGGGGTGTGCTTCAAACTTAAGAGTTCTGAATTTCAACACAAATTCACATAAAATAGTCTTATTTATACTACATTAGGCTCTGTTCCACTTGGCTCAAACTGTGACATTATATTTTCAAAACCATTGCTTTGCCATCGTGTTTTACTATGGTCTTCTGGAGCTGTTACTGAGTTGATGTTTCCTATATGGTAGATGCAGCCAAATGGCTATTTTAAGAGGAAACTCATGTGTATGGAAAGATGAGCAATTTACTTGGTATTTTATTTGGGGCTTCACGGAGGTTACAATAGTTTATATAATACAATGCATTATTATTAAAGTCAAAAAATATTCACTTTTTAAGCTTTAATTTTTTGCCTCTTTCAATTCAACTGTTTTACCAAGAAACAGGTGCATATTTTAAATTCACAAATATTTGAAAAGTTTATTCTTGCTTTAAGATACAGAATGAATTATTCACTTTTCATACTCAGTTACAGTAATATAAATCACCACAGTGTTGCAAATGTGGAAACATTATATTTTGAAATACATCTAATTTAATAAAATTCCTTTCAGTTTTTTTCCAGGAAGAACTTGGAAAACTTCTAGTAATACTTTAAGCACCTTAAGGTAGGTTAAATAAATGCTCAACTGTGAAATTCAAATTTTTCCATTTTCAGTAAGTTCTTTGTTCTTGCCAAACAGTGACCAAATCATATTTTTATATCAAGAAGAGTGTTAGTGTAAAATATTTTCATACATTAGTAATTATTGTAGAAAGTAAGTACAATGGCAGTAATAATGACAAAAGTATGTTTACTTTGTGTACAATTTTATGAATTTTTTACTTCTATAGGTGTTTTTCCCTTTTGTCTAGCAAATAAAATTTGACATTCTGAGCCAGTGTTTACTTTTCTTCATGGATAAATTCTAAATACCAAAGCAGATATTAAACACATTTTTGGCACCATTTTGAGTCATGCAAAAATTCTTTAATTTATTTTGCACAGCATAGGTATATTTCACTGACTATACAGAGTCTGAAATGTACTAGATATTTTTTACTTTTTCAGTATAATGCATAATTTTGTATATTTTTGTGATTCTTAATAAATTTTAGAGTGTTTGAAATATAATAGGCATTCAATAAATAGCTACTAAATCAAAAATGCCTGGGAAGTAATTATCACAGGTGTCTTTTGGAAAATGAATAGACAAATTCTTAGGATTCATGGGGCAGCCACCTTTCCCATCATAGTCCCAACTGCAGAGACCATCACCTTCCTCACCACAGACCGAGAGCCACTTTGTTTCATTTGCAGCTCCTCTCCCCCACTAGAGGACTGGGGTCTATGTTTTCCTCAGTCTCATCAGGTTAGAGCTTCTATTAACCCCCTTCATCTTCTCATAATTACTCATTTCTTCATCTATCCATATACCATCCACCCACTAACCAACGCATACATCACTCCATCCACTAACCAACCCATCCATCCACCCGCCCACTAACCAACCCATCCATCCACCCACCCACTAACCAACCCATCCATCCACCCACCCACTAACCAACCCATCCATCCACTCACCCACCTACCCATCCATCATTCCATCCATCCATCTACACATCCATCTAGCCACCCATTCACCCATCCATCCATCCATCCATCCACCTACCCTCCCACCCACCCATGCATGCATCCATCCATCCACCCACCCAACCACCCATTCATCCATTCCATCCATCCATCCATCCATCCATCCATCCATCCACTAAAGATAACGTTTCCTAACAATATGTTGCACAATAAAAACCTAAAACCCTGCATGAGCAAAGCCATATATCCCCAGATAAAGAAACCCCAGGATGTCCATGGTGTGCTCACCTGTGAGAACGAAAGATCCTTGGAAACACAGAACTTTTCTTCAATTAACAATTGTAAGCAAGGAACATGCCCAGAACATTGTCTGTTGTAGATGCAAATGCAGGGTTGGAGAGAATAAACTTTTCATCTTAGGAGTTTGTGTTACAATAGGGAAAGAGAGACGAATTTTTACCAGAGACAGGCTCCTCCTCTCTGACAGAGAAGGAAGATCTTTCTCACACTTACAGATCTAACTTAGAGCATCAATTTCCATTAATGGGTCCTTAATCTATATATGTTATATATTTTTCAGATCTGGATTTATACATTTTGTTTGTTTGTTTCAGCTTGCTATTGTCCTCCTATAGTATTGCACTTTTTATTTCCCCTGAAGCTGAATTGTCCAAGAACCTCAAGGGGCTTTATTTTTAGCAAATTAATCTGTCTCTAAACTTCTCTAAAGCAATTTGTTTTCTTATTTTAGGAATGAAGAACAAGCTCCTGTTTGCATTCCTCTCTTTTGGCATGCTATTCAATTAAAACACAATTCAGGGCTATTTTTCCTCTTCCTCCATGTGAGTGTGTCTCTGGTGAGGCAAAGTTATGGGCCAGAGTCAGATAGTATAGAGTCAGAATGCCTGAGGCATGTCTGAGCAAGCTTCACCACCTTATTTATAAGACAACAGGGTGCTTTGCTTGGGAAGCCAGGCTTCTTCAGGGAGCCCAAGGCAAATCTGTTACCAAGCGACAACTGATTTCTTATGAAACCCAAATGTAGAAGCTACATCATTAATTAAACAGATAAGGATGCAGCCATCCCACTGCTACTAACATACAAGCAGGTAGCTTCTGTAATAATGTGGGATGTTGTCATTTTGTTATCAGACAGCTGCTTTTGTTCACAGTCACAGAATGTGCTGAGGTAAGAGGGATGAGACTGTATTTAGAGATCTTTTATTGGCTAAGTGGGGTGAGTAATCTACCTCCCTCAGTGACGAGTCAGGTTGTGTACACATAGCTTACAGCAGCTGCACACTGGGATTATGTGCCTGGCATGTGATATGCCATTGGCATCACAAGATGTAGGTAAAGGACAGACAGGGAACAACTTCTCAGAACAGACCCTACATAAGTCAAAGAACAAGAAAGAAAAATTGCAGTCCTAAAGTTCTAGTAACAGTTCATTGCCAGAATTTCACTCCAATTATGTAGTAAGGCTATGTTCACACAGAGGAGTGCTTAGCAGTCTATGAGGTTCTTCTCACTGCACACACGGAGCAGAGGTTGACCAGATCTCTAGTTTGAAATGCTACAGAGCCAAGACCATGTTAGGATTGGAATTATCATTGTTTCTATAATGGAAGAGGTGGGGGGAGAGAGAGGTGGGGAGTATTTGGAAGATGAGTTGAGGTCAAAGGTCTCTCCTACATTGAGATGGAATGCTGTTGTTGGCAGAAACTAATCTAGATCTCTTGGGGACTATAAACACCAATATCATCGTAGAACAATTTTTAAAGGGATGGATATACTTACAACAATAACCAGTTGTTTAGCTGTTGATGCAGTCGAAATATTGCAGTCCTGCTTTACCACTTGAAAGCCAATATCTGGGAGATTGCAGTCCATGAATACAAAGTCCGCCATTGGGAGATACAGGGCTATCAGTCTCAAAGCTCATTTTTGGGGAGTACAATGTGGGAATAGCATTTATTAGTGAAGAAAAGGAGGTTAGACAGGCAAAGTGTAGAGGTGGGGGCCATGTGTGGAGCAGACTGTTGCTGTGGGAGTATGTTTTCAATCTTTATTTTCTTTCTTTCTATTTCATATCTATCTATCATCTATTATTATCTGTCTTCTATCATCTATCACCTATCATCTATCTGTCACCTATCAACCATCTATCTATCTATCTATCTTCTATCAATCATCTGTCTATCTCTCATCTATCTATCTTCTATCAATCATTTGTCTATATCTCATCTATCTATCTATCTTCTATCAATCATCTGTCTATCTCTCATCTATCTGTCTGTCTATTTATCTTCTATCAATCACCTGTCTATCTCTCATCTATCTGTCTATCTATCTATCTATCTATCTATCTATCTACATATATATATCTTCTATCAATCATCTGTCTATCTCTCATCTATCTATTTCACATCCCAACTGCACTTTCCCCTCAGTTCTCTTCTTCCAATTCTCCCTCATCCTCATCCATTCCTCTTCCTTTTCTATTCAGAAAAGGACAGGACTCCCAGGAATAATGACAGAACATGGCATTTCAAGTTGCAGTAAGACTAAGCACCCCCCTTTATATTAAGGCTGGGTAAGGAAGCCCAGTGTGAGGAATAGGGTCCTAAAAGCCAGTAAAGGAGACAGAGACAGCCCTTGCTTCCACTGAGGACTCTCGCATTAGCCTAAGCTACATGAGTGTCATATACACGCAGAAAGCCTTGGTTAGTCCCAAACAGTTTCCCTGGTTGTGTGCTCAGTCTCTATGAGCATCTATGAGCCCTGCCTAGTTGATTCTGTGAGTTTTCTTGTGATGCCCTTGACTCCTCTGGCTCCTACAATTCTTTCCTCTCTTCAGGATTCCCAAAGCTCAGCCTAATGTTTGACTGTTGGTCTTTGCAGCTGTTTCCAGCAATTGTTGAGTGGATAGTCTCTGATGATTATTAGGCTGTGCACCAATGAGTATGAGTATAGCAGAATATCATTAGGTATGATTACATTGACTTTTTCCCCCTTCCAGTTGTAATTGGTTCTATCCTAGGTCTTTGGGACATCCAGCTTCTGGGTTCTGGCACTCCAGGTATTGTCAGAGGTAGGCTCACTATCATAGCATAGGTCTCAGGCTGGACCAGTCATTGGCACTCCTACAATCTCTATGTCATCCTTACACCAGCACAGTCCCAAAGCAGGACAGACTGTAAGTCAAGGTTATGTGTCTCAGTTGGTGTTCCTGTCCCTCCCCTGGAAGTCACAGGAGATGACAAGTTCAGGCCACATGTCCCCAATTATTAAGAGTCTTATCAGGGGTTGTCCTTATTGATTCCTGAGAGTTTCCGTTGGGGCAGATTTCTACCTGATGCCAAAGTGTCCCCTTTTTCCAGTCAGATCTCTCACTACTCTCCCTCTCAATCTCCCAAACCTGAATCTGATTCCATATGTTCCCATTCCTACTTGTCCACTCATGAAATCTCTTCTATTTCCCCTTCCCAGGGAGATCCAGATATCCTCTATTAATTCTTCCTTGTTATCTGTCCTTGTTAGGTCTGTGGTTTACTTTACTTTATAGCTAATGTCCATGTACAAGTGAGTATATAACACATTTGTCTTTCTGGGTCTGGATACCTCACTCAGGATGATTTTTCTAGTTCCATTGATTTATCTGCAAATTTCATGATGTAATTATTTTTTATAGCTGAGAAATAGTTAACTCTGTAAACGTACCATAATTTCTTTATCCATTTTTTTCAACTGAGAAAAAAATCTAGATTGTTTCCAGGTCTGGATATTATGAATAATGCTGCTCTGAACACAGTTGAGCAAGGGTCATTGTGGTATGATTGAGCATCATTTGGGTATATGCATGAGAATGGTATCATTGGGTATTGTTTGAAGATCAATTCCCAGCTTTTTGAGAAATTACCATATTGATTTCCAAAGTTTCTGTATAAATTAGATCTCCCACCACCAATGAAGGAGTGTTTTCCTTGGTCTATATGCACTCCAGAGTTAGCTGATATTTGTGTTTTTAATATTAGCCATTCTGACAAATATAAGATGGAATCTCAGAGTCATTTCTTCTTCTTTTTTTAGTCTAAAATAGAAACAAACTTGTTTTACATGTCAATTCCAGTTCCCTTTCCCTCCCCTCCTCCCCTGCACCCCTTATCTCATCCTCTTTCTGCTCCCCAGGGAGAGTGAGGTCTTCCATAGGGAATCTTCATAGTCTGTCATATCATTTGAAGCATATCCTCTAGATCGTCCCCCATGTGCCTTGCTGAGATAGTATCCCTCTATGTGGAATAGACTCCCAAAGTCCATTCACACACTAGGGATATATAGTGATCCACTATCAGAGGCCCCATATGTTAACCAGACCACCAAACTGACACCCACGTTCAGGGGGTCTGGAACACTCCTCTACTGGTTTCCCAGGTATCAGTCTGGGGCCCATGAGTTTCCCCTTGTTCAGGTCAGCTGTTTCTGTGGCTTCTTCCAGCCTGGTCTTGACCCCTTTGCTCATCACTCCTCCCTCTCTGCAACTGGATTCCAAAGTTCAGTTCAGTGTTTAGCTGTGGGTGTCTGCTTCAGCTTCCATCAGCTACTGGATGAAGGCTCTATGATGGCATATAAGGTAGTCATCAATCTCATTATCAGGGAAGGGCATTTAAGGTAGCCTCTCCACTATTGCTTAGATTTTTAGTTGGGGTCAACCTTGTAGGTCTCTGTACATTTCCCTAGAGCCAGATTTCTCTTTAAATTTATAATGGCTCCTTCTATTATGGTATCTTTCTTGCTCTCCTCTATTCTTCCACTGACTGCACTCTCCTGTCCTCCTCTCCCCTTTTCTTTTGTCTAACTTACTCTCTTCTCCCCCCATGCTCCCAATTAGCTCAGGAGATCTTGCCCCCTTCCCCTTCTCCTGGGGTCCATGTAGTATGTCTCTCTTAGGGGTCTCCTTATTCCTTAGCTTCTCTGTGGTGTGAATTGTAGGCTGCTAATCCTTTGCTCAGTCATTTTAATTTAAATTTTCCTGATGCTAGAGATGTTGAACATCTCCTTAAGTGTTTCTCAGCCATTGAAATTCTTTTATTGAGAATTATCTGTTTTGACCGATTTATAAAATTTTTGTTTTTTTATGTTTAGTTTAGCTTTTCAAGTTCTTCATATATTTTGGAAATCAGCCCTCTGTCAAATGCAGGTTATTGAAGCTATTTTCCCATTCTGTAGTCTGTCATTTTGTCCTATTGATGGTGTCCTTTGCCTTACAGAAGCTTTTCTGTTTCTTAAGTCTCATTTATTGTCCATGTTAGTGTCTGCAATATTGGTGTTCTGTTCAGGGAGTTGTCTCCTGTGCCAAAGTGTTTAAGATTATTCCAGATTTTCTCATCAGTAAGCTCAGTGTTTCCAGATTTATGCTGAGGTCTTTTCTCCACTTAGACTTGAGTTTGTGCAGTGGAATATATATGGATATATCTGCATTCTTCTACATGTTCACATCAAGTTATACCGACCATTTGTTGAAGACACTTTCTTTTATCCTTTGTGTAGCTTTGCCTTATTTGTTAAAATCTGTTTTCCATAGTTGGGTGGATTTGTGTCTGGGCTTTCAATTCCATTGACACACCTGTCTGTTTTTTTGCCAATATCATGTTGTTTTTATTACAATAGCCGTAAGGTAGAACGTGATATCTGGATGGTGATACCTCTGAAATTGTTTCCTTTACATGATTGTTTTAGCTACCCTTTCATTTCATATGAAGTTGAGTGTTGTTCTTTCAAGGTCTATAAAGAATTGTGCTAGGATTTTAATGAGAATTGCATTGAATCTGTAGGTTGTTTTTGGTAAGGTGGCCATAGTGTTATGTGAAACCTACAAATCCATGATGATGAGAGATCTTTCCATCTTGTGATATCTTCTCCAATTTCATTCTTCAAAAACTTGAAGTTTGTGTCATATAGGCCTTGTTGTTGATTAACTAGAGTTACCCCAAGATATTTGTATTATTTGTAACTATTGTGAAGGGTATGTCAGGGTAGCTGTAGCCTCATGAAAAAAAATTGGCAATGTTCTTTCTGTTTCAGTTTCATTGAATAAGTTGAGGATTATTGGTAAAGTTATTCTTTTAAGGTCTGATATAATTCTGAGCTGAATTCATCTGTCCCTGGGATTCTGTTGCTTGAGAGACTTTTAGTACCTTCTTCTATTTCCTTGGGATATATGGTCAACTTAAATTGTTTATCTGATCTTTATTTGAGTTGGTAAGTGGTGTCTATAAAGAAAATGGGCCATTTTTTTTATTTTCTACTTTTGGGGATTACAGGTTTTTAAAATACAGATTAATGATTCTTTGAATTTCCTAGGTGCCTGTTTTTTTACCATTTTCTTTTTTTCATTTTGATTTTCTCAAAGAACCAACTCTTTGTTTTATTGGTGCTTTATAGTATTCTTTTTATTTCTATGTTATTAATTTCAGCTCCAATTTTGATCATTTCTTGCCTTCTTCTCTTTTTTGTGTGTACTTGCCCCTTTTGTTCTGGACTTTTTAGTTGTGCTGCTAAGTCACTGGTATGAAGTATCTCTGATTTCTTTATGAAGGCACTTCACGCTATGAACTTGCTTCCTAGCACCACTTTCATTGTATTCCAAAATTTTGTTTTTTTCTTTTATTTTTGTTTATTTTAGAAACAATCTTATTTACCATAGCAATCTCCTGATTCCCCTCACCCTCCCATCTTCCTGTGCCCCCCACTGACCTGCTAAACCACCCCTCAACCAACCCCTAAGGATAGTGGGAGGAGGGGTGAGCAAAAGAGCCAAGACTGTGCTGGAGAAACCCACAGTTGGCCTAACCTAGTGAGAGCACAGAGACCCTAGTGCTAAAGCTGGAGCCTCACCATTGGACTGAACTGAGCCCTCTGAATGTGCATGCCAGCTAGGAGGTCTGGACAGTCTAAGGGAACTCTAACAGTGAAGCCAGTGTTTATCCCTTGTGCACAAAATTTTGGGTTTGTACATCTGTTTTTGTTGAGTTCTACAAAGTCTTTAATTCCTTTCTTTATTACTTCTTTGACTTGGTAGTAATTCAGTAGAGACTTATTGCGTTTCCATGAGATTGTAGGCTTTCCACTGTTTTTATTTTAATCCATGTTAGTCTGATAGGATAAAGGGAGGGGGTGCATTTAAGTTTCCTTGAATCTGTGGAGATTTGTTTTTGTGACATAGTATGTGATCAGTTTTGGAGAAGGTTCCATGATGTGCTGAAACGAAGATATATTCTTTTGTGTTTGGGTAAAATGATAGGTATTAATGTTCACAATTATAGAGAAAATTATGAAATATAATTTTTGTGATTTTGTTTTAATTATAGAAACCTGAAGTAAACACAAAGTAAACTCGTTAGACTGTGAAGTTTTTCAAGG
Organism: Mesocricetus auratus; assembly: GCF_017639785.1. Taxonomy (NCBI): domain Eukaryota; kingdom Metazoa; phylum Chordata; class Mammalia; order Rodentia; family Cricetidae; genus Mesocricetus; species Mesocricetus auratus. Next base: position 3,830,178 of record NW_024429193.1, on the reverse strand, counting down.
TCTTACTTAAACTTTCTCTAGAGTTAGTAAATGATGCTGGGTTATGGCCACAGCTTAAAATTTTTCCTATTTTATTTACTTATGTATGTGTGTGTGTGTGTGTGTGTGTGTGTGTGTGTGTAAACATTGGTGAGATCAATTATTTCTCTGCTTCATTTCTGTCTGGCAGACCTGCCCATGAGGTGTTAAATTATCCCCGTTTATGTGTGGGGTTCATCTGGTGGTTTAAACTGTAGTGACGTTTCTTTTACAAATGTCAATGCCTTTGCCTTTAGGGCTTAGATATTCATAAATAAGGCATCATCTTGGTGGATTTTTCCTTGGATGAGTATGAAATGTCATATGTTATCTCTTTTGATCAACTTTTATTTGAAGTCTTTTGTTATATATTGGGAGAGCTACATCAGCTCAGTTGTTAGGTCCATTTGATTGGAAAATCTACAGCCTTTTACTCTGAGTAATATCTATCCTTGATGTTGAGGTGTATTTATTGTATGCAGCAAAAGGATAGATATTGTTTTCTGATCCATTCTGTTAATCTGTGTCTTTTTATTGAGGAATTGATTCGAGTCATAGTGAGATATATTCATGACCAATGATTGCTAATTTCTGTTATTTTGTGTTTGATAGTGGTGATGGGAGTAGTGTGTGTGTATGTGTGTGTGTGTGTGTGTGTGTTTCCTGTCTTTTAATTTTGTTGGTGTGAGATTATCTGTGTTTACATGACTCTACTTAAACTTCTTTGGGTGCTTCTGTAGGGCTGGATTTATGGATAGATATTGTTTAAATTTGACTCTGTTATGACAGATCTTGTTTTTTCAATCAGTGATGATTGAAAATTTTGCTGGATATATTAGTCTGGACTGGCATTCATACTTTCTTAGAGTCTGCAAGACATCTTTCCAGAATCTTCTTTAGTGTCTCAGTTGAGAATTGAGTTGCAATTCTTATAAGTCTGCCATGACTATATATAATTTATAGCTGACATTCCTCTGATGAACTGGCATGTGTGGTCAGTAAATACACATATTGTTTGGAAAGATCTGCTTTATATGTTTGAACTAGATTTAAGTAATATCTCCTTTCAAGTGGATAGATGACACAGAAACACTTCATGTTTGAATATAGCTGACCAGTCTTTCAAACTTAAATAATGATTGCTCTTTAACCAGCTTTGTGTTATGTTTCACAGATACTACTGTTGCATAATGTGCACTGTATTGTACATATTAAAGCATGAAGGTTTTTTACTTGTTTACCTACATGTATGTGTTTGTGTTTGCATGCAAGTATGTTTGCAGCTACATGTAAGACAAGAGGTTGGCACTGGGTTTTCTTCAGTTGATCTTTACCTTCTATAGACATAGTATCTCACTCAACCTGGATTTCGTCTATTCTGCTAGGTTTTCTGGACAGCAAGCCCCATTGTTACTCCTGTCTCTATTTCCCCATCCAAGTGGCTATAGATTCATTATTTTACACGGCTTCCAGGGATCCAAGTCCAGGTCTTCAGATTAAATCTCACAAACTTAACCAACCCCACCATCTCATCATATACCCCCCTTTATTCTTTTTCTACTTTAATTTTTTAAAATAATGTGTCCCAGCAAGTAAAGAAAATCCTTCTGCCTTTCCCTAGACATTAGGTGCACCTCTTTTTGGCAAACTTATCTGTTTGGAAAAGGAGAAGACTTAGACTCGTCTCTGACAAGTCTGATGGTGAGAATAGGAAAATAACAACAACAACAACAGAGTTAATCTTGCTGGGGCTTTTTTAAAAGAACAAATGACAGTTTTTCACGATTAGACCAAGTATCTTGGGATATATATGAGACTTGGGCTGCATGTATTCTAGGGCAATTCATCTGAAGATACTAAAACTGGTTTTAGAGCAAAAAGCAGGTTAAAAGAGTGTGAGCTACCTGTCTAGAAATGTTAATTTTTATCCTCACTTCAAGGTGTCATCTGTATGTACACATGACTCCCACTTGACATCATTGGTGCCCACACTACCAGCTGTGTGTCACTCACTCCTGTCTCAACTGATTTTTGTCATCCTATCTGTGACAAGTTGATTTTCTAATTCCCTGATTCTTCTACTTTGTTTACATTATTTACTCACTAATTTAATTAGCTAGCTAGCTATCCTCCCTAATCTGATTCTCTGTGTGTCGTTCTAACTCAATTAGTGAAGGGAATTATTGATAAAATTGATTCTTACTCAAGCAAACTAAATGTATTGTTATTTAATTTTAATAGAAAAGAGAATATTTTTCTTTTTTGGAAAATACATTTTAAAGATGAAAAGGACATAATGAGGTTTGAATATGCTCTCAATTATTCCATAAAATACAGTAAAATTTAGAAAATGGCACACTATAGATTGGTCATCCATAGAACTATATGCTTCCATAGGTAGTAATAATAGGAAAACAATGAAAATGAAAATTGATGAATCTATGACAGAGGGAATTTTACTACTACAAACAGAAAAAGCAAAAGGCAACAGACATGCTCATGACTAACATTGTAGATGTCACACAATATGTTTCTCATGATATTTGGAGTGATAGTCACGAGAATGGCTTTTGTAGTCATTAGATCCAAGGCTATTTACTTTCAGTGGCCATAGGCTCTTTGGTTTTGTTTGTTTTGTCTGACTGCACTTAGTATCTCCATAATTCTGGGAACACTACGAATCATAGAATGCTCAGGCTATGTGAATATTGACTGACAGGTATTACTATTCACAACTATAAAGAAAATTGTGAATTATAATTTTTGTGAAGCAAACACATAGAAAACTTGTTAGACTGTGAAGTTTTTCAAGGTCTTACCTAAACTAAAAAAAACTCCTGAAATTCTTATTTAGGATTAGTGTTCCTGTTGTAAATGCTTAGTCTTATTCCATTGTGCTTTCGGTATTCAAAATTACCAGTTGATTCTGTTCTTTCATACTTTTAGGATGTGTTATATCATACACATCCTAGAAAAAATGCTGTTATCTATTATCACAGAAAACTGGTTGAAGGCTTGGTTTAAGGCAGGGAACCCTATACCCATCTTTATGTTCTGACTTGGCTTTGCCTTGTTTCCTCATTCAAAGCTTGCTTGTTCTGGTGACATACGCTCCGACTCAACGAAGCTTAGCATTCATCTCAAATGTTGGAGTTTAGATTCTTGTCCAGGACCCAATGAAGTTAGTGTCACACAAAGCCAATTACCATGGCCAAGAGGGAAGATTGCTGTCATTGACAGGACCTGGGTAAAGTCCTCATTGCTAGAACAAGACAGTGGAAATCATATCACAGAAAGAAGATGGAAGAGGCAGGGATCCCTAACAGGGATTCATGATGCTCCAGAGAGCAGAAAGGTGTCAGCAGGCAGAACCCCTAGTGTTGGGGAAGTCCTGTGTATATGTCAATAAAGCACTGCTGGCCAATAGGGACCAAGATAGTTGGGACTAGGAATCCAGGAGGACTCTGGGTAGGAGAAACACAGGAGAAACTCAGGAGTCGAGATGTAACGCCATGAGGTAGGAAGCCCAGAAACTTCTCCAGTAAGAGGCATACTTAGATTAACAATTATGGGGTAATTACTTAAGTCAGAGCTAGCCAGTAAGAAACAAGCAAGGCCAACAGCTTCATAATTAATATAGCCTCCTGTATGTTCATTTGGGACTGATGCGGCTCTGGAACCAGGCTGGCGGGAAGGCTTCCCTTTACACCCTAGTCTCTATGAATAATAAACTATAGTCAGTTCTTTCCTTGGCCATTGATCCCTTTGAACACTAGCCGCCCTCATGATCTGCCGTGTGCTGATGTGTTTCCAAGCCTCTCTTGAAGCTCTATGGGGCTGATTTTCCAAGTCTGAGACGTAAGAGAGTAAACACAGGTGGCTCACACAGCTTCTGAGATGATCTCTGTGAGAATCGCTGCTCTGGGTTTTAACTTCACTTCATCATGTAGACAGTGAAATGAGAGTATTTTTGTGAACATCAGGGGAGCCAAATCTGGAACCAGCTGGGCCACTAAGTCACAAGAAACGGTATGACTGTCTTTAACCCAATGCTTTATCCTTCAATTGCCACACCCAACTTCTGACAGTTACAATTATAACTGCCACATGTATGATGGGATTAGGAGTGTAGCTTGCTTACAAGAAAACTATAAGGACTATTTCAGTTCTTTAACATCATGCTGTAAAAATATCCAAAGTACATGCGAACTTCTAAGGTGCTAAATCTGTTCCTAATAGCAGGAAAAGAAGCTTTAGAATTGAAAACTGGCCCAATTCAAGGAGGGTAGTCTCTGTCTAAAGTTCTCTAGGTGTCCTGTCACAAAAATGATTCACATGATACGGGTCTGAGACCACCCCCTTTTTGGTCAAGGGAAATTTGGTTTGTCTTGTGTTGTTGAAATCAGGACCTCACTCATAATGTCCAGCTGGGTGAGCTTTCTGCCAGTAAGCTACATTCAAACCCTGGGTATTTGAAGACAAGCTCTTAACAAGCATCCCAAACTTCCTCAAATTCACAATCTTTCTGCCCTCGCATTGCAAATACTGAGATGACAAATACCTTGCCCTACCTCTGGGTACAGTTGTGTGGAGACTTGATTTTAAATTGGGAGTAATTAGAATTCATTAAGTGCACAATCAAGATTACCACAAGATAAACAAACATGATCTCAACTTCAGAAGGGACTTTTTAAAATGCAAACTATGATTAATTTTGACACAAACCATGTTATGGCTGAAATTATGTGTCCTGGTGGGTTACACTACTTGAGAAGATTTTCTGACCTTCTTGACAGGTATAAATGAGGATGCTGCTCAGGCAGACAGCACACGTCTCCTAGGAGAGACTGCTGTGGTTTCAGAAAAGCATAAAATTAGAATTTCAAAAAAAATGAAGTTAAAAAAGTAATTTTCTTAATGAAGTATAAATTGTTAATATATTCAAAATGATGCATAAGACTGTGGGTCAAATGACTTGAGCAGCTATATTCATGTTTTTTTCACACGTCTTTGTATTGTGTGGGACTGGGCCATAATAACTGTGAGCAGTTCACAGCTGAGAGTGTACAAGGCTTTATGCCTCAGAGCTTAAATTAAAGATACTTCCACTGAGGGGAAAGGCATTGCCATTGCTTTATGGGTATGAATTGCTTGTCTGCTTTTCACATTAGATATTCAGATTTTTTTTGTTTGCTTGTTTGTATTTTTGAGGGCCAAGCTGTTGTACATTTGACTAGACTAAAGTCCTAAAAATGACAATTTTTCTGACAATCAGAGGTACAAAGACTCAACTGGAACATGTTTACTCTCTAAATCCATCAAATTTTAACACCCCCCCAGCTAAGCTTCTGTCCCCTTGAACTAAATACACCCATTTATATCTGGATTATGACTGTCCTCAGCTAAACACTATTTATGCACAGTTGATCATTTACAAATTGTTAGAAGTTATATTTATTGTGCCATATTTTAGATAGGCTTGATGCAGTATCTTCTCAGGTATCCTTTAATACACTAATATTTAAATACAGTCAAAAGGAAATGACAGCACAATAAATGCATTTTCACAAATATTTCAAAGATACATTTCTGATATCTTACTAATTTTACATATTTAGTCCATGTAGAGTCCTGAAATTTCCAAATGCATTAATTCCAACAGTTCTATGGCAGTGATATTGTTAGTAATATTATTTTACAAATTAAGAAAGTGTGGAACACAATGTTCAAGTAGTTTGTTCAAGAGCATTCAAATGAGACACAACATGGTCTAGCATGAGGACTACTGCCTAATCCGTGTTTCTACTCAAAGCTATTCAATCCATTAAAAGAAAACATACATGCTTGAAAGTACATTCATGAACATTAATATATATGCATGTATTCAGTGTTAAGTGTATACAAATGTATGTATACATATATACAGACACATACATATGCCTTCTATAAGGTGAAAGAATGATGAACATTGAAATTGCATTCTGTAATGGTCAGAAAGACACACTCATTATTGCCACTAAGCATTTTGATCTTTAAGGAGCCAAAATCCCATTGGAAAACAAGATTTTTCTCATGTATACTAGATTACAGCCTGAGCCTAGAGACTTTGGAGGGCAACACTCTAGTTCTGAAGCATTCCTACCCTTTGTGAAAGAGAAGTTGGGTTTGTGAGACTTGTCTATGTGGGGGAGTATTGTAGATGCCAGTCTTCTTAGGAAACCATTGGGTCTATACAAGGTTTATTTGGAGTCTCAAGTCTGTGGAGACTTGAGGCAGCAGAGCAGTCTACAGACACCGGAGTGGTTGTGAGACTCCTATCTCCATTCTCTCCTGTTTGTGTGTTTGTGCTTTCGATGAGCACTGCAACCTCTAATACACTCTTGCTGGCTGGACATGGACCTTATTCACACTTTGCAAATTCACAAATGATAAGCAACTTGAGGACTTTCTTGGCGCTATGGCTTTGTGATATCCCAAGTCCCTTGCATCAGTTACAGTCAGATTCCATAAATGAGCCTTTATAAAGGCCCCCATCCTCTTTTATCTAAAAAGAAAGACAAGTAGCTTTGACACAGTCAGTGCTGGTGAATCTATGACACTCACGGCTTTGTTTTTTGTTTTCAAGTAATTTCCACTGTGAGTAAAGGCGCAGTAAACTGTGTCCATCTGTATGAAAGGAAGAACCAGCATTCCAGGTCTATTAAGGGATGAGTAACTTAAGGAAATATAAAATCAAGAGGGAGTATTGGATCCAGGATATTTGATGCTATTAAGGACAATTAACAATAGAGTGAATGATGAGACCACTCAGGGAAAAGCAGATTCATGTGCCTGGCAACTTAGGGAAAGCATTTTCAAATTTTCACCAATGTCAAAATTAAAGTAATAGGAAAAAATGGAAAGTTTGATGGCACCTGGCTTATATAATCTATATCCTGGGCCTTGTGACATGATTGATCTTGTCATGAGGAAATTCAATCCCAGCTCACAGGAATGATATAACATGGAGAAAGGACTCATCTGTTCATTATTACTCATAAGACAGATCAGAGTCAAATTACCAATTATAAGATTAAGAATAGTACACAGTTATCATAATCCTCTATTATTGAAAAACAGCAAAATTGCATTTCCATGCACTGTGACAAAGATTAACTTTTAATTAATATTGCATTTCTGGTTGGGAGTCTTATTATATTTTAAATTTCTATAGAGAGAATATAAAATGCATTGTTATCTAATATTTGGCTCCAAAATGCTTGACCAAACAACATAAATTTTAATTATGGAATGAACTTTTTATAACATCAACTTATAAAATTTTTAAAAAATTAGATGGGTTGTGTTATTTGTTCAGGTGACATTTAAAGAAGCTGACCTTGTTCCATTAGTTGACGTCTTATATTTTCATTTTAAGTATCAATTCAAGGTATAATATTTCCCTGTGATCAAACATTTAACTCTCCATTCGACAAATATTAACAAATTTTAATTTCATTCTAAGAGAATGTCAGAGACAGTTAAAAACTCTCTGTTTTCTCTGGAACACTGGAGGAAAATGAATACATGAAATTCATTGTCACACATGGGTCAGGAAGCAAAAATCATAATGTCACACATGTACCCCAAGAGTTTTGTTTTGGGTTAACATCCATGGCATAAAGAAGTACATACAGTACATTGTCATACCCGTGTCACAAATGTGATGTTTTGGGGTGGCAGTTCCAATGGCACACAGGAATGCAGTACATTGCCACACATGTGTCATAAGTGTGTTGTGGGTGATAGTTCCAGTGACATAATGGAGTATAGGTCAATGCCACACATGTGCTGTAAGTGTGTTGTTGTGGGTGATAGTTCCCATGGCATACAGGAGTGCAGTACATTGCCACACACATGTCATAAGTGTGTTGTGGGTGATAGTTCCCCTGGCATAATGGAGTACAGAACAAGATCATGGAGTTGGAGGTACCAGGGGCTCGGAATTTTTTGATGCGGTCTTAAATGTCCTCCAAAGACCGATGCATGGAATTTGCGGTCCCCAGATGTGGTGGCTTAAGTGACAAATGTCCACTGTAGCTCACGTGTTTCCATACTTGGTCCTTGGAAGGGGATGCTATTTAGGATAGCTATGGAGCTTTTCTGAAGAGGAGCCCTGGATGGAGGAAATATGTCACGGGTGCCTTGCTTTGAGGGTTTATGGCCTTGCCCCGTAAACTCACTTCTAGTGTATACTCTCCTTCCTGTGTGTGGGTGAAGAAGTGATCCCTTTTAATTTTTCATTTCCTCCTTCATTCTCAGTTGCTTACAAGGAATGCTCTTTTCACTGAAAAATGAAAGTCATCAGACTAATATGGACTAGATGTAAGATAGTCAAAGAGACCGGTAGGGCGCTTACAATGTGTGGTCCTAACAATGAGGTAAAGACTGTGTAAATAGCAATTACATTTATATTGTCTCAGCCAGTTTTGACTGCCTTGATTCTCCTGGTGGGAATTACCAGGAAAGTGCAAAACACACTTCATCCGACTGACTAATGCTTTGCCAGAATAGAGACTCTCATGTCTCTCGGCTTTAGGAAACAAGCCACACACTCATTACTGCCTGACCCACTGACCCTTTCAGCGCATTAAGCTAAACTTACTTCTGTTCTTTACCCTCAATGCCCATCCTTCAACATCCATTCCCTACTCTGACGCTGCTCTGTCTGTCACATTGACCAATCACAGACCTAGAACTACAGAGACGGGAATGATTTATTATTTGATCACTTCCATATTTTTTCTAATACCAAATAAAGTTACTGATCTCACAACAAACATTTAAGGAAATATCTATACCAGTTACTTATTAAGCTGTTAAAAAGCTCTATTTAAAATACTCTTAGTAGCATCGAGTCTGAAGTCTGGGGCCTAGGCTCTAATGGGATCGTCATAAAACTTTGCCTAACCTTTACGTTTTCATTCTTTGTTTTACAATGAGAAAAAAAAGAATAACAGTTTAAGTTCATTTGAATGCTTAATTTCTTTTGAGTACGAACAACTGTTAATACCAAACTGTCTGGCATAGAGTAATTTCTCAGTAAATATTAGCTGCGATCAAAACATTAGTAAAAACTGGCCTTGTGGCGGGGAGGCCAGTCTTGTCATTTCAGAAGTGAAGAATGATCCCTCTAATTACATGTAATAAGGCAACACTGAACGTCTATGTTCAAATGCGTATGTCACCACCATGCAGGTACCTGACCTCAGAGGACACTCAATGGAAATTCGTTTCTTTTGTGCATGAGCATAGCTTTTCCCTTTGGGAAACTTAAGCATGAGGGACAGACTCAGGGATTCGAGAAGAAAAAATAGTGGAAGGAGTCAGACCTGATCACAGACTCACAGAAAGCACTATGCAGAGAATAGCCTTCTCTTGTACAGAGGACAGGTTAAATGACCTGGTAATTGTGTACCCCTGTCCTTCTAGAACTTCAATGAATACAAATGGACTGTTCAGGGGTATTCTCAGTAATAGGAACCTTTCAGTGATGTGATCATGAGCCAAACAGTTCTGCATAGCTGCTGCCCAAAGGCTCCAGCAGCCCCATAATGAATACGAATTTAGACATTGTGTGACTTAGATGTGTAAGTAGCTTGTTCTAAAGTTATCTCAAGTATTAAAGTGCCTGAATTTGCTCTACTATGTTCTTTGACACTTAAAGAATCAAAATACATTTTATGTTTCCATTTTACGCACAAAAACTTGCATTCAAGAATAGAATGGTTATGAGTGTCACTCAGTATATACTTTTGTATTTACGGTTATGATTGTCACTTGGTATATGCTTTTGTAGTTAAAAAGTGTGTATGGGACCAGTGAGTTTGTTCACCAAATAAAGACATACATAGCCAGGCCTGATCATTTGAGCTCATTCCCTGGAACCACATGGTGGAAAGAAAGCTAAATCCTACCAGTTATCATCTGAACTCCCCCTAAATGCTAGTAATAAGTATGAAAGCTAATTAAATCATTAAAAACAAAACATGAGACAAATAGCCTTCAGTCATTCATCCTGCATTTACTCCAAAATCATCATGGATATGACTTGATCTATTAAAGATAATTCACAATTAAACTTTTAAAAAACATTCAAACTGTGAAGGTAAAGAAAATTTGCTTTAAGTTCTTTAATTCTGAATGAAAATCTAGGGCAAACTGTAGTGTCAACACAGAGTATTGTGTATGAAGAATATATAGTAGTCCGTTAATTAATTACTGGTATAATTTGCCATTTCTTTTCCTTTCTTTTGCTCCTGTGAACTCCATCAATCTCTTTGTCTATTTCTCACCCCTTGATTTCTTCCTTCCTTCCTTTCTTTGATTTTTCATTTCCTACTTCTTTCCTTTCTGCTTCCCAACATTAGGGTATCAGCATTGTTTGATGGGGACATATAACTTCTTCCAGAGAAATAATTCTGTGAATTCAAAGTAGGTGTCATACAATGGGAATTCTCTCACTGCCCGAGGCAACCAAGGTAAAAGTTCCTGGCATAGATTTTGGTCTGAATGGCTGACAGGATAATGAAGATCACAGTCACTGTCACTGTTCATACTGACCACACCTTTTTTTTTAAATTTAAGTTAGAAACAAGCTTGCTTCACATGTCAATCCCAGCTCCCTCTCCCTCCCCTCCTCCACTGAGCTCCTACCAGGCCCCCCAGGACCCCACCTAATCTCCACTCTGAGCCCCAAGGAGGGTGAGGCCCTCCATGGAGGATCTCCAGAGTCTGTCATTTCATCCAGGGCAGGGCCTAGGCCCTCTTTCTACAGTCCAGGCTGAGAGAGCATCCCTTGTTGTGGGATGGGCAACCAAAGTCCATTTGTATGCCAGGGACACATACTACCCAAGGTCCCCTAGATTACCTAGGCCTCCTCACTGACATCCACATTCAGGAGTTCTGGATCAGTCCCATATTGTCCACCCAGCCATCAGTTTGGGGTCTAAGAGCTCCCGCTTGTTCAGGTCAAATGTTCCTGTGGGTTAAACTAGCCCATTTGCTCATCAGTTCTCCCTTTCTGTCACTGGATTCCAGGAGTTCAGTTCAGTGTTTGTCTGTGGGTATCTGCCTCTGTTATCATCAATTGCTGGATGAAGGTTTTGTTTCCCAGACTCCCTGGCAGTGGGATAGTATGCTGGCACTTCCCTGATCCATGTCTAAAATCCATATATGGTTTAGTACATACCATGTTTTTCTTTTTGTGACTGGGCTACCTCACTCAGGATGGTTTCTTCTAGTGCCGTCTATTTGCCTGCAAATTTCATGATTCCATTGTTTTTTCCCATTGAGAAATACTCCATTGTGTAAATGTACCATATTTTCTCTATCCACTCTTCAGTTGACAGGCATCTAGGTTGCTTCCAGGTTCTGACTATTACAAATAATGCTGCTATGAACATAGTGGAACAGATGTCCTTGCTGTATGAATATGCATATTTTTGGTGTATGCCCAAGAGTGGAATTGCTGGGTCTTGTGGTAGACTGATTCCCATTTTCCTGAGGAATCTCCATACTGATTTCCAAAATGGCTGTATGAGTCGGCACTCCCACCAGCAGTGAAGGAGTGTTCCCCTTTCTCCTCATCATCTCCAGCATAAACTGTCTGGAGATTTTGATTTTAGCCATTCGACAGGAGTAAGATGGTATCTCAGATTTGCCTTTCCCAAATGGCTAGGGATATTGAGCACTTTCTTAAGTGTCTCTCAGCCACTTTAGACTCCTCTACTGAGAATTCTCTATTTAGTTCTGTATCCCACTTTTTATAATTGGATCCTTTGGTGTTTTGGAGACTTGCTTCTTGAGTTCTTTGTAAATATTGGAGATCAACTCTCTATCAGATGTGGGGGTCAGTGAATATATTTTCCCTATCTGTGGCTTGCGTGTTTGTCTTACTGAAAGTGTCCTTTGTCTTACAGAAGCTTCCCAGTTTCAGGAGGTCTCATTTATTAATTGTCAATATAAGTGTTTGTGCTACTGGTATTATGTTCAGGAAGCAGGGTCTTCTGTGCCAATTTGTTCAAGGGTACCTTCCACTTTCTCTTCTAAAAGGGTCATTGTGGCTGGATTTATGTTGAGGTCTTTGATCCGTTTGGACTTAAGTTTTGTGCATGGCAAGAGATGGATCTATCTGCAGTCTTCTACATGTCAGCCTCCAGTTATACCAGCACCATTTGTTGAAGGTGCTTTCTTTTTTCCATTGTAAAATTTTAGCTTCTTTGTCAAAGATCAGGTTTTCATACCTGTATGGGTTAATGTTGGGGTGTTCAATTTGATTCCATTGGTCTATCTGTCTATTTTTGTGCCCATATGAAGCTGTTTTAAGGACTATAGCTCTGTAACACAGCTTGAAGTCAAGGATGGTGATGCCTCCGGATGTTGCCTTGTTGAACAGAGTTGTTTTGGCAATCCTGGATCTTTTCTTTTTCCATATAAAGTTGAAAATTGTTCTATCAACGTCAGTGAAGAATTGTGTTGGGGTTTTAATGGGGATTGTGTTAATCTTTATATTGCTTTCAATAAGGTTGCCATTTTTACTAATTTGATCCTACCTACCCAAGAGAATAGGAGATCTTTCCATTTTTTTGTGTATTCTTTAATTTCTTTCTTTAAAGACTCAAAGTTCTTGTGATACAGGTCTTTCACTTCTTTGGTTAGGGTTACGCCAAGGTATTTTACATTGTTTGCAGCAATTGTAAAGGGTGATGTTTCTCTGATTTTTTTCTCAGCTCTTTTATCGTGTGTATATAGTAGGGCTACTGATTTTCTTGAGTTGGTCTTGTATCCTTCCACTATGCTGAACGTATTTATCAGCTGTAGGAATTCCCTGTTAGAATTTTTTGGGTCACTTATGTAAACTATCATATCATCTGCAAAAAGTGAAAGTTTGACCTCTTCCTTTCCAATTTGTATCTGCTTGATATCCTTTTTATGTCATATTGCTCTAGCTTGTGCTTCAAGGACAATATTGAAAGTTATGGCGAGAGTGGAAAGCCTTGTTTTCTTCCTGATTTTAGAGGAATCTCGTTGAGTTTCTGTCCATTTAGTTTGATGTTGGCTGTTGGTTTGCTGTATATAGCTTTTATGGTGTTTAGATATGTTCCTGTTATCCCAGGCCTTTCCAAGACCCTTACCATGAAGGAGTGTTTGATTATGTCAAAGGCTTTTTCAGCATCTGGTGAGATGATCATGTGATTTTTGTTTCTCAGCTTGTTTATAAGGTAGATTACATTGATGGATTTTCATACGTTGAACCATCCAGGCATCCTTCGAATGGAGCCTACATGATCATGGTGAATGATTTTTCTGATGTGTTTTTGGATCCAATTTGCCAGTATTTTATTGAGTAGTTTTGCATCAATGTTCAAGAGGTATATTGGTCTGGAGTTCTCTTTCATAGTTGTGTCTTTGTGTAGGTTGAGTATCAATGTTATGAGTTTGGCAAAGACCCTTCTGCTTCTATTGCATGGAATACTTTGAGAAGAATTGGTATAAGCTTTTCTTTGAATTTCTGGTAGAATTCTACACTGAGGCCATCTGTTCCTCGGCTTTTTTGGTTTTTTTTTTGTTTTTTTTTTTTGGTTGGGAGACTTTCTTGATTGTTTCAATTTTCTGAGGGGTTACAGATCTATTTAAATTGCTTATCTGTTCTTGATTTAATTTTGGCAAGTAATATCTATCAAGAAAATTGCTCATTTTTAAAAAATTTTTCAAATTTTGTGGAGTACAGGTTTTCAAAGTATGACCCGATGATTCTCTGGTTTTCCTCAGTTTCAGTTGTTATGTCCCCCTTTTCATTTCTGATTTTTGTGAATTTGCTTGTTCACATTCTGACTTTCGATAAGTTTGGATAAAGGTTTGCCTATCTTGTTGATTTTCTTAAAAAACCAACTCTTTGTTACATTGATTCTTTGTATTGTTTTCCTAGTTTCTACTTTATTGATTTCAGCCCTCAATTTTATTATTTCCTGGAGCTTACTCCTCCTGGGTGAGTTTGCTTCTTTGTGTTCTAGAGCTTTCAGTTGTGCTGTTAATTCTCTAGTGTAACCATTCTCCAGTTTCTTCATGTGGGCACTTAGTGCTATGAACTTCCCTCTTAGCACTGATTTAAAAGTATATGGTAGGGTATTTTGTGTCTTCATTCTAGTTGAATTAAACAAAGTCTTTAATTTCTTTTTTTTTATTTCTTCTTTGAGCCAGGAATGGTGCAATTGTGCATTATTCAATTACCATCAGTTTGTAGGGTTTCTGCAATTTGTGTTGTTGATGAATTCTAATTTCAATGTTTGGTAGTCTAATAAGATACATGGAGTTATTCCCATTTTTTTTACATGTTGAGGTTTGCTGTGTTGCCAAGTATGTGGTTGATTTTTGAGAAGGTTCCATGTAGCACTGAGAATAAGGTATATTCATTTTTATTTGGATGGAATGTTCTATAGATGTCTGTTAATCTCAAGTGGGTTATAACTCCTATTAGTTCCTTTGCTTCTTTGTTCAGTTTCTGTTAAGAGAAGCTTTTTCTTTTGCTAGCCGCTTTGGTTTGTCCCCCGCCAGTCGCCTGGGCTCTGCCGCGCCAGCCTGGTTCTAGATCCCCATGAGTCCCAAATAAACACACAGGAGGCTATATTAATTATGAAGCTGTTGGCCTTGTTTGTCTCTTATTGGCTAGCTCTGCCTTAAGTAATTACCCCATAATTGTTAATCTAAGTATGTTTCTTACCGGAGAATAGTTCCCGGCGTCCTATCCCCCATGGCGTCACATGTTGACTCTCTTGTGTTTCCCCTTCCCAGGATCCTCCTCGACTCCTAGTCCCTCCTATCTAGGTTTTCTATTGGCCAGACAGTACTTTATTGACAAATGCACAGGCAAATAACAGGACTTCCCCAACAAGTTTCTGTCTGGTATTCCTGTATAGTGGTGAGAGTGGGGTGTTAAAGTCTCCCACTATATGTGTGTGGGGCTTTATATTGATCTGAGTTTCTTTTAAAATGTGGATGCCTTTGTATTTGGGGCATAGATGTTCAGTATTGAAACTTCATCCTGGTGTATTTCTCCTGTGATAAGTATGAAATGACCTCCTTCATCTCTTTTGATTGATTTAATTGTAACGTCTAATTTATTAGATATTAGTATTGCTATCTCCACTTGTTTCTTGGGTCCATTTGATTGGAAAAATCTTTTCCTAACCCTTAACTGCTCAACATCCTTAGCCATCAGGGAAATGCACATCAAAACAACTGTAAGGCCTGTTTATAGCCACCTTTGGACCCAAGGGTTGAGAAAGGGACTATGGTGCTGGCAGTCTCTGGGCGGGTGAATCCCTCTGGGATGGGATCCACTGTGTTCAGTCCCCAGGTCTCGGGTGGTTCTGGTCAGGGCACCAGAAGGCAGCCTGGAAACAGTCCCTTGATTATCTCTTCTGTCCCGTGGGTGGAGAGTGGGACTTGGATGCTGGCAGTCTCTGGGTGGGCTGGCTTGTATCAGGATCTGAGCTGAAGTGTGCAGTACCCTGGTCTCGGCTAGTTGTGTGGCTGATCACACTTTTTAGGTGGATTTTTCTATCCTACCTGCCAGATCACAAGTAACAGCATGGGGACTTTTTATTAATTATAAATGTGTGGCAAATAGCTTAGACTTGTTACTAAGAAGCTATTACAAATTAAATTAACCCATTTTCATCAAACAATTTTCGCCTAGTGACTTTATCCCCTTTTCTGTATACTGCCCATGCTGATTCCTCCTCATCTGGTTATTGACTCACTTGTATTCTTCATAAAGTCCTGTCAGTCTGCAAATCCTGCATAACTATTGACTGTTTTTTTTTTTTTACTTTTTTTTATATTTTATTTTCCAGTTTAAATTTAGATAAGAAACGAGGTTGCTTCACAAGTCAGTTCCAGGTCCCTGTCCCATTCCCTCCCCTCCTCCCGTGCCCTCCCCCCAACCCCCCCTATTATCCCCTCATTCCCCCAGGGAGGGTGAGGCCCTCCATGGGGGTGTCCATAGTCTGTCATTTCATATAGGGAAGGGCCTAGACCCTTCCCCAAGAGGTCAGGGTGAGAGTGCACCTCTCATTGTTGGATGGGAGTCCAAAGTCCGTGTGTATACTTGATGCCATAAGTATGAAATATCTTCACAAGTATAGAAAAAAATTATTACACAACATTACTTCCTTTTTGTGTAAATAAAAATGAAAGGGTTTAATTCTAACGCAGTAAAGCTATATATAATAATAACAATTATCAGTTAAGAATCATATTCACAATGATTAGTGCTTTTGTATTTGGCAATTTTGGAAAAAATAATTATTTATCATATCTTGGTGGCTTCAAAGTTATGTACCTAATTTGTCTTCTGTCATAACTAAGGAAACCTATAGCTTTGACTCTCTTGAATTCAACTCCATCAAATACTCAAGAAGAATGTAGTATTGCCTGAGTTAAAAGGAAGTGCAACCGAGATACTTCCAAACAAAAAGAAATAGCTGGCTGCCTAAACAGGCACCCACATTTCCTCTGTAATTTTATGGGATCCATATTTGGCCTACAGGCCTAGAATATCTGACAGATGTTTCTGTGAAGCAGGAACTTTTGAATGACAGTCCTTCCCTGTTTGGTTGCCATGTTTCTTTGTTTCTTTGTGGCCGGCTAGCCTGCTTTGTACAATATAATGTCACTAGTGAAGGAAAAGAGAAGGTTCCTAGTCAAACAGATAGCTTTTGCTGTAAAGAAAGCAAACTCCATTTGGTGATTCTTCAATGCTCATCATCCTTTTTGGAGTAAACTGGTGCTGTCAGAAGCAGAATGGTATCACTGCCATGAAAAGCCTTATGCTATTAAAATATTGTAATGCTAAGTTTTATAGGTCTTTTACGTGTTTGAAGTTCACCTATCTAGCTAAAATATTTATTTGCATGACCATGAAAACATATCTAACATGACTAAGTTTGATAGTTACAGATGACTATTACCCTGGATTTACAATCCTAAGTAGATTTCAAAGACTAAAACCTTACATGACTATTTAGAAGAGCCTCATAGACACAATACTTTAAACAAGAATACATATATATGTGTATATATATATGTATATATGCATATATAGTAACAAAAATAACCTTGACTTAGTATCAATATGCAGAAAGCATACCAGCATTAATTATTTGAGACTGGTGGTTACTCAAAAGTAGCCTCTATAGTCTATCCTTTAATCCCATAATTTCTAGACTATATTCTCCTTTTTCTCTTCAGAATGAGATGCCTGAATCTATTCTCCTTTGTTTAGTGTCTTGTCTGACCATAATCAATAACAACTTGTAACCACCACCTCCCAGTTATGACAAACATCCATAACTCACTGAACAACCAAAACCCATCCACCCCATCTCCTGGGAATGTATGCATTGCATTCTTTAGACTACTTCCTGTTTTCTGAGGTTCAGGAATCTTTAACGGACCCTGAAAAAAATTAAGATAATGGTCAAGTCCTGGGAGAGTTACCTGTATTATTTGTTGTCCAGTCTCTGTGCAGTGGGAAAGTGCAAGGGGCTTACCTGAATCTCTGGTTGGACTAGTTTGTGAGGCTGGAGCATCTCAGCCGGCAACCCTAAACCTGTTCTGGATGCAGAGCTCTGAGGAAACTGCAGCAGAGGCACTCTGAGAGGTTGGATCATTTGGGCCATAGTTTTCATGGGTGTCTGGTCCCCCTGCTCTGAAAATACATAAACTTTCAAAAATAACATACTCCTCTGCATTAACACAAGTATGGGATGTGTGGCATGCACAAGCCAGTTAAAGAGTTTTTTGTTTTGTTTTGTTTTATCTTTAAGCAGGCAAAATACATTTGTCAGCTTTATAAGTCTGCTTGGACTGTACAACCAAACTGTAATATAAAATCTCTATCCATACCATAAGAAAGGATTGCAAGTAATAATAATTATTCAGAATGACTCTATTGCCAGCAAAATTCACCATGTCTCATCTCATCTCAGAGTTCTTCCCATGTCAAGGCATGAAAATGACATGTCTTCACAGTGTACAAAAACACTATTCCACAACAATGCTAAGTTCCTGTACTGCTATCCTGTACAGTCATTTCAGTGGTGACAGTTTCGACTACCAGACCTCCAGAAAATTGTTAGAATTAGTATCTGTAAGGAAAATAATGATCTGTGAGGCTATTGCTCTAAAAGGCTCCCATGGGTCATGTGATTCAGAGTACTGAAGGAAAGATTCTCTGGGGTGGGATTTTTTAGCTGCAAGATAGGAGGCGTTCTGGAGTAATTTGGGGCAGAATGGATCAAATGGGAGATGTTGTAAGTGAAAACAGGCCAAGAGGAAATGAACCTTGTAGGCATCTGGTCTGTGGACTTGAAATGGTGGCCACACCCCTTTGGGTGTGGCTTCAGGCAGAGAGAAGCAAAAAGAGATGTGGCTTTGCTTGGTGAGCTTTTTTCTGTTGGGTCAGAGGATCCCATAGGAAGAGCAGGGAAACTCTCCTACGGTTTTTTTGTTTTGTTTTGTTCTGTTTTGTTTTTCTTCTATGTAATTGTTCCCCAGTAAACACCCATTTATCATTTATCTTGGGTCTAGTACTATAATTACATCCTTGCCTTCAGAACCCAGTTCCCTCTACAGAGAGCAAGCATGCCGACTACCTAGTGGCTGGGAATCAGGGTGGCACAGGGAGAGGCTGGTTTGTTCTGCCCTGTGAAGAGAATCATTGTATGGATGGATGGCTGTCAGTAAAGGAGAAATGTTTTTCCTTCTGTATCATGTCCATCTGTCTTCTTGGAAAGATAAGGGAAAATTAAATGGTGCATTCTGAAGAGAAACAAAGAAAAAAGAGCCAAACATTTCTGTAGAAAGCCTGCCCAGGAATCTGGAAGGAAAATGAGGGAAGGAGGAGAGGGAAACCAGTGAAACCCAGCAATTGTTATCAGGGCTGCAGCCCTCCTTGGTGGAAATCAATTCTGGGCCCTTTCAAAGTTTGGATGATTATTGCTTAATTTTTGAAGTTCTGAAGACGTGTTGCTCTGTAAATACAGTTATTTTGTTTCCATTAAAATCCCCTTACCTACAGCTGACTGTTCAGATCATGGCTACGAAGAAAGGAAGCTTCTGTAGGGCATGGAACAAACACCGTGAGTTCAAACTCCAGCAGAAGTGGAGTGTTGTTCAAATAGCGAGAACTAGAGATTGTGAAAAGCTTAGGTCCAGGTTCTCTTACCACCAGGACACGTCTCTACCCAACCATCTGATTTGACTGGCATGTTGGACTGCCTGACATGGGATAATATTAAAAGGAGAACATTCAAAATCAAGTTGAAGGTCAAGAAACAAAAAACCCTGAACTTGAAAGAGTCACCTCGCAGAGATAGCAAAGCCTTATGAAAATAAATGAGACTTGGGATCACTAAGAAGTCATTCTGTTTGCATATCTCCCTTTCAGACACTTGATGACTACAGATAAAATAGACTGAAAACCACACAGCTAGAGTGTCTAAATGGCTACAGATAAAATAGACTGTACAGCTGTCTAAGGGGCCCCTTCACTCATTCTTTCCGGGGGCAGAGAGATGGAAAACTGCCTATGCATTTGTCCACTTACAAAGCGACTGTGTTTCTGAGGGTCTGAGCCTCTCTTTGTGGGTGGGGCTTGGATACAGCTGTTCCTCAGCACTGGTTCCTTCATGCTCTAGGAAAAAAACAAAACAGCAAATAGCTCTACTTATTGCTTAGAAAAATATGATGTATCTGTTTTGAATCTGCAGCAATTAGATTTCTTGAAACGAAGGCATTGAACTGGGATCGTTCTGAGGTTAAGAAAGAATAAGGCATGGGCTTGATTACTGAAAAGGCTCTTCTTGTCCATGTATCATAATTTTAAAATTTATCCTGCAGTCATCACTGCTATTTTCTTTAAACTCTGCCCCCTTTGGTATTACCGAATCTATGACAGCAGCAGGGGGGCTCTGGGAATGTTTCAGTGCTCAGTTTAAGTGGCTCCCTCATCAGGCTCTGTCCCTTTTCACAAACACACATGGACCTGGCATAGAAACAAATACAAACATTGGTATTTAAGACATTTGGGCTTAGTAAATAACGATGGTTTTCAATGTGGAGCTTTCTTCAGGTTTACATGTAGCCCACTACAGCCTTGTATTATAGAATTGCCATCCCACATGTTTTTAATGTGCTTACTTATTTTCATTACAGTGCTTCCTGCCGGCAGGGCCCCTACAGATGTCAGCGCGTATTACCCAAGGCAAGCTTCACTAAGGACGCATGCCGGTAGTAATAAAGAACCTTCCTCAGGTGAAATAGTTTGCAGCAGCAGCAGCAGCAGCAGGGTTACAGGAGGCTTTAGAGCTTTTTGTTGTTGCTTTAGTTTTCAAATTACATTCATTTATTTATTGGGGGTGGGGGGTATGTGGTGTGATATGTCTTTGGAGAACGGAGGACAACTTGCAGGACTCAGTTCTCTCCAGCCACCCTGTGAGTCTGGGAACCCATCTCAGGCCGTCAGACCTGAGGGCAAGTCCCTTTTACTGCTGAGATAGCCCTATAGTTTACCGCTCAATATGGTGTGTTAGACCGATGGAGACGGCCAATGATTTCCCGAGTCACTGCATAACGCCGTTCCGTCGAGTTTATTCAACAGCGTGAATTCAGCCAGGATACACAAGTGAAATTGCTTTATCTTCTCCTGTTATTGCTTTCAGCCAAGCTCTGCCAAATCTGACTCTCTAAGCCATTACAGGAATCTCAGGCACATCTTCAGGGTTTCCTGAACACTTTCAGTTTTGTCTGCTTTACTCTAGTTGGGCACCTCGAAAATAAATCCGACCTTGTTGTTAACCTCCTTCCCTCCCCGGTCCTGCTCAGGCTTCACAATGGAACTTGATACACTAAGCTGGAAAAGAAAGGATCAGTGAACGATTTTCAGGGCTTCTAGGGATGCTCCTCTTTGAATTGTGTGAATGGTATGTGGGAGCAGGCAGCAGCATTGGGACTGGGGTTCAGTCATGGCAGGCTGTACCTACACCTTGTCCCTTCTGTCTCTCTGGATTTCCGCGATTCTTTCATGCTTTTAATTTGCATCAGCACGAAAGTTAGATTGAAACGATGCCTCCTCGCGGCCCTTCCCTGGTTACCCATCTTGGGTTCTTGCCATCGTTAGTTCTTCAAGGACTTGCTAGAGAACTCTCATTTGCCTCAACTTCTCCATACAAATAAAACCAACGCTTTTGAAATCTCACCAGTCCCTTTTGTTTATGAATTTGTGTACCCTAGGGCCTAGGTGAGCTTGGGAAATATGGAGTTATGGAGCCTCAAGAGGGTTAGAATACTCTCCTACTCTCCAGTCCACCCGGTTCTAGAACAGCACACGGGGCGGGGTGGGGGGAGTGGCATGCGGGAGATGATCAGACGCTTGGACTAAGTCTTTGAAATCAGTTGGCATCATTTTTTTAAATGAGGCAGCAGACTAGTAGTAGCTTAGTAGGCTCCACGAAGAGGCTCTCTCAAGTGTTAGCATCACGCATCCACATCTGACGTGCATGAAAAGCATTCCTTTACTTCTGTAAAACTTTCTCACTAAACTCTCCACTCAGTAGACAGCCGCTCTTACGGAATTTGCCTGCAGTGAGATAAAAGAAGAGCGTAGAGATTTTTGACAATGTGAGGATTATGGAAAAGACATGATAAGGAGATTAGAAAGCCCATGTGTAAACAAATAACAAAGGTTTTCTTCCTTTGGTGAATACCAAAGGGAAACATGAAAAATTCATTAGTAACATGTCACTAGTAAAATTCGTCTGTAAGGCATGGTGGCTCAGACACTTTACTGCAGTCCCTGTGTCCTTGCTTAGTTAACATCACAGGAGAGTCACCACATGGCTTGCACTGAGAATGCACATTTAAACTAGAATATTCTTTCTTCTCTGTTGTGATAGAACAGTTGTAAACCGCTGTTTGCTGTCCACATGGTAGTGTAAGGTCTGCCTTGTGGAACTCCCTGCTATAACTTCAAGTAAAGCATGGAGAAGGACGTGATGTGGAGGCAGAAACCTGGAGGTGCTTGTGAATCTGGAAAACGGAAGCCATACGGTACGTTCTTCCGATTCTTTTGTGTATAACCTGGACAGTCATGTGTAAGACAGATGTGGAGAGTAGAGGTAATATAATGAGTAAGTCCCTGAAAAGATGGTTGCTTAACAGTTCTCACACCCCAGGGTAGCCCATAAATGGTATGTAGTTCTTGGAGACAGAGTACTGTATCATTTCTAATGCTATGTAAACTATACTTATTATGTGAATATGACTGACCCCCCCGTGTGTGTGTGTGTGTGTGTGTGTGTGCATGTGTGTGAAAAATAGCACCTTTGAAAGAAAGAACAATTTTAAGCTGGTCTATAAATTGCTACCATGATGAAATTGGGAAATCTACATGTCTACGTTTTTTTACCTATTTGTGTTCAATTGTCAATGAATTAGTTTTTCCACCCAGTTTGTAATGGAAATAGTATAAAGTGCTATGATAAATTATCATTAAAATTCAATACAGTGTCCAAAACAAATTAATACACGTTTAAATGCCCTAATTTGAGAATTAAATATTGCCTCAGTCTAGTGCCCTGAGCAGACAAACCATTTAACCTCTACCTTGGCTTCCTAAAACTGGAGCTAACAACTATTTGCCTACCTCAGAACAGTGTAAGGACTAATTACTCAATGTTTATAGAGCACTTCAAAGAGGAAAAAGCTGAGTAAGTATTGCTATTAATAGCAAAGTTTCCTTAATTTGATTTTAGTGTTTGCAAGCAAAGTAAGTCCGATTCAGCAGGTTGCATAGAAAGTAGTTGCTGTGCTTATAAAGTGAGTTAATGATGCGCCATGCTTTTTAGAGGTTACCTTATAGAATGACTGCTGTAGAATTACAAACACATAAGCCAAGGGCTGTGTTTAGGATGCCAGAGGCAACATGGAGCCTTTACCAAACATACCTGGGTAAAGGAGAGAAGGGATGGTGCACAGCCTCTACACGAAACAACAATCAGCCCTCATCCTTTCCCTCTGCATTTCCAGCATGTGTTGTCCTGCCTGGTATGTGACCACATTTTGTTCTGAAAACCATGATGTTGGGCAGGTAATCTACTTTCCCTATGGCCTATGGGACACCGAGGATCAGAAAAGTTGAGTAATCCTGTTCAGCCTCCCTAGGTACTCATTGACAGAGCAATATGCAAACAAAGCAAGGAGAGTTTGTGTTCATGCTTTTGTGGTTTTTTCTTCCCTCTCCTAAGATGAAGACTGAATGAATAATGGTCCTTGGTTGACACATCTCTTAGATCCCCTTCAGGACTCCTGAAGCTTTGTCTTGTGCATATTGCAAGGCCATGTCTCCATATGTGTGGTTGTTCCTTCCATCTTCATGGTTCACATTGGTGGCTACCTTGTCTTTTAAGGTAGCCACCAATGTGCCTCAGAGACTGCATACACATCTGATGCAGAGGTTAGTCCACAAGCCAGTATGGCAGGGATTCTGTTTGTTGTTGCCAGCTCCTCCTTACTGTCAGGTTGCTGTATGAATTTGAGGTGTGACCAAAGGCTTCCCAGTGTTCTTTTCCTGGACTGGTTTAACTCACCTTTATTGCTTTCTGATAGCCATGAATTTATGGCTTATCCTTTTCTTTACACAGAGTTTTGAATCCATTAATTCACAATCTTGCCTTTCCTTGTATGTTTGTGTGTGTGTGTACACACACACACACACACACAGAGAGAGAGAGAGAGAGAGAGAGAGAGAGAGAGAGAGAGAGAGAGAGAGAGAGAGAGAGAGAGGGAGAGGGAGAGAGAGAGGAAGACATTTGTTTCCCATTTGCTGCTCCCAGGAAAGTCACATCCATGACCTCAAGTAACAATTTCAAATCCTCTCTCCTTTAGTCAATCAAAATGACTTTGTCATAACAGTTCAAGTATGTGTCCCCATTTATGCTTGTCTGTCCATGGTCACATTACCAAATGAGAGCAGTATTTGTAAACATGCTCTCTAGACCATAGTTGGGCTTCAAGGAAAGAGTCTCGGGCACATTCGTCTTTAATTTCCGTGAAAATGGCAGGTAGCCATTGGTAGTGACAGGAAAGTATGAGTCTTCTGAATATATAGGCAGTTCGTTTTCATAC
Source organism: Mesocricetus auratus (assembly GCF_017639785.1). Lineage (NCBI taxonomy): Eukaryota > Metazoa > Chordata > Mammalia > Rodentia > Cricetidae > Mesocricetus > Mesocricetus auratus. The sequence continues at coordinate 3,805,932 of NW_024429193.1, read as the reverse complement.
AAACTATCATGGATGACTTATTAAAGTAGCAGGGAGCAGTTATGTGACATGCATAATTGAATTATGTCACATCTCTTTCTCCTAATCTTAAGATTACAAAGCCTGCCATTTCTTACAACTACAGGAGTTCAAGAATGTAGAATTCATAGGGCATATGACGATTATGTCAGTAGGTCTTGAGTGATCTTTGAGGTGGGTGTTTACTACTCCCTGGATGCTGACAGTTCGTAGATGCTCCATCAGTTGGCTACTAGTGCTGACTTAATGCCTGACTTTCACTGTGATTTTAATATAATTGACACATTTACATATTTGATCAATCAGTATGCATAGTACCTGAGACACATACCACCTTGGGTATAGGAGGCCATAATAAAGACGCCTTGCAGTGGAGCAGTTAAAATAATCATAATAATCCTTCATGCCCAAGCTCCATATATCTGGAAATACTATGGAAGACACTGAGTGAATTAGTAGGATGCCTTTGCTCAAGCTCTTGGTACAAAGGTCTTTGGGTCCCTGACGGGAAATGCTGATAACCTGGTTCACGGCACTTTTACATTTTACAGTTCAGTAAGTTAGTGAGTTGAGATGCTGACAATTGATTAGGGTCTCAGGGTTATAATAATACTTGATCAGAAACCAGCATCCAGGTCTCTCACCATCATAATTTTATGCTCCTTTTTTTCTGTGTGCCCTTGTCCTTTTTATACAACCAACTTCTTGATGAGAACGATCACACATTTGCATGTAAATCTGTGAGAGACTATTACATAGCATCCCAAACATTAGCCTTGGAAGGGAAACTATGAGTATTTTTTACTTCAGTAGTGAGACAAGTGAGGGTAAATTATTGGCAAAGATGCAAATCTCTTTCTAAGATACAGCAAAGAAAGGTCTTAATCCAGTCATGTTAAAACATTTGAATGAACAGGTGTCCACTTTTCATAGAATACAGCATTCCAAAAGGGTTTGTTGCCCACACTGCCTAACTGAATATTGTGAAAGACAAATGGCAGTTTCAAAGAGGCCCAATCATAGTATCTCATAGCGGAGAGTGGGAAGGTCTTACACACACTGCATTACAAAATGTCTAGAAAACTGCAGACTATTATAAAAGTAAATAAACTCAAACTGAAATCCTCCTGGGTCAATTCCCACCATGAAATATTTGTGAAATCTTACCATGAATTATGTGTCTTCTGACTAAGAGCCAATAATCACACGTACTTTAGCTAACAGCATTTACCATCATTTATGAAGGGAGATGCCTAGCCTTTAAACATCTGCATTTATATGCACTAGATCTTTAATATTCTAATGCCATGCTTGGTGATGGATATTGCAATTTCTTGATTCTGTTTTATGCCTTGTAACTCAGTAATGAATCTCCTGCATGTTCTTTATGTAGCACATTCTTTTCTATGCCAACGTGAATGACTTTTGTTCTTCGGTATAATTACCTGGCAATATGGGAGGATTTATCTTCTAGGTTGTTTCCCATTTTGTTTGGTTGAACATTTGTCAGTGGCATGCAGTTTGAGAGAAAATCCTGGGGGAAAACAAGGGCTCAAACCATAGTATCAGCAAAGTTCATTCCACTTTTGTGCTGGAAGCCACCTAAAACACCCATGAATGTTTGCTTCATGGATATGGTTGCTGAGTATACCAGACCCTCAATGGAGCTCCTACTTTTCTAGATATTCTCATTTGATGTCCTTCTTTCTTAGGTTTGGTAGAAGTCTCCGGATGAATTAAGCCCTCCATCACCATTATTATAGTCATATTATAGCATTTTTTCTGTTGATATTCTACCTAAGTTAGCATGTTCTGCAATTTTTTAAATCATCCATTATTTCTAATCACATACTCACATGTAAAGTTGGATTGTATAAAAGTGACCTTGGTTGAAATGATACATCTCCAAAACAAGTGGATTTGGGTCAGATGGAGAAGCTCACCAGAGTGATATGCTTGTGCACCATTATCATTACTTATATTTAACATATCACACACACACACACCATATCACATACACAACACACTCTCTCTTACACACACAAACACACACACACACGTACACAAACCTACACAATGAGAAGGGAATCATAGCTTTCTTAGTGGAATGCAGTTCATATTAACAGCAAGGCAAGGTATTTTTACTTTTTTATTTTTTACTGTCCATTGGGGGACTCACCTCAGGAAATTTCTTTTTCTAGGTGCTAACTGAATAAGAGGAGTCAGGAGTCTGTTACTTTAAATAAATTCCGTGAGTTGAACTTACTTGATGACAATTCTCAGTGGCCCAAAGTGGTCGAATTCTCAGTAAAACATGGTGGGGTGGGGGAAGGGAGTGAAGTCAAGATTGTTGCTCCACGGCCTTGCTGTGATCTGAAAGAAGCTTAAGCAAAAATAAATCCAAAATGGAAACATTTTCAGATGAAAAGCCCTGCCTCATTAGTCAAATCAGACATCTAAATTGGGAAGAGATAAATCTTGTCACATTTTGGACTTGTTAAATGTCTGGAAATATTTTCAAATGAAAGATGTTTCTAAAATTCAATGCAACAAAATGTCACTCACTTTTATCCTTAATTTTAAAATATCTGAGTAGCACAGATGTAAAACTTCTCCCCATACTTTCAGATTACTTTGTAGTCATCTGATTAAACTTTGCTTTGGTGAGGGGGGGCACTTTCAAGGAGAGAGCTCTAAAAGGTTTCAGGCTTAATTAAATAAGCTCACTTGAATTTAGTTGTTCTGCTTTGGAAAACTCATACATTAGAACACATGGGTCATAATGTGGTTTCTTTCTCCATTTCCTAAAGAACATTTGCTTGAATGTACCAGACTTATGGTTCACCTGCTGTTACATGATACAAAAGAAAATGGAGGCATTAAGAGGAAGGCCTCTCTGTAGCAGAGGGAGGGTAGACAACTTATAAAATGGCATTCATCATGCTATAGCATAGAAATTCTTACTTTTTGTAAATTCCCTTGAAGCAGAAACTTGACTCAGAATGCAGGCATGGTATTAAATGGAGGGAGAGGTTTCCACCTTATACAAAAAGTGAACAGCTATTAATATTATCACTGATAGCGTTTTCAATTCCTTCAAGATGTATCAACATTTTATTTTACTCAGCAAATGAGCCTGCATGTCTCTCCAGTATTCTGTAATATTGTACTTCTTTGTAAAATGCACCAAACAGTCTCATTTTAGAGTTGGTAGCACTTAGCACTTAATACAAGTTGGATTTAAAGACTCCTTTCACTTTTTTTGAGGTTTTTCAGTTGAGTGAAAAATAATTAATTAAATTCAATATCAATAGATGGTATATTTTTCAGATGTTATTTTTAGACTAAGCTGGATATAGAAGTTCAGAGAGAGGTAAAGTCTAATGTTAAAGGTAATATGTGGCTTAGTGTAATTAGAAAACTGAAATAACTCACTGTTGATACTGATTAGTGACTGTAAATGGGGAAATTCCTAATGTTAAAAAACAATAATTATTAAGTTGGTAAAAAAGACTAGAATAATCTAGTGGAACAATTCCTATACATCCTGGGCCACCTACTTATTTCAGCACCTTCTGATTACAGGGAGTTTTTTGATGTACTCATTATTCCTGGAGTTTTAAACACACACACATATGTATAAACACACTTACACACATGTGTGCCTATGTTTATGTTTGTTTGTTGTTGTTGGCTTACTTTTTATAATTTGTTTATTTAGAAATAATCTTTTTTTCATATCAATCCTCCATTCCCTCTTCCTCCCATCCTCCTGTGCCCCCATTGATCCCCCAACCCACCCCGTACCCACTTCCTAAGGATAGTGAGGCCTTCCATGGGGATCATCAAAGTCTGTCACATCATTTGTGGGAGGGTCTAGGCCCTCCTCCATGTAACTGGCTTAAAATAGTATCCCTCCATAGGGAATGGAGCTCCCAAAGTCCATTTGTGTACTAGGGATAAATACGGGTTCCACTACTAGTGGTTCCATAGACTGTGTAGGTCTCCTAACTATCACCCACATTCAGAGGCCTTGGTTCAGTTCAACACTGGTTCCCCAGCTTTACAATTAGGTTTTGTGTGCTCTCACTAGGTCACGTAAACTGTCTGTGTGGGTGTCTCCAGCATGGTCTTGACTGCTTTGCCCATCCTCCCTCCCTCTCTACAACTGGATTCTAGGAGTATGGATCAGTGCTTTACTGTGGGTGTCTGCTTCTGCTTCCATCAGCTACAAGACAATGGCTCTAGGATGGCAATTAAGGTAGTCATCAAACTCAATATAGGGGAAGGGCACCAAAGGCAGCCTCTCCACCACTGCCTATATTCATAGTTGGGGTCATCTTTATGGATCTCTGAACATTTCCCCAGTGCCATATTTCTCTTTACACCTATACTTGCTCCCTCTTTTAAGGTATCTCTTTTCTTGCTCTCCTCTATTCCTCCCCTGTCTCAGTCTTCCTGATTCATCTTGTTCTCCTCCCCCTCTTGTTCTCCCCTTCTTTTTTCCTACTTCCCTGCCCTCTTCTCCCCCTCCTGCCCTGTATACCCATTTTGATGAGGAGTTCTTGTCCCTTTAGCCTTCTTCAGGGGACCATGTCTCTCTTAGGGTCCTCCTTGTTTTCTATCTTCTCTGGTGACATGGCTTGTAGGTTGGTACTCCTTTGATCCATATATGAGTGAGTATGTACCATACTTGTCTTTCTGTGACTGGGTTACCTCACTCAGGATGGCTACTTACAGTTCCATCAATTTGCCTATGAATTTCAAGATTTCATAGTTTTTTTTCTGCTGATCAATACTCCATTGTGTAAATGTACCAGATTTTCTCCATCCACTCTTAGGTTGAGGGGCATCTAGGTTGCTTCCAGGTTTTGACTATTACAAATAATGCTGCTATGAACATAGTTGAACATATGTCCTCATTGTGTGAATGTGTGTCTTTTGGGTGTATGCCTAAGAGTGGAAGTGCTGGATCTTGAAGTAGACTGACTGCCATTTTCCTGAGACACCACCATACTGATTTACAAAGTGGCCACACAAGTTCATACTCGCAGCAGAAATGGAGGAGTGTTTTCCTTTCTTCCCATCCTTTCCGGCATAGTCTATCATTGTTGTTTTTTATTTTAGCAATTATGGCCAATCTAAGATGTTATCTCAGAGTTGTTTTGATTTGAATTTCCCTAATGGCTAAGAATGTTGATCACTTTCTTAAGTGTCTTTCAGCCATTTTAGATTCCTGTGTTGTGAATTCTCTATTTATTTGTGTACCCCACTTTTTAATTACATTGTTTGGTGTTTTGGTGACTAGTTTCTTGAGTTCTTTGTAAATCAGCCTTCTGGCAGATGTGAAAACAAACAAAGAATACAGGGAGTGGAGGAAAAGACAAACGAAAAAAAATCAAGAAATACACAAATCTCTTAAAGAAAGCAAGGAAAGCCAAGAAAAAACAACCAAACAAGTGAAGGAAACAATACAAGGCTTGAAAGCTGAAATAGTAACAATAAAGAAAACACAGAATGAGGGAATGCCGGAAATAGAAAAGCTTGATAAATGATCAGTAACTACAGATGCAAGTATTACCAAGAGAATACAAGAGATGGAAGAGAGAATCTTAGATGTTGAAGACTCAATAGAGGAAATAGATTCATCAACCAAAGAAAATCTTAAATCTAACAAATCCCTAAAACCAAATGTCCAGGAAATATGGGACACCCTGAAAAGCTCAAACCGAAGAATAATAGGTATAGAAGAAGATGAAGAAATACAGTTCAAATGTACAGAAAACATATTCAACAAAATCATAGAACACTTTCCAAACTTAAAGCGCATGCCTATAAAAGTATAGGAAGCTTACAGAACACCAAATAGTCTGGAACACAAAAAAAGATTTCCCTCACCACATAGTAATTGAAACACCAAACTTACAGAATAAAGAAAAAATATTAAGAGCAGCAAAAGAAAAAGGCCAAGAAACATATAAAGGCAGACCTATCAGAATTACACCCAACTTCTCCATAGAAACACTGAAAGCCAGAAGGTCCTGGATAAATATTCTACCAACACTAAGAGGCCACAGATGTCAGTCCAAATTACTATACCTAGCAAAGCTTTCAATCACTTTAGATGACAAATGCAAGATATTCCATGACAAAACCAGATTTAAGCAATATATATCCCCAAATACAGCTCTACAGAAAGTACAGGTAGGAAAACTCCAACCCAAGGAAGATATCTACATTCACAAAAACATAGGCACTAAATAATCCCACAATACCAAACACCCGAAGAAAAAAAGGGGCACACACAATCACACCACCACCAAATCCAAAACAAACAAGAATCAACAATTAATGGTCATTAATATCCTTCATTACCAATGGTCTTAACTTGCCTATAAAAAGACAGATGCTAACAGAATGGATACAAAGACAGAATCCATCCTACTGTTGCATACAAAAAACACACCTTAACATCAAAGATAGATGTTACCTCAGAGTTAAGGGTTGGGAAAAAGATTTTCCAATCAAATGGACCCAAGAAACAAGCTGGTATAGCAATCCTAATATATAACAAATCAGACTTCAAAATAAAATCAATCAAAAGAATATGTCATTTCATTTTCATCACAGGAAAAGTCCTTCAAGATCAAGTCCCACTTCTGAACATCTATGCCCCAAATACAAGTGCATCAACATCCACAAGAGAAACATTATTAAAGAGCATGTGTTTTTTAACACATAGATACAAACTACCAATTTCGTTTTACTACCGCTTTCCTCCTTATACATGAGAAATAGCATCCTATTACAATACTAGTCTTTCTTATATTTTTCCTAATTATAAAGGCTGATTCAGCCTTTTTCTGAATTATCGTCCCTTTAGAAAATGCCTCAGCACATGCCTGGAGAGGTAGCTCAGTGGTTAAGAGCATATTCTGCTGTTACAGAAAACATGAGTTTAGTTCCCAGGACCCATGAAGGGTGATTATCTTGGCTAATCACTCCAATTCCAGTAATACCAATGTCTGTTGCCTCTATGGGCACCTGCATGTGCAGGATACATGTACACACGCACTCCACACATATACATAATTAAAGTAATAGGCATAGTCAACTTTTTAAACGTCCAAGCACATTTCATTTTGGTCAACACTAAGACAACACTATATTTCCAACTTCAATGCTTAATATTCTGTGAGGCACTTGAGTGCCTGATGTTTGCAGAAATGGATCTGTCTGAGAAAATAACACATGGGTGCATAATTCTCTAACCTCACCAAAGCTATTGACCTAATATGTACTGTTCTCGTCTGTTTAGATGATTACCTACCACCTGCTTTCCACTTCTTAGCCCCAAACAGTATTAAGCTGTCAGGTACTCCTAAGCACCTTAGATATTTAACCTTTGTTAAGTTCACTTATTGGGAATCTTAACACATTAAAAGCCTTTAATAGAACATTTACAATCAGCTGACAGTTTATAACCTTGACTCAGAACTGAATGTTGGTTCATTTTCATATCAATTTATCATTCACATCTTACAAAAGGTAATGATTTTATACTATATTAATTTAGAAATTCTCTAGTCCTTGCTTCAGAGGCCTAAGAGTTTTGGTCCTCAGATCTGGTTTACCATATTGGCCCTTTTAAGCATTCCATACTACAGATTCAACACAATCCCCAATCCCAACACAATTCTTTACAGACCTTGAAGAACAATACTCAACATCATATGGAAAAACAAAAACCGAGGATAGATAAAACAACCCTGTACAATAAATAGCTTCCAGAGTTATCACATTCCCTGTTTTTAAGCTCTGTTACAGAGGTGTAGTAATAACAAAACAGGTAGATCAAAGGAATCAAATTGAAGACCCAGACATAAATCCACACAACTATGAGCATCTGATTTTTTGACAGAGAGGCCATAATTATAACATGGAAAAAGAAAGCATCTTAAATACATGATGCTGGTACAGCTGAATTTTGACTTGTAGAAGAATGTAAATAGATCTATTTCTGTTGCCCTGCACAAAACTCAAGTGTAAGTGGAAAAAAAGACCTCAGCATATATCCAGATACACTGAACCTGACAGAAGAGAAAATCTAGAATAATCTTAAACACATTGGCACAGGAGACAACTTCCTGATCAGAAGACCAATAGCACAGACACTAAGACCAACAATTAACAAATGAGACTTCAGGAAACTGAAAGGCTCCTGCAGTGCAAAGAACACTGTTAATAGGACAAACTGACAGACTACAGAATGGGAAAAGATCTTCACCAACCCCACATTTGACAGAGGGCTGATTTCCAATATATATGAAGAGCTTGAGAAACTAGACAAAAAAAACAAATAATCCAATTTTTAAAATGTGTGCATGTCTAAACACAGAATTCTCAACAGAAGAATCTCAAAGAGCTGAGAAACACAGAGATGTTTAAAATCCTTAGCATCAGCAAAATGTAAATCAAAATGTGTTATAGAATTTCCTGCCCAGTTCTGTACCTGCCTTGCCCCCCCAAAACACAAAAGACTAATATTAATTATGAAACGATTGCCCAGTGGCTTGGACTTCTTTTTGGCTAGCTCAGTCTTAATTATTAACGCATTTCTATCAATCTAAGTATTTCCACATGGTCTTATCTTAACAGAGAAGGGTCTGGACCTATAACTCCTTTGGTGGCTACATGGTGACCAACTCTGATGGGCTCTCCTGCCTACCTTTACCAGATTTCTCCTCCTCTCCTAGTCCTACCTATCTTCCTGTCTCATTGGCTTTTGGCCCAACACTGTTTTACTCATCAACCAATAAGAGAAACAAATACAGAAGGACATCCCCCCATCACAGATGTCTCTGAGATTCTGTCTTATACATCTCAGAATGGTTAAGATCTAAAACACAAACAACATTTCATGCTGGAGAGGATGTAGAGCAGGGGGAATACTTCTCTATAGCAGGTGGGGGTTATAATTTGTACAGCCACTTTGGAAATCAATATGGCATTTTCTAAAAAAAAACCCTGGGAATTGATCTACAAACAATACCCAGCAATACCACTCTTGGGCATATACCCAAAGAATGCTCAATCATGCCAGAGAGACCCTTGCTCAACTATGTTCATAGCAGCATTATTCATAAAGTTCAGACCTGGAAACAACCTAGATTTCCCTCAACTGAAAATATGGTACATTTACAGAATGGGCTATTGCTCAGCTATAAAATAAAATGAATTCATGAAATTTTCAGGCAAATTAATGGAACTAGAAAAGCAGTCATCCTTAGTGAGGTAACACAGAACCAAAAAGACAAACATGGTATGTATTCATCTATAAGTGAATATTAGGTATTAAGGATAACCATGGTACAATTCACAGACTCAGGGAGGCCAGGCAACAAGGAGGCTTCAAAAGGGGACATTTTGATCTCTCTGATAAGAGAAAATATAAGATATTTATTGGGTAAACAGGAGTCAAATGGGGAAGGGAACATGAGAGATTAGGTTCTGGGGTATATCAGTTGAGAGCACTGAAGGAGACTACTGGAAATGTAGGGCATTTCAGGCTCAGGAAGAAACCTGCTGCAAGGGAAACTCCCTGGAGTCTACAAAGAAAACTCCAGCTAAGACTTGTAGGAGTAGTGGATAAATTCCCTGAAGTGGTCATCTTCTGTGACCAGGAAAGACTTCCAGTGGAAGGATTAGGACACCAAAGCTTGCCACACAATCTTAGACCTACAGTCCGTGGTCTATGGAATGTGCTAGGGTAATGGTAACGCAGAGATTGTAGAAGTGGCCAACCAATGACTGATTCAGCCTGAGAGTCATGTAGGAGAGAAAGTCCACCCTTGACACTGCCTGGAGTACCAGCACTCAGAGACCAGATGGCCCGGAGGTAGAGATCCTCAGATAAACATTGGGCTGAGCACAGAGAATCCTACTGAAGAGTGGAAGAAACGAGTATAAAAATCACACAGATTAAGGACATCATAGGGGAACCCACAGAAACAGCTAACTTGGTGTCATAGGAGCTTACAGAATCTGGACTGTCATCCAGGGAGCCTGCCTGGGATCAGCCCCAGTGTTCTACATATGAGACAGTTGTGTAGCTTGGTCTTCCTGTGGGATTTCTAACAGCAGGATCAGAGGCTGTCCCCAATGCTTCGGCTGGCGTTTGGTACCCTGTTCCTTATCCTGGGTTGTCTTGTCCAGCTTTAATACAAGCACACGTGCTTTGTCTTACTGCAACTTGACATGCTGTGTTTTGCTGACATTCATGTGAGGCCTGCATTATTCTGAGTAGAGATGGGTAGGGAGTGGATGTGGTGACAGAGAGGAGGTGTGAAAAGGGAGTAGGAGAAGGGATAACAGTGGTTGGGATGTAAAATAAATACATTTAGCAACAACAACAAAAGTAATGATATTAATAATGATGATAGTAAACACCTCACTAGTCTGTGATTGAAAATGGGTCCTTTATTTTCTTCTAGTATTGTTCATTTTTTCCTTGTGTCTTATGATCCTTTGACCACACCAGGCCTTGACTTATTTGGAGATTTTATTGTAAAGTGTAAATAATCCATGCATTTGTGTTTTTGTTTTTGTTTGGTTTTCCTGTTATGACCACCATGCTTTACCAGAACTATTTTTGGTGGACAACTTAATTCCTTGTATGCATAAAAACGCCTCTTCTCTGAAGGAGGGAAGAAAACTGTTCATTCTGAGCCATGCATGAGGGACACATCCCAACAGGGACTGGGAAGAGAATGTTCTTTAGACACCCATTATGCGAGCTCAGACAGTGCTCCTGAAGACAGTAGTCCTTAACACGAACATGATTAAGTGTGCTGGTGAGAGAGTCTGTGTAGCAAGCTCAGATATCTTTGTGTACATTCCAGATGCTTTTTTTTCTTTTTTAATCTTCACATTTGGCAGAGGCTGGCTGGCTGCTGACAAAATTCCTCATCCTGAGAATTTTATGTAGGAACCTGGGTCACATGCAGAAAGTTACATGGTTCTCAAAGAAAGCAATCACCTAAGTTAATTCTGGATCTCAGTCTATAACATCCCCTCTTCCAGAACCATACTGTCTTGCTCAGCCGGGTTCAAACTGTTGATCATCACAGAGACTGTGTATTATCTCCAGCAGTTTCAGATCCTTGAACTGAAGTGATCATAACCCCCACATGCTATGTTGTCAACTATAGTCACCACAGCCATTGTTCATGCATTATTTTTCTTATTAACTAATTCAACCCAGGGAACAAAGAGCACTTCTCAAGGCTAAGTGCTGACACTGCTTTAGAAATTGGAACTGCAGTGGTGTACAAAAACCCTGAGAAGCTGTAGCCTGGAAGGGAGATGGACCCCAACTCTAAAGATTAACACGTGATGCAGACACATCTAAGTGCTAGTGAGGAACTAGGTTACGGCAAGAACTTGGGATTTCCGAGAAGAAAGTGATGCTGTTTAAGCACGGTATAATACAACGAGAAAAGGATACACTTGAACAAAAAAAATCCATAAAGAATGAGGAAGTCAGGCTCTGGAGTGTGATCTGTTCAGGGCACTCCAGGAGAAGCACCTCCTACCCAAGTTTCTTGTCTGGAACCTATGTTATTGCTGAGGCAGGAGAAGTGTGCAAGGCAGAGGACAGACTTCATGGATCTCGCAGCCCTGAAATTGTACCAGGCTGAGAAAGAACTCAGTAGGAATGTGGGAGTCTGGGTGGGTAAGGTGGAAAGACACTGCTGTGTGTTCCTTTGAAACCTTACAGTGATTTCTGAATGCCAAGGCAACGGCTCATCTCTAAGTGGAAGTGTTGATGACATCATCACATCTGCAGTTGGGCAGGCACGTGATGAATTCTGGTGCTGGGCTGCCAACCTCCTTTTTGTGCAGACCAGGCCCAGGGCCAAGAAACAGTGCCACACACTTTTGGCATGGTTCTTTCTACCTCAATTAATTTAACATTAAAATGAAAGATTTTTATGTGGTATAAGTCATGTGTATTCTTAGACTCCACTCACATAGCTCAATGTTTTATTTTGTAAATAATTATGTGATTATGACCTAGAGAGAGTGTAGGATATTGTTCACCTGATCTGGCACAGAAGTGACATGGCATGGAGTTTCAGGAAGTTCCATGAGTAGTTAAATAGGAGAATTGCAATGACTGTTAGGTGAGAGAGAAAACATAGACTGAAAGGTAGATTTTGAAGAGAGCTGGACATAGAGAAGGGAGTAGACACACTCAGACACTATTTTATAGCAGTTTCTTGTAAGATTAAAACATTGGAGTCTGTAGAGAAGCACGTTAAGACAGAAGTCAAGCAACTAAAGATAGCTTCAGGAAGTCCTTGAAATTGACTCACTGTCAGATAAGCAAATAAGACTCTGAGACGAGACCAACTTCCTAGAAGAAGCAGATACCAACCAAGCTTCAATGAAACGGAAGGGACACTCTGCCCTGTTGATCTGCCTGGAAGCTTTGCAGTGTGTTCTAGATGCAAGTGTTACAGCTCTGAAAGAAAAGGTTTCCTGACTTGTGTGGAAATCAGGCTATATCTACAGCTCTGAGGAGAAAAATACCCTGACTTGTTGGGAAGTCAGGCTGCACCTGAAGCTATGGTCCAGTGTGTGTGCGTGTGTGTGTGTGGGGGTTGTCTCTCTGTAGATTGTGAGAATCTTGCTCCTCTCAGAGCGAGGTCTATTACAACTGTGCTCTGTTTTACTCCCCCAAGGAAGTTTCCCACCACCAAAATTTCCATTTCTTTTCAGCTCCAGTCCAAGTTGTCTCTTATGCTTCACTCTGCTCAGGGAGAAACCCCTGTAGCAATGTATCTCTGGCTCCAGCAAAAAGTTGTTACTTCATCTCCAGTCCCCTAAGGGAGTTTCCCAGAAGAGATTCTGCTCAGAAGAGATCTCTTCCCAGAAGAGATTGTTAAAAGAAAGTCTTCACCTAAAAGTCTCCTAATAGATTTAGTTGGGAAGGAGGAATCTGGAAAAGTGACTGCCTCTGTCAGGACACAGAAGGACAGCTGCCAACTGAGCAGGCATAGGACTTATATAGATCTTCTTACGGGTGCGGTTTTTCTAGGGAAAAGATTTTCAGGGAGGGAATTGGTCAGATTTTGATCCCCTTTAGTTTCAACAAGGTCTCATTGACTAGATTTCTTCTTGCTTAGGGGTTGGTTGGCTTCCAACTCAGGTATTGGTTGGTTTTCCTGCTCAGGGATTGGTTAGTTTCTTGTCCAGTTAATCAAGAGCAGATTTGGCTCTTGTTTCTGGGCCAAACTGTGTTTCTTTCAGTGGCTCCTTTAGCCTCTTGCCTCTAGTTTCAGGGTCTTGGTGTGTTTCTTTCACTAACTCTGGTTCCAGGACTAAATTGTGTTTCTTTACCTCTAGTTTCAGTGTCAGGGTATGTTTCTTTGGTTCTGACTTCAGACCTAAAGTATATTTCTTTCACTGGCTTTGGATTGAGGACGAGGGTGTATTTCTTTCACTTTATCTGGGTTCAGAACCAGGATGTGTTTCTTTCACTGGCTCTGGTTTCAGTGCCATGGTGAGTTATGTTGACTTGTCATTTTACCCTACACTAGATTCCCAGCTTGTATGATTAGGTGGGCTATTTAGTCATTTGTGCCCCTGTAAGTAACCCATCATTTGTATGGCTGTAAGTAACTCCAATAAAATTGATCAGTTCAGCAATTGGACTTTCATGATATGTATACCTTGGTCTTCTGTTGGCTCCTATATGGAATGAGTAAGTAAATGCTTTACTTCCCTATGAAAAATTTTGCTGCACAACAGACACGTTGACCTTGAACTTTCTTTTCTATACCAGAACATGTTGTTAAACAGTCTTACTACTTCAGTTATCACAGCAGAGATTAAGAAATTATCATTCCCTGTGTCATGTCAGGTACTATTCCATTCCCCAAACTGAGATGCTAAACCAAAGTTAAGCTGAAGCTATTACAAATAACGTAAATGAGTGTGGTTCATGGCCAAATCACCACTAGCAGTAAGGGGCTTTGAAAAGTAAAATCCAAAGTCGTAAGGAGATAAGAACAATTTGGCACTATGAAAGTCAAATTATCGCGCTATGAAACTAAATATTTTAAACAGGAGAAAATGATTTTCTCAAAATTTTCAAAAATTATAAGAAATTCAGCAACAGCTAACTCTTGGGATTGGAGCCATGGAATGATTGGCAGACTCTGCAGAAGATATTTCCTGGAAATGACAATAGAAAACATACAAAAGTTATTTGTCCATATTCTAGAGATATTGGTTGTTAACATGAGACACTGTATTGACAGATTTTCTTATACTGAATTATCTTTTTTTCTGTAACCAAACCTACCAAAGATCAAACCATTTTATATTTAGTATTCTTCTTTGTTCTGTGTGTTAAATATCTTTGCTAAGAAATTTTGATGAACATTCAAACGTTTAGCCAGATTACTAATAATTGGTGGGAATTTGTCAAAGCTTACCACACTGTATTTATATCACAATATGTGAAGTCATGATACATGGCTGTGGCAATTTTAGGTAAGATTAGAATCATTGCTTTTTAATTGGTTCGTTTTGGCTCTAAAGCCATGAACATACTGTGATGGTTCATTTCCTAGTATTACGTTCATGCATTAAACATCACCCATTATAGACAAATTAAATGTCACTCAAGTATTTTTGGAATCCTTTAATTATCTCCAATTTAATGGTTATTTCTTCATGAAAGTTATTGTGTTACTTATTCATGTTCCATTCATATTAATTAGATTCTTAGTAGTTGATCAATGTTTTAGTCTTATGGTATAAATTTATGGTTCCTTTTATAGTTTTCTATGTCCTAGTTTATTAATGTATACTTCAACATTTCTTCAAATGACTGTTTTGGATTTGCATTGTACAGTTTGTAAACTTATTTAATCAGAAGCTAAATTTGTTTTTCTTTTACTATCCAATTATATAGGAACTATGCATTCTTGTTCATCTAACTTTTAGTTACAGCCTCTAGTACTTTGAGTGCAGAACATAGACACAGACTACTGACCTCACAGGTTAGGTGGTTCATGAGATGCACAGGATACAGTGTCAAGCAGGAAAGTAATGCATCACCTAGGTTCGTCGGCAGCTTTCACTGCTCAGGCTCAACAAGGACAGGTGTCTTTCATGAGTCAAGTGTGTGCTGTCTGTTGACTTAGTGATTAGAACATCTATAAGTGAGTAGCAGCCCTGCTACTAGACTCTCATCTGCTTTGACAAACTAAGTTGTGACCATTAAGATACCCCCTCCTCCTAACTAATCTCCCAATTAACTCACCCCTTAGACAGAGATCATCTGAGGAATGAACTTAGCTTACTATTCTGTTATCCTATGTAAACTCTTAGCGTTCTACCCGCTTATGTATGGCCAACTGTTGACTTTCTAGACTGGTTGGAAAGATCCCAGGAGAAAGAGGAGGGTCCTCCTCTAATACTCAAGGTGACTAATGAGGTGTGGAGATTCCTCTGAAGTTGAAAGTCTTCCTCGAGGGTTTGAAAGTTACAGTCCAGAGACCCTTGAGCGGTGTGGTCTTAGGTTGTATTGCCTATCAAAAGGCATTCTTCTTTCACTGGTGTGACCTATATCCCACTCACTGCAAGGCTGTGAGCAGTTTTCTAAACAGGGGCCATCGTCTAAGGTAAGGTCATCTTTGTACAAACTGCATCCTCCAAAACTGAAAGTTGAATGAGGCAATGTCTAACTTGTCAAAGGTGTATGGTAAAGACTATCCTCCTCCCATATAAAGGAAGAAATCTTGTCTGTGTACTTCATGTGTGTAGCTTCAGCACTGCTGCACTGGTCATTAACAATAAACAATGCTACACTCTAGTTTAAGGCTATAGACCACACACTTAGGGTCTAGGCACCAAGACTTTCTGAAGAGATTAATTTGAGCAAAATCCTTCTTAAATTCAGCATCTTCCTAGAAAATGAAGCATGATTTCTCATGTATTATAATTTCAATTATGCAAATTGGGAAGCTTGCCAAGCACACACATTCTTGGCCACATATTTGATTTTTCTTAAAATCAGAAAAAAAATGCCTAAGATTCTCATGGTATTTCCGTACATAGGGTATGTGCTGAGACAGATGTATTTACAGGCAGGCCATTATTTTCCAACTGTAGGTGAACACACTGAGCCCAGGTGTCCCTGTTAAAACTGATACAATAAGACATATTAATTTGCTCATGAACTAATCTATTTTGTGCATATCCATGCCCTTCCAAAGGTGATAATAAATAAGGAAGATAATCTTTGCTAAATTCTAGGCAACTCAGTTATTCAGCATTGTTAGACAGAATTGGAAGATAAACATCACATTCCCCCAGAAACAGCGTCGGTTCTACTCAACTTGGTACTTGGAAGATAATGTCTTGGCACATACAGGAGTTTGATATAATGTTCTTCCTTTCTCTCCCCTTCACAAAATTGACGGTTGAGTTTTAGGTAAACTCAGAGGCCTCAAGGAGTAATTCTGTAATATTAAAAGGCTCTTATTCCTATACCCTCACCTAAGGTAGGACTCAGAAAGCCTGTTATGTAAAATGCAGAGATAAGGTTCAGCCCTGTCAAGATTCAAAGTAGGATATGATTGACAACGGATTTCATATCCTAGTATGAAAAGGTAGGTTGCAAGAATGTTCAGGAAAAGAATATGTACATGGGAAGATCCAGACAGAATTAGTAGAAGATTAGTTTAGCCCTACAGAGTTATTGCTTTTATACATTTTTACTTTCTTCAACTCTCGGCGGTAATAGTTAGGCAAGAGGTGTCATTATGATGCCAAGATGAACATGTTGTGGAGTGGGTTTTGGTGGTAAGAGTCTGAAACTGCGATGTAGGTCAGGCCAGCAGAGATAGAAGAGAGTATTGTAAGGCAAGTGAAAGCATGCATGCTCACTTGGTCCTCCATAATTTCCTTTGCTACGTGCTCTGAGATTATTTTAAGCTCCAGACAAAGATCAACTGGGCAAGAATCTGAAAGAGACCCTTAGCAGTAGTATAGAGAGTGAATGTCCAGAGTTAATTAGGCAGTCCTTGTAAATTAGCCCAGAAGTCCCAGCCAGCTACAGTGAATTCCAGACAACGAATGTGCTTGTGGACCAGCAAAGCAAGAACAATTTCAAGTGTGATTTGAAGACTGAATATTTGGACGAGAATGGGGTAAAACATGTGGATAGCCATGACTGAAAATGGAACTGACACATCCTTTAAAAATCAATGTATCTGATGGAATTTTGATAGGGATTGCATTGAATCTGTAGACTGCTTTTGGCAAGATTGCCATTTTTATTATGTTGATCCTACCAATCCAAGAGCATGGGAGATCTTTCCATTTTCTGGTATCTTCTTTGATTTCTTTCTTTAAAGACACAAAGTTCTTGATATACAGGTCTTTAATTTCCTTGGTTAACATTATCCCCAGATATTTGATGCTGTTTTTGGTTATTGTAAAGGGTGATGTTTCTCTGATTTCTTTCTCAGTCAGTTCATCATCTATATATAATAGGGCCACTGATTTTTTTGAGTTTACCTTGTATCCTGCCACATTGCTGAAGGTGTTTATCAGCTCTAGGAGTAAATTTGCGGAGTTTTTTGGGTCACTTATGTAAACTATCATATCATCTGCAAATAGTGAAAGTTTGACTTCTTCTTTTCCTATTTGTATCCCCTTTATCTCCTTCTGTTGTCTTATTGCTGTAGCTAGAACTTCAAGTACAATATTGAAGAGATATGGAGAGAGTGGACAGCCTTGTCTTGTTCCTGATTTTAGAGGAATTGCTTTGAGTTTCTCTCCATTTAGTTTGATGTTAGCTGTTGGTTTACTGTATATTGCTTTTATTATATTCAGGTACATTCCTGTTATCCCTGATCTCTCTAGGACCTTTATCACGAAGGGGTGCTGGATTTTGTCAAAGGCTTTTTCAGCATCTAGTGTGATGATCATGTGGTTTTTCTTTCGCAGATTGTTAATATGGTGGATTACATTGCTAGATTTTCTAATGTTGAACCATCCCAGCATTCCTGGGATGAAGCCTACTTGATCATGGTGGATGATTTTTCTGATGTGTTCTTGAATCCGGTTTGCGAGTATTTTATTGAGTATTTTTGCATCAATGTTCATGAGGGAAATTGGTCTATAGTTATCTTTCTTAGTTGTGTCTTTGTGTGGCTTGGGTATCAAGGTAATTGTAGCCTCGTAGAAAGAGTTTGGCAGTGAGCCTCCTGCTTCTATTGTTGGAATACTTTGAGGAGTATTGGAATTAGCTCTTCTTTGAATTTCTGGTAGAATTCTGCACTGAAGCCATCTGGGCCTGGGCTTTTTTTATTTGGCAGACTTTTGATGACTGCTTCTATTTCATTAGTTCTTGATTAGTTCTTGATTTAGTTTTGGCAAGTGATATCTATCCAGGAAATTGTCCATTTCCTTTGAATTTTCAAATTTTGTGGAGTACAGATTTTCAAAGTATGCCCTGATGATTCTCTGGATTTCCTCAGAGTCTGTTGTTATGTCCCCTTTTTCATCCCTGATTTTGTTAATTAGCATGCTCTCCCTCTGTCTTTTGGTTAGTTTGGACAGAGGTTTATCTATTTTGTTGATTTTCTCAAAGAACCAACTCTTTGTTTCATTGATTCTTCTCAGTGGTTTTCTGGTTTCTACTTGATTGATTTCAGACCTGGAAAGAACATTAATCAACTTTATATGGAAAAACAAAAGGCCCAGGAGAGCTAAAACATCCCTATACAATAAAGGAACTTCAGGAGGCATCACCATACCTGACTTCAAGCTCTATTATAGAGCTATAGTCCTGAAAACAGCTTGGTATTGGCACAAAAATAGGCAGGTAGACCAATGGAACCGAATCGAAAGCTCTAATTTTAACCCACACACCTATGAACACCTTATTTTTGACAAAGAAGCTAAAACTGTACAATGGAAAAAAGAAAGCATCTTCAACAAATGGTGCTGGCATAACTGGATATTGGTATGCAGAAGACTGCAGATAGATCCATGTTTATCGCCTTGTACAAAACTTAAGTCCAAATGGATCAAAGATGTCAACATAAATCCAGCCACACTGAAACTTTTAGAAGAGAAAGTGGGAGATACTCTTCAACGAGTTGGTACAGGAGACCACTTCCTAAACATAACACCAGTTTCACAGGCACTGAGATCCACAATTAACAAATGGGACCTTCTGAAACTAAAAAGCTTCTGTAAGGCAAAGGACACAGTCAAAAAGACAAAAAGGCAGGCCACAGAATGGGAAAAGATATTCACTAACCCTACATCTGACAGAGGGCTAATCTCCAAAATTTACAAAGAACTCAAGAAACAAGTCTCCAAAACACCAAAGGATCCAATTAAAAGGTGGGGTACAGAGCTAAATAGAGAATTCTCAGTAGAGGAGGCTAAAATGGCCAAGAGACACTTAAGAAAGTGCTCAACATCCTTAGCCATCAGGGAAATGCAAATCAAAACAACTCTGAGATACCATCTTACTCCTGACAGAATGGCTAAAATCAAAAACACCGAAGACAATTTATGCTGGAGAGGATGTGGAGAGAGAGGAACACTCCTTCACTGCTGGTGGGAGTGCTGACTCATACAGCCTCTTTGGAAATCAGTATGGAGATTCCTCAGGAAAATGGGAATTAATCTACCACTATACCCAGCAATTCCACTCTTAGGCATATATCCAAATGAGGCAAGTTCATACAACAAGGGCATCTGCTCCACTATGTTCATAGCAGCATTATTTGTAATAGCCAGAACCTGGAAGCAACCTAGATGCCCCTCAACTGAAGAGTGGATAGAGAAAATGTGGTACATTTACACAATGGAGTATTACTCAGCAGAAAAAAACAATGGAATCTTGAAATTCGCAGGGAAATGGATAGCACTGGAAGAAACCATCCTGAGTGAGGTAACCCAGTCGCAAAAAGACAAACATGGTATGTACTCACTCATATATGGATTTTAGACATGGATCAGGATAGTGCCAGTCTGCACTTCCACTGATAGAGAGTCTGGGAAACAGGAAAGAACCTAAAAGATATGCATATATGCATAGTACCCAAGAGAAGAGGATGGAGACAAGATCCCATGAATGGATGGGGAACAAGGCAAGGGGTGGGGAGGAGTGGGACCTGGGAAGAAGAGAGGGGGTGAAGAGGAAGAGAGTTGGTCATGGGGGAAAAGGAAGTTGTGTAGGTGGGGGTAGAATTGGGGGAAGAGGGAATCATAGGATCGAATACAGATCAGGCACCAGAGCGACCTCGAGTGATCTAAAGGGATAACACCAATTGGCAAGCTAAGCAATAGTGGAGAGACCACCTCGAATGCCCATTCCTGATAATGAACTTGATGTCTATAACCATCCAGGAGCCTTCATCCTGTGACTGATGGAAGCAGAGGAAAACACACAATTAATCACTGAACTGAACCCAAGGAACCCAGTGACAGAGAGAGAGGAGTGATGAGCAAATTGGCAAAGAATGGGCTGGCAAAACCAGCAGAGACAGCTGATTTGAACAGGGGAGAGCTCTTGGACCCCAGACTGACAGTGGGGAGGCCAGCATGGGACTGATCTGGACTCCCAAATGTGAGTGTCAGCGAGAAGGCCTGGGCAACCTATGGGGCCCTGAGCTGTGGATCAGTGTCTATCCCTGATATACAAACAGTCTTTGTGTGCCTATAGCACAAAGAGGGATGCTCTCTCAGCCTGGACTCTTAGGGGAGTGCCTGGACCCTACCCAGTGTAAAATGACAGACTCTGATATCCACTATGTGGATGGATTTGGCAATAGGGTGGGAGGGTGGGGGGGAAGGGGAGTGTGGGAGGAGGGGAGGGAGAGGGAACTGGGATTGACATGTAAAACAAGCTATTTAAAATTAAAAAAAAAAAGAACCTGAAGGCATAAAGGCTAAGGATCTGGATGAGATTAGCACTTGAATCAGTACTCAGTATGCTGAATAGAACATCTCTTCCAGTGTGAGTGGTCCTCATCCAATCTAGTAAAGACTTGAATGAGACAAAAAATAAATAAATAAATAAATAAATAAATAAATAAATAAATAAAAATAAAAATCAATGTATCTGGGTAACAATCAAATTTTAGCACTTAGCAGAGTGAGTTTCAGTAAGGAAGTAATTGAGTTTAGTGTGACTATGGGAAAACTGAATGAAAATATTCAGGAGATGGTAGGGTAGAGACTGGCAGCATTTAGTGGTGAAAACTGGAATTGTGGTTCGAATGTGGTTTCCACAAAATGATAGAAAGAACAAAATTCTGCAGGACGTTAATTCCCAAATGTTAGACTAAAGACGTAAACTGAACACAGGGCAAATGTGGAGTGAGGCAGAAGGCTTAAAATAAGAAAACGGTGCCTGTTGTGTGATGCCAGTTCTGGAGAGACAAGGAAAACTATGAGCTCCCTGCTGGCATGGGATACATAACAAGACCCTATTTCAAATAAACATTTGCAAATAAAAAATAGCAAACAAATGGCAAAACTGGCCACCAATGTTTGCTGTAAAGAGAACCAGTCATGGGGGAAGTCCCTCTGTGTTTATGCTGATGAATAAAGCACCATTGCCCAATAGGGAAGCAAGATAGGTGGGACTAGGGGGTCTCAGAGGATTCTGGGAAATGTAGTGAAGAGAGTCGTCGCCATGTTACCGTGGGGAGAAGACCCATGAGGCTGAGTCCTTGGTAAGATTAGACCTCATAACAATATATATTAGTAATTATAGGTTAATAATTAAGTCAGAGCAAGCCAATGACAAACAAAGCAAATGGCCAACAGCTTCATAATTAATATAGTGTCTTGTGTGTTATTTGGGGGTTAAAGCAGTGATAGAACCCAGGTGGCTGGTGAGAAGAATTTATTTCACAAACCAGGAAACTGGGAATCTGTCAATTGCTTTGCCATTTCAGGCCAAGGGCTGTGCATCTAGGTCCCTGACAGTAGGAATGTTTTTTACATAGCAGAGTTTTTAAATATATACATAGTGAATACAGGACTAAATGTGGGCGTGATACTTATTTATGGATTTGTATATGCCTTGTGCATGCCTTGAAGATAGTTGGATAAAGCATTTTCAGCACATCCTACTTAACGTGTCATGAAGACACGTTTGCAGGCTTTCAATTGTATCCTCATGGAAGAACAAACACGTTCTGGGCTTCGGAACCCTTGGAAGTAGAGAAGGTTTGGAATTGAAAAAGGCTGAATGCAGATTGTACCTAGATTGATGGCCATAGCCAAGATTCTGGATAAATGAGGGTGGCTATGGGAGAGTGTGGATACAGCTAGCAGCTCAGGCTCACGATAATCTTCTCAACAGGCATTTCTTTTACTCTTCCAGTGAAGTCAGGAATGTGATATGGGGGTAGAGATGACTACTAGTTGTTTTTGACAGAGTCCTAGAAGAAGCTGGAGGATTAAAATGAACATGAAGTCTATTTCAGAAGATGGACATGATATCAAGCTCTACAGAAGCATGGAGCAGGTGAGAGAATGCAATGCCCTTCCTCCTGTCCTGACAGGTGCTTTCCCTTCCAATAGCAAAGGACACTATCTAATGTCTTACTCTAGTCCTCTGCTTTTATAAATATAATTAAGTGTGATTTTCATACACACACTCATTGGTAATTAGACCCAAAATGGTAAGGTTAAGATATTTCACACTAATATTAATCCCATTATAGCCAAGGTCATTAAACTTGTGATTTCAATATATTACTTCCATTTGCTTCGGGTGAGTATACTCTGTTGACCTTCTCAGAAGATAAACTCGTCATTGCACATACACAGCAGGAATCTTAAGACAAGTTATGACACAAAATCTCATAAGCAGATTTCATTTATGAATACTAGCTTTTCATGTTTAAAAATAGATTTGGGTTGCAGTTGTTTATTTGAGGCAGGGTCTTTGTACTTGCAGTCCAACCTTAGAATTGGCTGTATAGCTCAAGCGTGCCTCTCCATCATGTTTTAGGCTCCCCTGTTCTGGGATGACAGGAGTGTGCCACCTGGCCTGGCTGGTGCACACAGCCCTTGTCTGGTAATCATTTGATGGACAGCTAGGTGGGTTCCGTGTCTCACTATTGTGCAGAAGGAAAATTATTTTCAACCTTGTGGTCATTTGTATCTTGTCTTTTGAGTATATGACCACATTTATTGTTTGGTAACTTTGTTTTATTGTGTTTAATTTTCAGATTATCAGTTCTTTATTTATTGTGGATTTTATATACATATATATACATATATACAGACATATATATGTATATATACCATGTATAGTATCTATGTATGTATGTATGCATATATGCATTTATGTATGTATTTACCTACCTACTTAGTCTTTTGTTGAAGTTGAGCTAGAAGTTTCTCAAGCTCTATGAATTTTCTCTTTACTTGGCTGTAGCATATTAATATTTGTGGCAATGTTCATCATTCTCTTTGATCCTTAATTTTATGCATTATCCTTTTTGTCCCACAGACTTTATCCCAAAAATGTGATTACCACGTGTTACTATTTTCAGCATAAGAAATACTTAGGAAAAGCTCAGTCTGTGTGCCATTACAAGCCTTTTCCAAATACTTTGTTTATACCTGGGTGACACAAAGCCTTTGTGGGAAGCTTCATGTAAACCCCTGAATGTTGAGTTATGACTCTTGTTATTTTCAGTGGGGGTGGATATGCCACAGTTGCAACCTTTCCTCTATGAATTGTTATTGAGATACAGAGTAAAAAATGAAACTTTCCCAAATGTGAGCCAATATGGCCACATTAATGATGCTAAGACTCCCAATAGCCAATATAATATAGTCTTAAAGATTAACTTATCACAAATAATTCTGCATCTTCACATTTGGAATTATTTTCCAGACTTCCATGTGACATTCTCCTTCTCGGAGGCCATGTGTTAATTTTATCTTTCCCAGGGAAAATCAATCATTTTGAGTGGATGGGCATTGTATACAAGATATTCACCATGCATGTGTTTGGTTAGTCAATGTGTTCTATAGTTGGTGTTCCTCTAACTTCTGTGATGGTTGCCTTAATGTGGAGTGAGACGATACTATCATGAACTTGGAATCACAAATCAACAATGGAGATGGGTCATTCTGCCATTTTCCACAAAGGCCCCAAAATCATGAAGCTAGAACTGAAACTCAGAGCTATCAATTCTAAAAATTAAACTTCCATATTTCCACTGGCTACCTCTCAGAATGTACTTCTCTAAGAAGATCTCAAAATATTTCTAGTGGTTGATGACTTTTTGAATTAATGGCTGGTTCTGTAAGTCACTACTGGTGGGAATAAGCACAAATTTTGCTGTACTCAAAAAACTATGTATCTGAATTCTTCACAAAGATACCTTTAAGAACCGATTGCCATTTAAAAACAAATAATGAAAGAGGCAAGAGAGGAGTTGGTCTGGGAACTAAGGATGCCTTATATGATATATACATGTATATATATATATATTTAGTTTATTGGGTCATCAACTATGACAATTTTAATAGCATTGTTATATAGAAGTATGCTACATATAATGTGCAAAAAATATTTGCCACTTTTGAGGGCTTTATCTACATATTGTAGAAAGGAAAATAAATTTCCTTTAAAGGGTGACCAGATTAAAAACATTGCAAAATACCTATATTTTCAAAAAACATACGTGCTTAGTTTCACTCTCAAATGAACTGAAGGAAAGAATGTTTGGTAAATAAGAATGATCTAGGAGGGACTGTAGAGTTGGCTCAGTGGTTAAGAGCACTTGTTACTTTACAGAGGACAGAAGTTCAATTTCCAGAAACCACATGGTGACTCACAACTAGTAGGTTTACTTCCAAGGACTCTTAAGTCCTCTTCTAACCTCCGCAGACACCAGGTGTAGATATGGTACACAGACATTCAGGCAGGCAAAACATGTGCACATGAAATAATAAAGTAAATCAATCTTAAAATAAACAACCTTAAATTTTAAGTTTTTTCCTTGATATTTGTAGCTGATGGGTGAAGTTGTCACAAGCAGCCAGTTGAGTCACAGAAATAGGCACATTAGTGTTTATTTGCACTAATACAGCAAAAGTGATATATGATAACATATAGATATGGGCACCCACAAAAAATTTTTCTGTTACGGGACTACTTACATATATAAGTGTATTTAAATCTCATCTTTGTGACAACTTTAAACAAAAGGTTATGTAATTATTTTTATTCTGAGCATGACTAAATGTAAATTATGGTGTTAGGCAAAAGTACGGTATCTGGTGGCCATGAGTTGAGGATATTTCCTCCAATTGTGTTTTTCTGAATCAACACAGAAATCAGTAAGTATTCCAATAAAATACTTTAAATGATAGCCTTAACTATACATATGTACTTAGGAGCTAAAATCAGCTGTTGTTAGCCATGTGCGTGATGTCTATGACATATAGGAACGCTCATGGCGATTTGATTTTGTTTCACCTGTTTTCTACACACTTTGTCCTTAGTTAATATTGAAACATCTGAATTCTAGGAGCTATAATGGAGATTGGGAATGAAATAACAGGCTACATTTTAATGAAGACTGCTTTGTGTTGTGTAAACAGACAGCAGGCCTACCCAGCCTGGCGCTGTGTGTGTCTATAGTGATTGAACATGAACTTTCCTTGTTATAGAGTGACGTCCATGATCTGTTCAAAGTGAAAGAGAAAACTTTTTATTTCTTTTTAGTTTCTTTTTCTAATGAATTGGTAATGTGTGGAGCACCCACTGCTGATGTAAGCCTGATAGAATTCTCAACTCATTTAGCTACTGTCTCAACAGGCAGACAATGCCTGGTGGGAGTGATGATTAAAAAGTAACAACAGAGGCAGAACAGGCATGAAAAAAGTCTATAATAGGAGCTTTACTGCTGTTGGGCTGTCCTGTCTTCCCAGAGAAGACAACGCTTTAATTATACAGTGTGTTGGTTGAATGATAGGCACACCAGAGATTCAGGAAAATAAGGAATACAGAAGAAACCACTCTTTGATCAAGTGCCCAGGACATCAGCCACCAGAGCAGTCTTGAGGATGGACAAGGAGATGCATGTTTCATGGGTTGTTGGGTGGTATTTACAAAAATACAACGAAGTAGTTATTTCCTTCATGTAAAGAAAGCAAGGTAGACAGGGAAGGCAGAGGGCCATCCTTCTGCTACTCAACTGTCTTATGACTTTAAGATCCTTGGTGCCCATGATTTAATAATCACTTAAGAGAGGTAAATCCATTGTTGGTCCTTACCGGCCTCTATCTTGAGGACTACAGTTCTGAGCTTCCTGGATGGTTCAGTGGATTATAGTGGTATTCATAGGGTTTCATATCAGAAAGAAGGAAAAACATTGCAAAAAACAAAAGAAGTATTTCTTTAAGGCAAATTGGTTTTGGAGTCTCTCTCCCTCCCTTCTCCCTACCTCTCTCTCTCTCATGTGTGTGCGTGTGTGTGTGTGTGCACGCGCGCGTGTGTGTGTAAAACCGATGGTTACATAAATGGTAGGGTCAGTTTGAGATTGATTCTCTGGTTCTAAGAAGGTAGACTTCATGAAATAGCCAGTATTTTTGTTCAAAATCAATGAAAGGCATAAGGTATTTCTTCTCAAGGTAATAGAGAAATATGAGGATTTAAGTCCAGAATGATCTGAATTTTAAGGTTATCTTCATATTGTATAGTGTGTAGGGAGCCTTACACTAAGAAAGTGCTTGTCCATATTTGTGTGTGTGTGTGTGTGTGTGTAAATGTTAGAGGAAAACCATGCTGCTTCTTTCTCTGAGTCCCTGAATGGCTTCTTCCTTTTGTGTACCGTTCTTACGTACTTTCAGATGATGTGATTATATATGTGATTATATGCTCCTTGTCCTCGGAGACTTACTGTGACTTAGCAAACAGAAAATGTTTCTGTAACATCAAAATCTGTTGCTGAATGAAGTTCAGATTCAAAACTTCCCCTGAATAAAGGGTGAATACACAGAAAACCTCACAACAGTATACTCTTACACACATGATGGAAACTGCTTTGTTCCTGCAGACACAAGAGAAAATGGTTCCCCTGGGAACAAGGCACGATGTGAGAAAGGGCAGTCCCAGATCACCCCCTCCCTTGCAGAGGGCTGTTTGTTTTTGTTTTGTTTTGTTTTGCTTTGCTTTATTTCTATTTTTCTGTTTTCAGGTGGGTTTTGAAAGAAAATCAGCTCCTTGCTCTGGAGGCAGACTCAGGGAGGAGAGAGAGACAGACATAGGCAGGTAGCAGCCTGTCCATCCATCACTGGGAAGATTTGTGCCTCTGCACAGATTCTTGTTAGTCTGGCCCTAAACTATACACATTTATACTCATGGTTGCATGAAAACAAAGAATGTGATGAAAAGAAAACACTACGTATCTATAGACTTTGTTTTCAATTGTTCCTGAAAGTCTCTGGAAGGAGACTGGAGAGGTTAGTTTCTGGGCACTTGTTTCAATGGTTTTTCACAACCACAAAAGTCGCAACTGACAGCCATCAGGGGTGGCAGGAGTCTTTTAGTAAAATAAAATCCAGCTGGTGGGATAAATGTGGTTTGTACTGCCCTAGCCATAGGGGAGTTGGTGGACATTTGTCAAGCTAGGTTAACAGTGGGTGAATGGAAAATGGTTTAAGGTAATTTCCTAAATGGCAAACTGCAGTGGTATAGATTTGCATAAATTGCAAAATGCATTAAAAGGCTCTTTCTTTGTCCACCTACATTTTATTCCTCAGTACTTCTTTTGAATTACTTGGAAAATTAGTAGCTACAAAATTATATCCATTCAGTTTGGACCCTGGGAGCTACTTGGGAAGAGTGTTACAATGAACTGGACTTTTCTCTTTCCTGGCTGCTGGGCAGCAACCTTTGTTTCCTTACACCAGCTAACTGTTTACCATAAGGTCAGAAGCCTAATACGCACAGAAAAATATCTTAGAAACCCAGAAGAAAAGGGCGTACTTTAGGTTGAGTCTAAGGTGGCACACATTTAAGGTTGAAGTAAGCATCTTATGTCCCAATGAGAACTGCAGCTGAGTGGGTGGAGGAGCCAGGAGGCAGGCGCAGCACCCTCACTGACACCAGAGCCCAGGGAGCACTGCATGGATCACAAGTGGCAGCTAACAAAGAGATCGTTTCATCTTCCAAAGGGAAAGGATGACTCTCAAACCAACAAAGGGATGCCATCATTAATTGCTCTCCAGTGGGAATATTCTGTGATTCAGTGTATCTGAATGGATAATAGCTATCTACTAAATCATGTTAGCTAAAAAAGTCTGTGTCCACCTAAAATATTGAAGACAAAACGCAAGTGAATTGTTTTTTGAATATTATATAGTATTTTCATCAGCCCCATCCTTCTTACTTCACTCCATCTCCTCCTGTGACCTTCCCCCGCCACAGTCCTCAAGTTCATGACTTCTATAACAATTGTTGTTGAACAGACACACACATACATACACACACGCACACACCACACACACACACCTGAATCCACTTAGTATTGCAGTGCTAACCACTTGAGATTAGATAATCTAAACCTATCAGGGCTTTCATCCCTAGAGAAAAATGTCTCTCCCTCTCTCAGAAGCCATTGATTGCCTATGCTCTTTATCTAGGGATAGGACCTTGTGAGATCTCTGTCACCCACATGAAGACGTCAGCTGACGTTATCAGTTTGCTGGTCTTGTTTGGCTGATTCCAATTGTTGGGACGTCATGGTGCCACATACTGTCAAATGCTGAGAACACGATATCTCATAGCCAATGTTCTGGGCTTCTGGCTAGAACCCCAAGACTGACCAGCCTGGAAAAATGCCTCTACTGGTGTAATAGTGGCGCTTACACTTCAGGAGTAATCTAACAAGATCTGTCTAATTGGACTAAAGGACTTTTATAAAACGGGGGATTCATGTCTGGTATTGTAAACCTAGCCAACTATGGGTGGCTGATAGGGTCATGGACCCTAGTAGTGAAATCACAACAGTCATTTTCATAAACCAGAATAACTTCCAAGGCGTTCTCAGTATTTTATCTTCATACACACAGGTAAGTTCAGCTCTACCGTTCATCAGAGAAACTGCTCTCTTGCAGATGAAGAGTATCACAGAAACTCACAGCTGGTCAAGAATGCAGAGGACAGCAGACAACTGCGTTTGAAACATCGGCAAGACAGTCTCTAAAGCTAAGAGTCTAGGACCTGCATCAAAGAGCAGGGGAGGAAAGATGGTAGGACAAAGGACTTACATATTTACATGTCAGCCAGACTAAAGGTGTCACCATTGACAAAGAACATGGAACGATATCCGATGTGAACCCCAACAGAATAATGTTTGTGCGTTTTTGTTTGTTTGTTTGTGTTGTTTTTTTTTTTTGTATGTGAGTCTAGCTTTCATTTCTTAACCCGTCTCTAAGCTTCTAGAAAAGCCTCAGTTGGGTATCCATATTTAAGGGGTAACAATAAAAGTGTGCTGGATATGCAGTGTGACATTATATGTGTCCCCCACAAATCTCACAACCTCCTCCTTTCATTTGTTATCTAATACTTTCTGCATTTGTATTCTGTGTGAAGTCTGTGATTTACCAACTATGGTAACACTATGTGTGTGTGAGACAGCCTCAACCATTAGAATAGACTTTGGTATTATTGCTGGAACCAGGTCTTAGAGGTATGAATTTGGGTCATTTTGTCTGGAGCCTATATGGTAATAGATGGTTTATGATTGGCAAATGGAAGGTTTGCATGTGGCCACGATGAAAGACTTGTTCCGAACTGGAATATACTGTTAATACAGATGTATGACCAAATTGGCAGCATGGAGGGAAGTGAGAAGGAGATTGAGAAGGGGAGAAAAAGAAGCCAGGGAGGACATGAGGGAGCAGGAAGATTGAGTCAGGGGAAGAATAGAGGAGAGCAGGAAAAGGAGATACCTTAATGGGGGAGCCATTATAGGAAAGAGAAATCTGGCACTAGGGAAATGCCCAGAGGTCCACAATGATGACCCCAACTAACAATCTAAACAATAGTAGAGAGGCTACCTTAAATACCCTTCTCTGATAATGAGACTGATGACTACCTTATATGCCATCCTAGAGCCTTCATACAGTAGCTGATGGAAACAGCTAAACACGGAGCCGAACTCCTGGAATCCAGTTGCAGCGAGGGAGGAGTGATGAGCAAAGTGGTCAAGACCAGGCTGGAGAAATCCACAGAAACAGCTGACCTGAACAAGGGGAAGCTCATGGACCCCAGACTGGTAGCTGGGAAACCAGCATAGAAAGGAACCAGGCTGGCTGAACGTGGGTGTCAATTAAGAATCCTGGGCATTCTATGGGGCCTCTGGTAGTGGATCAGTGTTTACTGCTATTGTAGGAATGGATTTTGTAGCCCATTCCGCATAGAGGGATACTCTCTCAGCCTAGATATATGGGGGAGAACCTAGGCCCTGCTCCAAATGATGTGACAGCCTTTGATGATCCCCATAAAGGGCTTTACTGTCCCTGGGGAGCAGAAGAGAGATGGTATGGAGGGTGGGTGGGTGGCATGGGAGGATGGATGGAAGACGGAACTGGTATTGATATATAAAATAAGATTGTTTCTAATTTAAATAAAAAGGAAAAAAAGAACAAGAATGGTTAAACATTAGACTTTGAGGTCGAAATCAAGCTTCCACAGCCATATTTTACACCTTATAAGGTGAAACTCATGGACCCCAGACTGGTGACTGAGAGGCCAGCATGGGACTGATTCAGACCCCCTGAACCTGGGTGTGAGTGAGGAGGACTCAACCATCTATGGGACCTCAGATAGTAGATCAGTATTTATCCCTGGCATACAAATGAACTTTGGGAACCCATTCCACATGGAGAGATGCTCTCTCAGCCTGGACACATAGGGGAGGGCCTAGGCCCTGCCCGGGATGATATTATAGACTCTGGAGATACCCCATGAAGGGCCCAGACTCCCTGGGGAGCAGAGGGGGGATGGGTTTGGGGTCTAGGTGAGGTGGAGGAGGAGAGGGAGCTGGGGTAACATGTGAAAAAAATTTTATAAATTTTTTATTACAATAAAGAATCAATAAAAGAGAGGAAAAATAGACATATTAATTAAATTTCCATTTAATTTAGCTATTGAAATATCAGTGTGTAATAATTCCTTTCCTAAATGCTACAGCAGATTGCTAAGGATTGCTAAGGTACTAAGTACAAGTGCTTAGATCAGTGCTGGGCACATAGTGCAAACTTGACAGCTTTCAACTGTCAGTCATTTCTTCTGTATGGGAGCCCCAAGAAGCCTTCTTGGGCCATAATAATGTGCTGTCCTGCATACGGCGTGAGATTCTTGAGTTTTCTTTTCACTACATGGGCTGCCAAGCCAGTTGTCTGTTTATTTTTTATTTCATTTTATTTATTTATTTATTTGTTTGTTTTTTGAGACAGGGTTTCTCTGTTTTGTTTTGGAGACTGTCCTCGAACTTGCTCTGTAGACCAGGCTGGCCTCAGACTCACAATGATCCGCCTGCCTCTGCCTCCCCAGTGCTGGCATTAAAGGTGTGTGCACCACCAATGCCCAGCTCAGTTGTCTGTTTATGTCCCATGGTATTTTTTTCCTTTTTTCGGGGGACCATGGGACACTGTTTCATAGAAAGATTATTTTTTTATTTTTTTTTGTTGTGCCTTTTCTTTTCTTTGTCTTTATGGTGACTTTCAGGATAGCATTTCACAGCCACATCTTAAAGATGGCCTTTTTGCTTTTTGTGGGCTATAAATACATTCATCATTCAAACTGTTGCACTTCCCTGAGTGCTATTTATTGTTTGTGTTATTATTACTGTGTTTTCCTTTCTCTGATTTTATTAGAGTCCAGAGTGGTGAATGGGCCACAGGATGTGCTTCAAGGTAGTCTGAATAAAGATAGTAGAATACACCCTGATCAGAGTGCCTGATAATACATTTAATGTCTGACATGTTAAATCAGGTCAAAGCGGTCCACAATATGGGTGTAGATGTTATACATCCAAAGTTACTATATACTTTTATGTCACATATTATTAAATACATCATTGTTGTATCAATCTGTTTGTGTACTGCCAGTAAAGACTGGGCTTAGTCGTCAGACATTCTCATATATGTTCCTGTGTAATGAATAAATGGATGGATCAGTGTGTATTCATTCCATGCACCACGTCTTCTCCTACACTCCTAACACTGGGATGATAATACTACAGATTTTGCAAGAAAATGTGTCTTGGGTGTTTTCACTATGAACCCAACATACAGAAACACAGGGGCTAGGAGTATTGTGACTGAGGTACTCCTCAATTCTGGTCCAACTAGCATACAAACATGGTACTGTTATCATGCAGGTAACTATTAGATTTAGGTACATTAGTGTTCTAGTATCTCAACTCAGCCCTCTGCAAGTCTTCACACTAGTAATGTTTACAAAGCTGTAGAACATTAATGGTGAAGATTATGTAGTTCAAAGTGTCTGTGAAAATCTAGAGAAAATATAAATAGTGAGGAGTTACATATGAGGGCAGGAAAGAGCATGCACAGCTTTGGATCTTGTAGCTAACAGTAGAAGCATTATGTCTCTAGTCCCAACACTTCCAAAAAAGCAGCAAAATCATTATTATCATGGCCATGAGTGGTACCGCAGCTAGGAGGGCTACTAGAAAATGTAACTAAGTTGAAAAACCAACTTCCTATTTTATGGGTAAGTGGAAAAACCCATACCTTCCTTTGTTCCCTAATGACACAACTCCAGCTCATTGGAAGGAATTCAGTAAGATCTCAGTTGTTTCATTATCTGTATTTTCAGCTAAGTTAATACTGGGGGAGTAATTATCAAAGAATCATAGACTCATCCCTTGGCCTTGCAACCAGAAGTCTCAAGACTGCTATGATGCCTTCTGAAATGTACAAAGCCTCCATGTCCACAACAAACAGTTAAAGGCTTCTGCTATAGACCTGACCACTAAACCTCCCCACAGGGTACTGTGGGTGTTTATCTTGACTTAGGGAGATGACACAGGCTTGTAGTCGAACCATCTTGTCTCTTGTTGCCTTGAAGCCAATGGAGCAGATCACCCTCCAGAATACTCCTCTAAGGACTTAGATCGATCATAGAGTCTAGTTTAACTCTTGTTCTCATTAAGCTGTCCAGCGTATGCCCATGGTTATATAGATTCCATTAGGAGTAATTATCTTATCCCCATTTGTGGGGGAAACTTTGGTTTTATAGTCCATTAAGTAGAGAAGTACAGTTTTGTATAAACATTGCCTCTTAAAAAATTATCCCAGGCTTGATCTTTCATGTTCCCTTTTAATATTCAAGGAAGCAAAAATAAATATGTTCCCACTTACTTGCTTTAAAAAATCAATCTGTTGTCAAATTTCTAGTTTTCTTCTTTCTTTGCTCAAAATATTGAAGATGTTGCATCACCTTTGTGTTGTGTTGCATGTCTTATGAAGTTTCTTCTTGTATTTCCCATTATTTGAGTCTTCTGATGCTCTGTTAACGGTAAAGAGACCAGTAATTATCATTTCTATTGTAGATAAAGAAAACAAATTCTTCAAAGTTAGCCAGGATTTCTAAATATCAGAGAGCCAATGAAAGATGCTTAATGCTCTTCTCATGATTTTGACTTTATGTATCATTGTTCCAATGCTTGCTTTAACTCCTCACATGACTGTTTTAAATTCCATCGTCCTTTCCTTGGGGAAAGTACCCTCATTTTCAGTTATTGCTGTAAGTGTTCTTGTTATATAGCGTGTCCTTTGATTTTATGATATTTTTCTTCATGAAAAGGAGCAGAGATATTTCAAAAACAGAATGCAGCAAAGGATATAAGTCAAGTACTAGAAGAGGGCAAAAATGATCTCGGGTTGTGAATAGTAGGGCAGAAGCTTAAAATTAGCCTAGGGCAGTCATTGTCAACAGTTACCTGGAAAAGCAGGTGACTTCCTCTCTGAGAATAGCTCCTTCTTTGAATAGTTCCTCCTCTACTACCAGGAGGGGAACAAAAGCACACAATCAGTTCAGTGGTGTGTTTGGTGTGCAGTAGATGGCAGCTGTTATCTGTCAATGTGATTGTGGAAGCCTGCATTTGTTTCCACCATGAAAACTAATGCAGATGAGCTATTCTCTAAAGACTATTGATGAAGGATGGGCTTAAATGTGAGGCCTTATACACTTTGAGAAACAGTTGACAGCAATTTGAAGGGCAGGTGAAGCAGCTTTGAATTCTGGGAGACACCTTGGCTGTTTGTCCCAGTAGAATTGCAGATGGCTCATAGAGTGTGTTAATTGCGGTTTTGCGGGACCAGGCAAGTATCACCTTTGGGAGTTTGCAGCTAAGATTACTCTGCAGGGAGATGCTTCAGGATGGTAGAAATCTCCAGATGGTGTATTATGGAAAACTATTAGTCAGAGGAGCTCCCGATAGCATGTGTGATGAACAAATAGCCTTGGCTAGCATTTGAACAGATTTTTACCTTCAGGACATTCCAATTCAGTTCTTCTGGTGACAGCTCAAAATAGGTTATACAGTGCAACCATAATGGAAAATAAAATATTTTGTTAGGAATTCATGTTTTGGACAGCATCTGACAGGATGCTGCCACCTTACTAATCTTGAGAAGAGACCTCAGTGAGAAAAACCAGAGGAGGTCTCTCAAAAAGAGAAAAGCACTGAATTCTAAAAGACAATTTCAAGTCCAGGGTAAGCCACTTGTGATTATCATATTTGTTTGGCTATGGTAAGCAAATTTGATTAAGAGGCTGTGACCAGAGACATGAAAAAAAACCAGATAAACTGTGTTTTCATGTTACCTTATTCTTCTAAATGTTTGAGCAAAGGATAATTAAAACACACTGAAATGGAAATTATAGAGTTAAATAAAATGTGGATTCTCTAAAATAAAGTGAAGCATAGCACAATTTACTTCACAGCAATAAACATTAATTGTTTTTCTTTAGGCTGACATGCTAAGTTTATTGTCAACTCTTTGAAAATGTCACTCAAATATAGAATACTCAAAATCTCCTTCAGGAACACAACATTAGAATTATATGTCAATTTCTTATGTCTTATTTGGTCACTATTTCAAAGTTAAGGTAGTATTAAATGGGTAGGTTAGAATTTAACCACAAACATACTTCCGATGAAGACAAGTTCTGCAGAGAGTATTAAGAATATAGTACATCTTGGATATTGTATTTAGCTCTGGGAATGCAAGAACTATTGCTTGCTCCATTTAGAAAGCAAGCAAACAACACACACACACACACACACACACACACGCATACACACACACCACACACTTTAAACTGTCAGACAAAAGTATTTTGATGCACTATCATAAGCAATCCAAGAGTTTTAGGATTCTTCATGACTCCTAAGCAAGAAACAGTTAAACCATTAAAGTGAAATAAGGGGAGGTGATTATGATGGTGATGGAGAAATTTAATCTTGAACTTTAAGGACATTCCAAGAAATGCTAATGAACGAGCTCCCTTGGGTGAGGAATGTTGTGGAACTCACCTCAGATCTCTGTGTAGAATTCTACATTACTAGTGCATAAAATGTATCTGTGTACTCAACCAAGCAGAAGAAGAGGTAGCACAAATATGCATTCTTTTGGGATTGCGGGTGTGTGCACATGCTATGTTTATGAAGCAGCATGGGGGAAGGGGAGACTTCTAAGTGCAGTGTTTTCCATTTACAGAAGGGAAAGTGTGTATGCTCAGAAATCCCTGAAAAACCTTTTGTCTTCTCAACACACTCTTCACTTCTGAAATCAGGAAACTTAATGAGCTTGTTCTGTGAGATCCTGCCTGCTGTGAAGAGTCTCAGGCCTGGAATGTGGGAAATATCAAAAAGGCTCTTTGGCTGGTTTCAGGGTGAAATATGAAGGTCACATCCATATTAATGGCCCTGATAGATACAGATTCCTTCCTGAAGACCACCTGTGAGAACATCTGGAGCTGTTGCTGCTGTGGCTTCCTACCCAGCACTGTTTCTACCTATGCTGACTTCAAAGACTCATTGGGGGTTGACATGAAGGACCTGGGAAGGGCATTGACTAGATTCATTGGTCTGAGCTAGGCTTGCTCCTGTAATGTTAACATTTACTTTTCTTAGTTAAGGACCTAGAAAACTAAAGTGACTTTTGGAAAAGCTTTCTTTGAAAATATGATTTTCTAAGGGTCCGTCTAATTTTATGACGAATACGAATCAAAATCACCTCTTTCAATGCTGATAAATTGAGTGTAATCACTTCATTGACCCTATAGTAAAGCAAACATTAATACTACATGTTCACTTCATGGGGTGAAGGGAAGCCCTGGTAACTGACTAAATGAGGAAGATCTATTGTCTTCATCTGATACATGTGGACACTGTTCAATAGACTGTTGACCTTCATCTTTCAGAAATGTTGAACAAAGTCAAACTTGATCTTCTCTCTCTCTGTCTCTCTTTCTCTCTGTCTCTGTATCTGTCTCTCTCTGTCTCTGTCTCTCTCTCTCTCGTGTGTGTGTGTGTGTGTGTGTGTGTGTGTGTGTGTGTGTGTGTTTGCTGGGATACCTTTCAGTCTTTGGTTCACCTTTGGACATCTGAACTGTATTCTGAGGTGTTCAGTGCAGAGAAAAGTGCATATTTCCTACTGCAAGGCCGCTGTAGACATGGAATTTAATTGATTTTCTATATTGCTAAACAGAATGCAATTACTATTTCTAATTAAAGTCACTTATTTGGAACAGACATTTAATTCATATGGTGTGGTCTCAAGTCACACTTCGTGAACTGAGTTGGGAAAACAGGGGTCATCCTCTGTAGGCCTCCTCACTACAAGATTCCTTGTGGTCTTGGATCTAAGATAGAGAACGTGGCTCACAGCATAGTTCAAATGCTTGTTCTCCAATTGTATCCTTTTCTCGCTATAGGTTTTCATAGTGTTTCATAAAATGTATTTTGCCAATATGGTGTAGATGCTCAGCATTCAAACCAATCTGTGTATGCAGCTCCCAATATCACCTGCAGCCTGGGGAGGATAGATACACACGCACACGCAGACACACTCACTCACACACACGTATGTATGGCATATAAATATGACTCTGTCCTACAGTAGAGTTGCACCTTTAATGTACAGCCTCTTTTTACTGTATTTTACACCTTTCCACCGCCTTGGATTAATAATTTGCATGTAGTTCCAGTGTCTATACCTGCTGCTTTTATTATCTTTGGTGCAAAAGTCAAGATTGAGTAAAGAGGGAGCAAGATGTATGTGCCAGGATCAATACTGTTATCCTGTGTTCATTTGAGGAACCAGTCCATTCCTTCCCCAGTCGTGCAGGACTTACACTACATCTGCAGAGTGTCTGAGGCTTGATGACAATGGATGAAACTTGTCCATGAGAGTTGCAATAACTTGGTGAGAAATGTTGGTTTTCTTCAAGGTGATCCACTGGGAACTGACCAGGCATTGTTAGCCCTGAAAAAACAGAAATCAAATGAACTAGTCTGGAAAGGTGTGTATCCGTTTTCAACTTCTTTGAAAATATTCTAAATCCTTACCAAGATAGTAACTCATGGAATTTGTAACTTTTATTCATTTCAAGAAAATTCTAAAATCCAAAATTTCATGAAGTTTCCGAGCTCTTAATGTCTATTGGAGAATCCGTTTATAAGGGATGTTACAGCTGAGTGTGTGATTTTTGTAACAGAAATTAATTTTACAAACAGAATTTACTTACTTCTTTTTGGTCTGAGATATTTGTTTGAAATAGCATTTTACTATCTTCTGTTGTGCTTGACTTTAGCACCCTTGTGTTGTCGAATTGGTGCAGGGATGGCATCGCTGCCAGGAAGCTTCTGGCAATTTCAAGAGGCAGAACCTGGCAGGAAGAAGCAAGTCAGTGAAGTCGTGTTCTTGGGTGATTTATCTTGTCTATGCCATTCTCTACCTGTGCATTGACTATTTGTCCATCATAGACCAATCTGGTGTCCCTAGACAGTAAAGACCTGCAGCTCATAAAGCCACAGAAGATGGCCTGGACCTTGTAAAGCTAGAGGCCAAAATAAAGCCAAAGTATTAACATATCTTCTTTGTTTTTTCTTCATAATGTATTAAAAGGGTCCCAAAGAAAAAGAGAGATAATTGAACTTTATAACGTGGCATTTGGGAGGCAGAAATTTGAGACTAGAACGGGGTTTGAAGAAGATCAAAATAAGGAATCAACTAGAGGAGAAAAGAGAAGGCTTCCCAGAGGATTTTCTTATAGATTTTCTCATTTTATGTGCCTCCCTACTTTTCTATTCTTTATACTTTACATAGTATCTAAAAAACTATAAGGTTTTAGCATTGTGATCAAGGGAGAAACACAAAGTTTATTGATGGAGAAACTATTACTTAGGGTCCGTACCTATGCTGGATACTACAATGAAATTGCTTTTCCTGATTTTCATCCTACCTCCATAAAATCACTATATGAGATGGTGATGTGTCTGATAACTGTAGGAAGAGAATTACAAAAGAAGTAGGCTTCCTAAAAGTGGTGGGTCAGTTAGCATTAAACATGTTTTATGGGATCAAGAAAAATGAGTTCATCTATCTGCTTTCCAATTTGATTTGTTGATGTGTGACAATTTCTGAGGAGATCCGACCATATATCTTTATCCCAGACATGCCATTAACAACTGCAGATAGAAACAAATCCCTCATTGTTGTGTTGGGTATCCAAGTGTGTTTGCTAGGGTTACTCAGAGAAACATCAGTAAAGGATAATTAACAAGAATGCCTGAGACTCAAAATAAGCTCAGCATGGGAGACACCACAGTAGTCTCCTTCACTGTCTTTAGTCAATATCAATATCTCCACCAGATTCTCGTCTTTCCTAGCCAGTGGTTACTGAAAGTAGAATGTTGAGAAGGCGCCTTGTGAGTCTTATAAATTTTCTGTGTCTGTTAAACTTCTTGAGTTTTATCAGTTGCTTTCTTTCCCCTAGGAAGTAAATAGGCTCCATTTAATTTTTAGGCTCCTTTGTAATTAAAAAAAAATGTTGTATACATATCTCAAGTTAATTTCTGCCAAAAAATCATTCTAACTAATTTGCTACATGTCGGTGGCTGTAAGGGTACTTAGAATGAGGAATAAGTTTAGCTATTATAGGATGCTGCCCTCATGGAATTTTACATCTTAAAGGACACAAACAATAATCAACCCATATGAGATAGTCTTGATTTAACATTTCTATGGTAAAGAGACAGATGTACAATTGAACTCAAACTTTCCCTAATCTAAAACCTGTTTGGTCTATATTTATGCACTTCTACTTCTGAAAAGGAAACAGGAACCTTTTTTAAAATGAGGTCTCAATGAGCATTGGTCTGAGTCTGAATTCTGTAGCTAAAGGCATGATATACTAAGTTACAAAGTAGACTTCTCAACTGTTACAACAGTCACCTAGATTTAGCTTGAAAAAAAATCCACCAAGTCTTCAGGTTGAGATTTGAGGCTTCACAATCCTATTCTCAGATGGGAGGAATTTGTGATATATATTTTCAGTAGGTTTCCTGGGTCTTTCTAATCCAGGTGGCTTGACCTCCAAACTCTGAAAGATTCATTTGATAGTAATGATCTCTACAAAGTGCTAAGGAAGTGTTTTCATTAGGGTTTGTATTGCTGTGGTAAAACACCATGTCAAAAGCATCGTGTGAAGGAAAAAGTTTATTTCAGTTTTCAACTCATGGCTCATCATCCAGGGAAGTCAGGGAAATAAACCAAACTTGGAGGCAGGAACTGGGATAGAAGCCATGGAGGAGTGCTGCTTAGTGGCCTTATCATGGTTTGCTCAGCTTGCTTTCTTATACGCCCCATGAGCACATGCCCCGGGCTAGTATCTCTTAGCTTTGGCTGGGTCCTCCAACTCAATCGCTAATTAAGAAAATGTGATACAAGTTTGCCAACAGGTCAATCTCATGTGGTCATTTTCTCAGTGGAGTTCCCTTTTCCCAGATGACTCTAGCTTATGTCAAATTGACGTCAATCACTGCACAGACAGACAGTGAATAAGAAAGATAATAGGTCTAGCAGACAAGATGACCCGAGCGGGGTGCAGAAATGCTCTCCAGAGAACTCCTGGGAATGAGTCGCTCTATAAGGACCTGAGCAAGCTTGGGACACTTAGCTCTTATCCTTGACATGCTAATTGAATGACTTCTGTGGATAAACACTGAGGCTCATTCCAGCTCAGCTCCCAGTGGTTGAGTGTTTCGCTCAACCTGTGCCTATCAGAAGACTTCCAACAGTGCTTTCTGAACTTTAAAAGTTGACTGTCCATGGACGAAAACTAACTCTAGACCAAGCATAAATACTTTATTTTGGTGCAATGCTAAGGGTCAAGAGTGTGCAGCATCTCTAGCTTTTATTATGGTGCTATACACAGAAATGTGGAGCTTTCTGGACTCCAAAAAGGAATTCTAATACTGTAATTAAATGCATACCCTTAAATATAGAATTTAGTATACACAAATAAATGTATGTGTGTTCATATCCTCTGAAAACAGTAATGCAGTAATGGTGACCTCATCTTAAATAGAAAAGATAAGAAGAAAAGTGTATCACTGACACCTAGGAAGTCCTGTATTGTTCCTAACAAGGTCTTTGGGCGATACTCAGAGAGTGTAAGCAAGCAGCTCTATTGATGGCCCAGTTGACCAAGGAGGTCACTTTTTAAATATATGGCTTTTAAATTTTATATCTTTAATGTATTAGGTAATAATATGTCATTTTCCCTTGCATTTTGTCCCTTCAAGTCCTCCCATATTCCTCTAGTTACTTTCTTTCAAACATACGAACCATGCTTCATATAATTATTGGAACATGCTTGCATGTATATACATACACATCCCCAAGTACATAAATGCAGCCTTCTCAGCCTTAAAATTAATGCTACTTCCATAGAGCATGGATTACCAATTGCTCTTCCCTGGGGAAGCCTACATCTCACAGATAAGTGTAGTCTGTATTGCTCATCAAGAACACTTCTCTTTGCAACAGACAGAGAAGAGCATTACAGAGAACCAGAGTCAATCTGAATGCAGAGACTTCGAGCCCAGTCCAGCAGATACATCTACAATCTAAGTCCCAGGTCTAAGAATGAGGGGGCATTGCAAAAGAGAGAGTAGAAACACTGTAAGAGCCAGAGAATCAGGAGGTGTGGAAAGGCAGAATCTGCACACATAATGTCTCATCAACAAGAATACTCAAACGTGAGCTAAACAAGGACATCAACAGTAGACATGATAATGTGGATGGGGTGGAGGGTGGGCTCTGGAGACCTCAACCCTACTGAAAGAACTATAGACAACAAAGGGATGCTAACAGCTGCAGAAATAGTGTGATTTTTGGGGGCTGGGATTCAGGAATTTTAAAATTGTCGTGGATTGTGTGGTCTGGGGACATTTCAGATTATGAGAATATCAAAGTCTGCACAGTAAGATGTGTTTTCTGGTGTATCTCAACTCTTCGACATCAAAGTTAGAAAGTAGATGTGAAAGTGTTCCCATCTGGTGCTCCCCACAGACTTAACACGATCTTACGTAGTGTGTTTGCTGAAATTTAAAATACAGAGATGACTGTTAATCTGTTTTATGATAAGTGTTAATTCTGTTTTATGAAAACTTCCCTTGTTCTTCCAAAATAAATCAAATATAACCATATTTTTTCTGATCCTCTGTTTAATATCTTCCTTTCTTTCCTTCTCAATCAGCTGGTCAAGAACTCCTTGTAGATTCTGCAGCAACAATTAACCCATAGATGCTTAAAAATGCTTTGTGACTGGATGAATAGGTGCAATTGTCTGGACTACAACAGTGTTCAGAAGTTTTTTTTTTTTTTTACAGTATAACCCTGGGCTTGTCTAGGCTAAACCCAAGAAGCAGGGCTCAGCATCTCCGTTGATAGTTAATTAAAGGGATTAATAGTGAAAGCCACACAGAAACATATGCACTAAAACCAAAACTAGGAAGAGGTTCATTGACCACACCTCAAGTAGGTATTTTAGTGTCGTGAAAATAGCGTTAGCTTCCCGCAGAGGATGAAAGGTATACACAATTCCCTTTTGTCTCAGCTCTGGTCCTCCTAGGTAAGCCACGCACTGTTATCCTGTTAGTTAGTGTCATTACTTTTAAGGGAAACGACATGGTTTATGAAAAAGAATTCTCTGTGCTGTGGGCTACAGTCCTGAT
This sequence comes from Mesocricetus auratus, assembly GCF_017639785.1. Lineage (NCBI taxonomy): Eukaryota > Metazoa > Chordata > Mammalia > Rodentia > Cricetidae > Mesocricetus > Mesocricetus auratus. The sequence continues at coordinate 3,763,546 of NW_024429193.1, read as the reverse complement.
CTCATAGACAATTGCCCTGAAGTGCAGGTAGGGGTTGTAGGTGCAGCGGGTGGAGTAGAGAGCAGAGAGCAAGGGCTAGTGAGGCAGATGTGAAGGAGTAGGCAGTAGTGGGGTATGGGTGGGGGGTGGGGAGTGGAGAGTGGGGGTGGGGGTGTGGAGGAGTATGGCGCTGAGAAGCAGTCTTTGGGAGAAGAGGTATAGCTGCTCCGTGAGGCTTTGTTCTGTCTGGAATCCATGTTGCTGGAGGCTCTGGACAAGTACTCATCTCTGTGTCTTCCGTCTTCCAGGCCCCACGAATAGTCAGAGCCCCCTCACAAAAGTAGCCCACTATTTCTGTCAGACAGAATGAAGGAAAGAAGAGAGGGAGGGAAGGAGGGGGAAGGCAAGGATGGATGGACAGAAAGAAAGGAAAGAATGAATGAAAGAAAGAAAGGAAGGAAAGAAGGAAGAAAGGAAAGAAGGAACAGGGAGAAGAAATATTATTGCATGTAGGCAGCCACACAGACAAGTGACAGTGTGGATTTATTTAATTGCTGGCCAGGTTCCATTCTTTGTAGCAAAAGCCCACACCATTCACTTCTACACATGGTGAGCCAGCGCTATAGCCCAGGGTCTTCCATTTGGTGTCTGACCTTGGCCAGTTCCCTCTGGCTGCTTTAAATTTCATTGCTCATTTAAGAAGCTGCCTTGATGCTACCACTTCCAGACTCCAGATCGTACAAAGCATGAGACTTCTGTTCACACTTTTCATCTTTCTTCCCAAACAGCCAACCGCTCAGTGCACCCTGTGAGCAAGGTGGAGACTAATGAGTTTATTTTCAAACTTTGTCAACTTGTTTCCTGGGTATCTGTCTGCAAGTCCTGAAGTTCACTCAGGCTTAACTCACAAAGTGGCAGATCTCTCTCTTTCTCTCTCTTTAGGGCAAACACACCGCAGCTATGTTTACAAAACCACCAAAAGCTGTATGCCTAGCTGCCTTTTAGAGTTGATTCATCCCTCCATGTGCTCAAGGAGGCGTGACTAAGCCACAAGGCCTGCAGGAGACTCTCAGACTGGAAGTCTTCTAATAGCTATGGAGCCTTGTTCTAGCCTTACATTGATTAAAGTCATACAGCTATTACAGTTTACTTTATACGTGTGAAAGCACTCTTTACATACAGAGACAAACCTCCCTTCTATCAGGCAGCAGACAGGCACCTTTTCATATTACTTAACTGCAAAAAGTATCCAAACAAAAATCCAGGACTTCTGATGGTGTTTGTGCACATGACTGACTTTAATTTGACCTTGACTTTCCTCGGAAATTATTCCGCTGGATGAACAAAGTACAATAAATCCGTGTGCTCAGTGACATCAACTGTCTACACCTCCACCAAAATACCGAAGAATTACAAGAAAGAAGAGAAAAAAAAAGTCCTCTGAATTTCTGAGTTCTGTTCTCAGCTTTGGTATCCCTTACTTTGATGCAATTAAAACAAAACAAAACAAAGCAAAAGGAGTCTATTTTGAGACACGCATTTGAAGATGGCAAAATCTCTAGGATGGTTTTGGCATTGCATTCCCTTCGTACCGTGGCTTTTGAAGCCCTTTGTCAGTTTTCATTCAGCTGAAGCTATGGCTGAGCAGATGCGGGAAGGTTTAGGGTCCCTGTGTTCCACTCCTCTTCTGGGTCACTTTGCTTCATTTACTTATGTTAGATGGCTTTCTATTCTGGAAACACACCAAGCCCTTTACTTCAGTCTGTTTCTTTTTCCTTTTTTTTTTTTTTTTGCTAAGGTTGCCGTTTCAATTTAGATGGCATCCAATATAACAGCTTCACAGGTTTCATGTGGCTTGGACAGTGCCCGGGAGCCTCTGAGCTAGAACTGACGTGCAAACCTCCTGAGGACTAGCTTTGAGCTACCTGGTGACACAAGTGAGCTTCTTAAGGAGGGCAGCAACCAACAGTCCTACCCGTGTATGGACACACAGCACGGCACATTCACCATGAGTAAGACTCTGTAATGGTGCACACGCCACGGCAGTAACCAGCTCTTCTCCTCCGATGGGGCTTAAGACCCCATTCAACATCCGGGAAACCACGCCTAGCACAGGGAGCCCAGCCCGCTATCCAGGTCTAGAGAAGTCATGCATCGTAGGGGGGGGGGGACCTAGAGTTGCCGTTTTACTAAACCAGCAACCTAAACCTTTGTTTTGCAGCTGAGGGAGACAATCACAGAAAGCAGCAACCTATCAAAATACAGACCTGGGGAGCCCGGTGCCAGTGGATTCATCTATAAACCATCTCCCACATCTAAGGCTCAGGGAACATTGAGGGGAAAAAAACCAAACCATTTTTAATGGTGACAAATGACAGAAAACAGTAGTGCAGCAGAAGGAGCGTGAGGCAGCTTATTCTTCCTACTGGGCAAGGGCGGTTACTATGGCAACTAAGTAAATGATAACTCGAACTGTCATGGCAGCTGGAGGAAGAGTCTTGCAAACAGGTGACACAGCCAATGCACCTCACCAGGCTCAGATGCTGGCATTGAAGTTCAACATGGATTTTGGGGGGAAACAAATCCAGCCAGACCTTCCCACTCTATTCATCTCTTCCAAACCTGATGTATCTGCAGGGTTTGTTGGCCTTTGGATTTTCCTCCATCCATCCCCCTTTGGTTTGATCTGTGTCAAGGACCATGGTTCTTATTGGAACCATGAAAATATTGTTTGCATGCAGGATGTCATCTAATTTGGAAGGACGGCATTAGCTAAACCACGATGGAGACGGAGCAAACGGCTTGGTGTATTCCCAGAATAGAAAGCCATCTAATGTAAGTAGACTGAGAAAAGTGACTCAGAAGAGGAGTGGAAAATAGGAACCCTTCCCTTCCCATGTCTGCTCCATCCTAGCTTCAGCCAAGGCAAGATTGACGAAGGGGATTAAAAAGCCAGGATAAAGAGTGAATGCAATGTTGAAACTATCCTAGTTTAAAACAATATGTTTTATACAACATAATTGAATTTTAAATTTGGCTTTCACACACACAAGAATCTAGATAAGAGTCTGTAAGTGTTGGGTGCAGGATTAGGAGCTTCCTGACCTGGTTCCAATTCTCCCTTTTGAGCTATGATGACAGGGATGTCCTACACCTATGCACAATGAGTATCTGATGATATAGTGAATACCCTCCCTCACCCATTATATTTGTAACACAGACAAGGCACGATTTCATACATTTTCTAGGAAAACCCCGAGACAAGTGTTTATTATTACTAAATAAGAAAGATTTTGAGTTAAATACAGCTAGACAAGAACACTGGAGAACATGTGAGTGGAAGGACTCACAGGGATTGGTGTCAACTGCTGATTTTGCCTGTGACATCGATGGACACTGAGATAGAGGTTCCATGTCCTGTTTTAGAAGAAGGGTTTATAATTTAGTACAATGCATGCATTGTTATGAGAAATAACTCCAAGATCAGCAAGTGTAATGTAGTATGGATTGAATTCTCATTCTACAACTTTGTTCTACAAGTTATTCAGCCAATTGGAGATCCTACAACTTTCTGCAATGAAATCTCCTCGAGGGGTAGTTTTCCCACCTGTCTTGGGGGCCGTCTGCACACTAGATTGTTTCAGCAGAGCAAAGTGAGTCACCAAGCACATCATTTCCCATTGTGCATCCTGGCATCATTCACTCTCAGGATTTTTTTCCCTTTACCATACTTGAAAGAACTCAGTCACTGGTTCACAACAAGTTTCAAGAAAACCTTGGAAGTCCAGAGTCTAAAGAATAAGGGCCACTCTTCAACCTACACTTAAATAATTTGCAGCAAGGTAGATCTTGTGTGCTAGGCACCAGCCTGCCACAGAATTGACAATAACTGTCTCCTTGATTTATAAATGCAAGAATCCTGGCCAGGCATGGCTTCTGCTGAACTAAGTGATGTTCCTCATTCACATTTAACATTCTCTCTGTTTCCCTCTTCCCCCACCTCTCTCTCTCTCTCTCTCTCTCTCTCTCTCTCTCTCTCTCTCTCTCTCTCTCTCTCTCTCTCTCTCTCTCTCTCTCTCTCTCTCTCTCTCTCTCTCTCTCTGCAAAACCCTGCATCGGAAATCTACCTAAATCTACCTAAATTATATATGGACTGGTATTCCAATTTATCTTATTTTATTGAAAGTCCCAACAGGGAGATCTCCTCCCCACTCTTAACTCAAGGTCGCATTCCACACTGAGAGTCCTGGTGTTTGTGCTCCCAGGGCTGTATACCATGTGGATCTCTGTCCAAGCCCTTTTCTCTGATCGGACACACCTGCCCACAATTTCCCATCTTGACTTTCAGCTGACTGCAGGGTCAGCCTCTAATTTCACTTTTCATTGGCTAGTTTTTGGTGAGTCTCAGTTGTGGGTTCCCTTCCTGAAAGCAAAAGTGAACTTTTGAGTGAGAGGATTCATTATAGCAGAGAAGCATAAAGTCTTACATCTTCCACCTGCTTCTGTCAGTGGAGTAAGAGTCAAGCCTTGTTGCAAAATCTAAGCACAAAAGAATAGAGATGTTATTTGAAAATATCAGTATAGTTTTCAGTGTTTATGGCCCAGTCATCTGTAGACCACTTTAGGCTTCATTGTCAGGATGACGTCTTAAAGATACAAGAAAACAAATGTAGCACATGTAATATGATGGCAAAAATCATTTCAGTAGAGAAGACAGTCTCTAACATACCAGGTTAGCAGAAAATGTTGTCAATAGTTGGCAGGCATGTCCTCTAAATGGACATACAGGTTTTCGTGAGCACTTAGGAACAGCTGTTACCCTCATTCTGAGTCTGTTGCCCTGTAAAGAGATCTAACAGGTTTGTTACTTTACTTGTGTGGAAATGCCATTGCTTACGTACTTAGTTCTCACTGACAGACTCTTGTAGATCATCTCAGATTCTTATTTTATATACACTGCTTCCACTTGGACCATTAACAAACCACTCTGCACATCTACAAATGCACTTGTAGGTGACTGGTACAATACTTGTTTCATGAAGTCTGTGGCTAATTGGGTACTTGATTGCACATTTAAAAGTTGAGGGAAGAATCATGTAAGATAATATGATGAGATAAAACTCCAAATTGCTTATTGAAACCTAGTATTCCTCTATCTAAATCTGTTATTTACACATCTCTTGTCTATTAATTTATATATAATCTGTCCATCAATGAATCAGCCTGTTTCTGTCTCCCAATGGTTGTTTAAACCTGTATCTGTATGGTTTCCATTCCTTCATCATCTCTGTGCCCTGGTCTAAGAAAATGCAGAGTCTCTATTCTGCCCCAGAGCAAACCAAGGCTAGTGAGATTCTCTTTTCAGAGAGGCTGTGCCTGAGAGCTTCCTTGTATGTGACAGAAACCCACGGCAGGCACAGAGGTTCACATTCTCAAATACCAGCATCGGAATCCTTCCAGCCACTGTCCATTCTTCCTGTGACAGAAGGGATTGGCCTCCCCTATCCTTAGTCTTTGGGTCACTACTTCCTTTTCTTGCTTTAAATGTGGAAGGGCATAAATATAATTTCTTAGTATTTCTTTCATAGTAGACACTTTTTTAAAAATTATAAGACCCATTCTTTTCCTTTGTAGTAATTATTCCTATTTTTCATTTTCTAGTTGCATTTATCTTTTTTTTGAGAACTAGAAAAAGCAATTGCATTTTGTGGTGATTTTAGATGGAAATGTTATTTTTAGTCCTTTTGGCATTTAGCTTTAAATTTTCAAAATTAATATGACCTTTTCAGTAAATTTTGTCACTGAGTTTAGTCAGAAACAAAATAATCCAGTCTCTGGTAATACATACAAAAAGGCATGTTCTTCTCACTTAATTCTCATAATTTTCAGATGATTTTTACTTTTTTCATTTTTTCTTTTTCCTTTTAAATTTAAATTTAAATTAGAAACAAGGTTCCGTCACATATCAATCCCAGGTCCTTCTCCCTTTCCTTCTCATCCTTCCAAGCCCTCACACCAATCACCCTCCCCCAAGTCCCCTCATTTCCGCATCCATGGGGTGTCCATAGTCTATCATTTCATCCAGAGGTTCAGTGTAGCTGGATTTATGTTGAGGTCTTTGATCCATTTGGACTTCAGTTCTGTGCATGGTGATAGACATGGATCTATCTGCATTCTTCTACATGCCAGCAGCATTTGTTGAAGAAACTTTCTTTTTTCCATTGTACATTTTTAGCTTCATTGTCAAAGATCAGATGTACATACATGTATGGGTTGATATCATGGTGTTCAATTCGATTCCATTGGTCTACCTGTCTATTTTTGTGTCAATACCAAGCTTTTTTCAGGACTACAATTCTATATTAGTGCTTAAAGTCAGGGATGGTGATGCCTACAGGTGTTTTATTATGTTTAGGTGGGTTCCTGTTCTCCCAGTTCTCTCCAATATATTTATCATATAGGGGTGTTGGATTTTGTCAGAGGCTTTTTCAGCATCTAGTAAGATGATCATGTGATTTGTGTTTCTCACCTTGTTTATATGATGGATTATATTGATGAATTTTCCTATGTGGAACCATCCCTGCATCCCTGGGATGAAACCTACTTGATGGTGGTAAATGAGTTTTCTGATGTGTTCTTGGAGCTGATGTGCCAGTACTTTATTGAGTATTTTTCATCAATGTTCATTAGGGTTATTGGTCTGAATTTCTTTTTCTTAGTTGTGTCTTTGTGTGGCTTGGGTATCAATATTATTGAAGCCAGCAAAAAGAGTTTGGCAAAGACCCTTCTGCTTCTATTGAATGGAATAGAATTGGTATAAACTGTTCTTTGAATTTCTGGTAAAATTCTGCAATGAAGCCAGCTGGCCCTGGGCTTTTTTGTTTGGGAGACTTTTGATGACTGCTTCTATTTCCTTGGGTTTCCTTACGTGCTATAGGTCTATTTAAATTACTTATCTGTTCTTGATTTAATTTTTAATTTTGGCAGGTGATATCTATCCAGGAAGTCTTCTGTTTCCTTTAAATTTTCAAATTTTGTGGAGTACAGGTTTTCAAAGTATAACCTGATGATTCTCTGGATTTTCTCAGTGTCCATGGTTATGTCCCCCTTTTCATTTCTGATTTTGTTAATTTGCATGTTCACATTCTGCTGTTTGGTGAGTTTGATAAAGATTTGTCTATCTTATTGATTTTCTCCAAGAACCAACTCTTTGTTACATTGATTCTTTGTATTATTTTCCTAGTTTCTGCTTTATTGATTTCAGCACTAGATTTAATTATTTCCTGGATTCTACTCCTCCTGGGTGAGTTTGCTTCTTTGTGTCCTAGAGTTTTCATCTGTGCTGTTATTTCTCTAGTGTGACTATTCTCCAGTTTCTTCATGTGGGCACTTAATGCAATGAACTTCCCTTTAGCACTGCTTTCAAAGTGTCCCATAGGTTTGGCTATGTTGTGTCTTCATTGTCATTGAATCCTAGGCATTATTTAATTTCTGTTTTTTTAATTTCTTCTTTGACATAGGAATGGTGATATTGTGCATTATTCAATTTCCATGAGTTTGTAGGGTTTCTGCAATTTGTGTTGTTGTTGAATTCCAATTTTAACACATGGTGGTCTGATAAGATACATAGAGATATTCCAAATTTTTTGTACCTGTTGAGGTTTGCTATATTACCAAGTATGTGGTCGATTCTTGAGATAATTCCATGTGGCATTGAGAAGAAGGTACATTCTTTTTCATTTGGATGGAATGTTCTATAGATGGCTATTAATCCCAATTACGTCATAACTTCTATTATTTCCTTTGCTTCTTTGTTAAGTTCCTGTCTGGTTTTACTGTCTAGTGGTGAGAGTGTTGTGTTGAAATCTCCTACTATAAGTGTGTGGGGTTTTATATGTGATTTGCGTTTTAGTAATGTTTCTTTTACAAACGTGGATGCCTTTTTATTTGGGGCATAGATGTGCAGAATTGAAACTTCATCTTGGTGTATTTCTCCTGTGATGAATATGAAATGACCTCCTTCATCTTTCTTGATTGATTTTATTTTAAAGTCTAATTCATTAGATATTAGGATTGTTACCCCTGCTTGTTTCTTGGGTCCATTTGATTGGAAAATCATTTCCCAACCTTTACCTCTGAGGTAGTGTCTGTCTTTGAGGGTGAGGTATGTTTCTTGTATGCAGCAGAAGGATGGGTTCTGCCTTTGAATCCATTCTGTTAGCCTCTGTCTTTCTATGAGAGAGCTAAGACCATTAATATTGAGGGATATTAATGACCATTGATTGCTCATTTCTCTTTGATTTGGAATGGTTGGTGGTGGTGGAATTATATGTGGAATTCTGCCCCCTTTTTGCCTGTTGGTAAGGTGGTATTATCTGATGCCTATGTTTTTCTGGTTGCAGTTAACTTCCTTGAGTTGGAGGTTTCCTTCCTGAAATTTCTGTAGGGCTGGATTAGTGGATATTTATTGCTCGAATCTAGTTTTTTTCATGGAATATAATGAGTGAAAGCTTTGCTGGGTATAATAGTCTGGGCTGATATCCATGGTCTCTTAGTGTTGGTAGAATATCTATCCAGGACCTTCTGGCTTTCAGAGTTTCCATTGAGAAGTCAGATGTAATTCTGATAGGTTTGCTTTTATATGTTACTTGAACTTTTTCTTTAGATTCTCTTAATATTCTTTCCTTATTCTGTATATTTGGGGTCTTGATTATTATCTGTCAAAGGGATTTTTTGGTCTACTCTATTTGGTTTCTGTAAGCTTCTTGTACCTTCATTGGGATGTCTTTCTGTAGGTTGGGAAAGTTTTCTTCTATGATTTTGTTGAATATACTTTCTGCCCATTTGAGGTGGTTTTCTTCAACTTCTTCTATATCTATTATTCTTAGGTTTGGACTTTTCATGGTGTCCCATATTTCCTGCATATTTTGGTTAAGGATTTGCTGGACTTAAGATTTTCTGTGGTCAATGAATCAACTTCTCTTACTATATCTTCAACATCTGAAATTCTCTCTTACATCTCTTGTATTATGTTGGTTATGCTTGCATCTGTAGTACCTGGCCATTTGCCCAGCTTTTCTATTTCCAGCTTTCCTTAAGATTGTTTTTTTTATTGTCTCTGTTTCAGTTTTCGACCCTTGCACTGATTGAATTGTTTCTTGAATTTTCGTTTTGTCTTTTCATCCACTTGGTGCATTTTTTGGGTAGCTTTTTCTTCCATTTCTTGCATTTTTTGGTTTGTTTTGTCTTCCATTTCTTTTAGGGATTTTCCCTCATCCTCTTTGAGGGCCTCTATCATTTTCATGAAGTTGTTTTTAAGGTCATTCTCTTCTGTTTCATTTGCATTGGAATGTTGGAGTCTTGTTGGTGCAGAGCCTCTAGAATCTGGCTGTCATATTTGTTTTTCTGTTGCTGATTGTGTTTTTGTATTGTCTCCTTCCCATCTCTTCTTCTAGTGCGTGCAGAAAGAGCCTCTTCCTGGCCTGGTGGTAAGGGGCCCAGAGTTCCCTTTCAGTGGTGAAAACAAGTTCAATACTCTGGTAGTTCTCTTCCTGGTCCTAGTCCTGGTCCCGTGGGTGGAGAAGAAGACCGGGAATCTGGGGTGCATAGGCTCCCACTGAAGTGGAGACTCAGTGGCAGTCTCCAGGCACTGGATCACGGGCCCAGACATAGACCCAGAATTGACTGTTCCCGTGGGTGGAGAAGAAGACCAGGAAACTGGGGTGTGGAGGCTCCTGCTGGGAGGTAACCCTCACTGGTGGTCTCCTGCCACTGGTCCCGCGTTTAGATAAGACCAGAAAACTGAGGTGTGTAGGCTCCTGCCTGGAGGAGAGCCTTGTTGGCAGTCCCCAGGCACTGGAAGGCAGGTCTGGATACCGGACCCAGTTTACTTGGTCCCATTGGAAAAGAAGACCAGGAATCTGGGGTTCTTAGGCTCCCTCCAGGAGGGGAGACTAGGTGGCAGTCCCCAGGCACTGAAAGGCAGGCACAGATACATGGCCTGGTTTACCTGGTCCCATTGGTGGAAAAGAAGACTGTTTTTAATTTTTTAAGTCCACATTGTGACTTCATTTCTTTAACCCACTTCTAGAGAGTTGCACTGTTTCCTTATTTTTCCAGGGACATGACTATGAAGGCTGGATAATTCTGCTACATTTGGGAGCTGTGTCTGCTAGCCATGAATAGTAGAAATTTCCAGGACATAACAATGCTTTCAGCCTCTTTCTCGCCTCCTTTCCACTATGATTCTAGTCTGGACCATTCTCTTCCCTGAATCAGAGAAGTCTAAGAATGGGTCTGCATGTCAGTCCCTCTCTCCTTGTTAATCTCCTTGCTGCAAATGTCCTTTAGTTCCACCCTCTTTTGCTATCTTTCTAACACTTAGCTATTGCTGTTCACAATGTGTGTCATGTAAAATCCTGTGTATTTCGAAAAAACTGAGCTCTCCCCTGCTCTAGTGTTTACTGCTACCCTTTTGTTGTAATCACATCTCTCCGTAGCACAGGTCTGCACATGGTATTCTTTCTAGCAATCAGTTTCCAGTATAGACACCTGGATCTGAAGTATTTCCCTTCTTGACTAATGGAAGCTTTGTGAACTATGGTTCTCTGGGATTTATTGGGAATATTTGTTTGGTTTCATTTCCTGCAAAGGTTTCCTTCTGTGGAACATACTTCCTGTCTCCATCCTCCTTCAGTTTGGGGACATTTTTATAAAGTTAGTGTCTGCAGGCCAGCTCCTTCATCTTTCTTCCCAGTCTTTCCAGCAGCTGGCTCCTCTGTCTCAGATTCAGTTAGGAAAAGGGCAGGCTGACCACACACAGTCGGCTCAGGACCTGTGGACTTAAGCACACACCTGGTGTGAGTCTGATGGCTAAAGTTGAATGACATCCACGGCCTTTTCCCTGTGTTATAAGAAACAGCTCAAGGAGGAATACAAGTCCCCGTGTACAGGGTCCTTGTGCACATGGTCCCACGTGCAGGGTCCCCGTGTGCATGATCCCCGTAGGAATGGTCCCCGTGTGCATGGTCCCCTGTGCAAGGTTCCCAGTGCTTTTCCAGTGCATGGTCCTGTGTACACCATCGCCGTGTTCACCGTCCCTGTGTACATGTTCCCTATGAGCATGGTCCCTGTGTGCATAATCCTCATGTGTGCGGTCCCCGTGTGCATGGTCTCTATGTGCATAATCCCCGTGTGCAGGGTCCTGAGTGCACGGTCCCCAGTGCTTACCCAGTGCACGGTCCCGTGTGCACCATCCCCGTGTGCAAGGTCCCAGTGTGCACAGCACCCATGTGCACAGAACCCTGCACTTACTTAGGCTTTCATGCAGCATTTGCTTCGTGACGCTGAATGTCTCAAACTACAGGACCATATATATCCTGTGTGATGCTTTTATTTTGAAGCGGGGGGGAGGAGTTTAATCAGTTCACCAGCCCAAGATAAATAGATATTTATTAGGGAAGAACTTAACACAAATAAGACTAAATAACCCCCGGGCCTTTCTGCTCCAGAAAGATACAGTCTCTCCCTTCCCGTGCTCTCTGGAGCCAAAGAGAGCAGGAGCCAGTACCCTCCTCTACCTCAATGGGTCTTGTCCACACCTGAAACCACGCCCGGGGGTGTGGCCGCCACTCTAAGTTCATTGGCAAGGCGAGATACCACTACAATATGTCACGGTATGGCCTAATCTCTACGCGGAAGAAGAAAAGTGACTGCCAATGGAGAAGCTAAAGATGCTCATAGCTTCCTCCTCTGCAGTGCTCAGGCCTTTTTCTAGTGGGGTATGCGCCTGGTCTATTTTCTTTGGCAAACGCTTTGTGTGGCCACCTCCGTGCCTCCCTTGTGTGAAAAGTTGAGAGTTTACCAAGTGATTTCTGACTCATGATAAGCTCTACCTTTCCCTGTCTTTTTCTCGTCAGCCAGTCCTTGAATATTCTGAAACTCCCCACCGTTTCTTCATAACTTTGTCTAATGAGGTTTGGAAATATATCCGCATCTCAGGTTATTGCTTTTCCCTACTTCGAGTTTCTTAATTTTTTTTCCATTTGCTTTGAGGAGCTCATTTTATGAGTCACTTTTTATTATGATTTATTTTTTTAGCTTTTCAGATTTTCGGCTAAGCAAGTTCTTTCCTTCAAGTTTATATTCATTTGTAGTGTTGTGGTACCGCTTACTCTCTTGCCTTTTGATTATTTTTCTCAAGTGCGTCTTCTGAAAACATGTTCCCAAATCATTTTCTTTTTTTGCTCTTCCCTGCAATCCGAGAGCTTTTGTCTTTAATCAGAAAGGTTAATCTGCTCAGAGCTGCTACAGTTGCCAAACTCTTAGGATTTCTCCTCTCACTGAATTTTAAGTTCTTATGTAGTCTTTTCTTTTTTTTAATACTCCCTACAAGAAATATCAATTCAATTAGGCATTCTTTTTTGAAAACTGTGGATCTTCTGTAATTCCTATTTAGCAACCTGTGACTAAGGCACAGGCCAAGACAGGGAGGTAGCACTGCATGATTTCTATATCTGAGGGTGTCCAGTGTCGCGCCAAGAGTAAAAGACTCAGAGACTGACACTGCGGTTCCAGCTTAAAGCTGAATGTCAGAGAAGCAAAGCAGACAACCCCTAGCTCTCACGCCTAACTCAGTCTGAAAGGGCTGATCCACGAGCTCTCTTCAGTTTGGCTGGAGAGAATCCAGAGACTGTCTCAGAATGCCAGCTCTTGAGACCTTGCTCTGGTCTTATATTCCTCCCTCATGCTGGGATTAAAGGCATGTGATCCCACCTGCTGGTGGGGGGTGGTCAAAGGCATGGGCTCTGTTAAGCTTCACTCTTTTGTAGGCCATGGTGGACTTGAACTAACTGAAATCAGTCTACCTCTTAATCCTGAGTCCCGGGATTAAAGGCGTGCGCCACCACTGATCTCTATAGCTTGTGGCTGACTTTGCTTTCTGAACCCTCAGCTTTAATAAATCATAAATAATGCATCCCCACAGACTGGTAATCCTCAGTGCACTAAACCACAACTCTTGATTCTAGGACACTCTGTCTCATTCACACTATAGCACTGCCTAGGATTTTGTGTCTGGGTCATGCATCTAAGATTGAACTCAGGGGAACTGGGTCTCTTCTTTCCACCCCTAGGCTTTGGAGATGGATGTGAGGTTGCACATTAGGCCCAGCTGCAAGCACCTTTTACTCACTGAGACATCTTCCAGGCCCGGTGCCCATTTTTGATTGCCCAGATGTTTGTTACTTCAAGACCTTCAGGCAAAGAGTATCGACTTATGCTGCAGATAGTTGCAACTTATGGTTCGGGGTAGTGTGTGAGGGGTGGCCAGCCAAGCTGTCTGTTGCCGTTGGCAGTTGCTCACTCCCCTCTGAAGACAGTCTTGCACTCGTTTTTCATGTGCTCGCCATTTCTATTGCTGATATCACTCAATGTTTACGTTCAGTGTAGTGAGCCCTTATTGCATCCATGGCCACTTGATATTCCATTACTCCTGATTCACAGCGATTATCCTGGTTTTTGTTTGAGAAAACAACATCTGAATGATCATATTTCAAGGTACCTGATACCTTTGACCCAGTGTGTGGCTTCTCTGGATAGTAGTCCTAGGTCCTGAATAAACTAATACTGTGAAGAGACAAGAAATGTCCTCTCTCCAGACAGACAATTGTGCTTAGTCCTTCCCTGTTAGTGTATCTTCTGTTGGTACACTTTGAGTCTCCTAAAGTGGCTAAGCTGGATTTGTCTGGGCTTCCGGGAAACACCCACACTACCTGAACTCACTGGGCATCTTTTGGACAATGGTGTTTGTCGTGAAGTCAGAACCATGTGCATTGCTTTCTATAGATAAGGTCCAGGGTCCTGGGGTTACTGCACCCCCCACCCCCGTGGCTTCAGCTCACTCTGCCCATGAGGCTTCATCTTGGCAAGGATTTCTCGCTTGTTCCTTAGGCCTTGTGCTTATCTAAGTCTTATCATGTACTTAAAATATTGTGGGGTATTTTTGACTCTTCTACCTGGCAGCAGCCTCCTTGGTGGAATAAGATATTCTAACTCAAAGTACATAGATTTCTCACAGCAAAATTATCAGCAGCTAAGTTCCAATAGCTAAATGATTTCCCTACCAGATGCCTCAAGGAACACAACTGGCTTTGTACACAGGACACACCATCCTTTTTTTTTCTAAACGGAAAGCCCTGAGACGGAGATATTTTTTATTCAAATGTATAATTTTTTTGAGAACTTGAAAATATTCTCTTACTTTTCAATCACATAAATTGCATCTGCTGAGAAAGTGTCACAGCACAGTTGTTTATCATTGCCCCTAAAGGCTTATCTGAGAGCCATGCTGCTCGAATGTCAAGTGCGATTAATATTTGGTTTCCTAAGGGGTTGAGTCAGGCTCAAAAAGGAGGAGGAAGAACAGAAAATACCAACAGGAATTGTTTGTCCTTGTAACCTCAAAAGTGAGTTCTAACAAAATCAACCAAAATTATCAAAACCTGGAAAAACTTGTATGACAAGGTTCAAGAAAGCAACATGCTGCAGATACATATAAAATGCATGCTATTTCAAGATTTTTTTAAAAAAATTCTATTCTTTGGTAATTTTATAGAGGTACAACAAGACATTTCACCATACACAGTCCCCATACCCCTCTCTAACTGCCCCCGATTCTCTGTCAACACTAACTAATCTCAGTTCCTCCTTGATGGGGGAAGTCCTTCTGTGTACATGTTTGTCTTATTGATTGAGAAATAAAGCACTGTTGCCCAATAGGGAAGCAAGATGGGTGGGACTAGGAGTTGAGGAGGATTCTGGGAAACAGAGGCACAGTCAGTCACCATGTAGGATGCAAAAGAAGTAAGAGTTCTGGACCCTTTCTCCAGTAAGAGAAGACCACGTGGAAAAAGCAGTTATGGGCTAATAATTAAGTCAGAGCCAGCCAACAAGACACCGTAGCAAATGAACAACAGCTTCATAATTAATATAGTGTCTCGTGTGCTATTTGGGGACAGTGACAGTGACAGAGACAGTGACAGGACCCAGGCAGCTGGTGGGAAAGAATACTTGCTACACCTTTTCCTTCTCTCCTTCCTTCCCTCACTAACACAGTGCAATAACCAGCAACGGCAATGGCATCTCACCTGACAACACAGTCATCACTTTAGTATTAATTGGTCACTTTCTAATTTACAAATAAGCTGGACATGGTACCTTACAGTTGTTGTTGGTTTTTTTGTTTTTGTTTTTTTGGTTTTACGAGACTGGATTTCTCTGTATTGCTTTTGAGGCTGTCGGTCCAGCCCAGCCTCGAACTCACAGAGATCCACCTGCCTCTGCCTCCCGAGTGCTGGGATTAAAGGTGAGCGCCACCACCGCCTGGCTGGTAGCTTACACTTGTAATATTAGGAATCAAGAGGCTGAGGAGGGAGAACAGCCGTGAGTTTAAAGCCAGCATAAAAGACATAGTGAGTTCCCGACAAGCCTAGACCACAGAATGTAGCCCTATGTCTAAGAACAAATTAAAACATTTTTTGAGTAAAATGAGACCAGCACTCTGTCTTGCAGGGGAAATAAATTACACAGCATTAGCTCTACTAGGACTTATATTAATTTAAATGTAACCATGCAAAAAGATTTGGAAATATATTCAAAGATGCTCTATGACCATGACCTACAGTATGAATGGATGCTGATGTGAACTGTTACACAATTCTTGTGCCCCTTTCCTGGGTGCTGGTGCTGTCCCAATGCCTGCCTGACCCTGAATAAAGGTGAAGTTGCAAACTTACCTGTTTGCTACATTTTCTTGTTGCCATTCCAGCCTCTATTTTATTTTTGTTCTTTTCATTTATATCCTCAAGTTATAAGTGTCCATGTTTTACATTTTAAATTTGGTTTATCACTTTGTTTTCTATGTAAAATGGAAAAACCCTATAGAAGAAGACAGCAGATATTGGATTCTGCTTTGCTGTGGGGCATATGCTACATAAGAACCTTATCTCATCTCTAACTTAATCTCAAGGGAATGTTGTTAATGGGAAAGCCAACGATGGGAGAAGTGTGCCTTTCTGAAATTTATTCAAGTATAAACCCATTATCATAGCAATCATATATTGCAATAATATAATAGCGATAATACATTTCTTCCTTTGCTGCAGTTAGATAAGATTTATTGTCTATAACTATTGAATTTCAACAGGGTGAATGCATAAGTAAAGAGGTCTTTAAATGACTTGATTTAAGTATCAGAATCTGATAATGCTATGGGTGTAGTATGAATAAGCCAACATGTGCCCCAAAGGAGCACACCTTAGTCTGTCTAAAAGGTGAGCCCACAGAAGTGAAGAACTGTGCTTCACCTTGGTTCTCCCACCTGAAATAGTTCAATGAAGATGAAAAGCTACACCTTTAAACTCACAGCAATCTCCCGACAATATCCCATAAATCTGAAGCTGTAATTGCTTTTCTTTGTGTGTGTAACCTAGGCGTATGAAAGGAGACACCTCACTTTCTCATTATAGTGCCATGTTTGAAGTGTCCCATTTGTATTTCTAATGCCTGTTGTGTCTGTTTCATTAGCTAACACAATGGTGTAGTTGGGTTTTGTGGGCCAGGGAAAAGAAATAATTTAAAGACAACAACGTGTATTCCAGGTGATGGACTATTAACATTTGAAATGTACAGCTAGGCACAGAAAACACTAAGTCCTTAGCCAGAGAAATGCAACTATAATGAGCAATCTATTTACTATTTAAATGGATTTAGGCTGGTGTTTATATCAAGTAATTAAGGTAAACATTCTGCCCCACATCGCAAAACCTCCTTAAAACAAGCGTGTTTGCTTTTAGGGCTCACTTTGTATTTATCTTTTGCAGTAACAATAGTCACACTGCATTTTAATATCACTGGCTTCAAAGGATCAAAGCATCTATATTCTTCCCAGCCATTCCACATTCAGATAGTTCAGCTGAAGCATCTGTGTGACTCTGTTCTGTATCAGACACAACTGTACATTTGCCAATGAACATAAAATATTTGATCAGATAGCAAGGAGTGGTTGCTTACATAATAATTTTGATGCATTTTTACATTATCTATTTACCTTAAAATAAAATTTATTGGAGATAAAGTCAATGTACATCAAAGCAAAGGAAATACCTCAGATGATCTTCTTCCCTTGAAGGGATAGCAAGGTCTACTATGTAATCTTTTCAGAGACCTGCACCTGACAGGGTATGTCCTTCTGTGTATATGTTTCTCTTATTGGTTGATGAATAAAGTACTGCTTGTCCAATGAGGCATCAAGATAGGCAAGATGAGAAGACAAGGAGAATTCTGGGAAAGGTATGGAGAGGAAGACCATGAAACAGATACCAAGCAGTGGAGGAAAGAGTAACAGGTCCAGACATTCTCGGGTAAGATAAGACCACGTGGAAATACTTAGATTAACAGAAATGAGTTAATAATTAAGACAGAATTAGCCAATAATATGCCCTAGAAATCAGCCAGCAGTTTAATAATTAATATAGCCTCTGTGTGTTTCTTTGGGTCTGAGAATGGTGGCGCGAACTGGCAGGACCAGAAACATACAGCAACATGTGCCTCTGGACTTCGGTGGCGTTTCTTGAATAATAGTTTTCAGTATGGCTTTATGGTCCCATATGTCCCGATGTAATACAATAAATGACAGATTCTGTTGGATTTAGAGTACAGTGACTTTCATGTTGATACAGAATTCATAAAAAAATAATTACATTCTTGCCAATATTTTCATCATGAAATTTATAGTGGTTAATGTTTGGCAAGAAAATTTAAGGAGCTACCTTGATTTCATGTTTTGGTTTGGAGTATATACAAGGATGAATTCTGCATTTTTGTTATGTTTGTATACCATGATGGCCTCATATATGTGGTAACTCTCAAAAGTCCAAACTACTGTTTTTTCTGGATTTTGGTCACCAATCCCTGTTGAGTGTAGAGGGGCTATATAGCTTAGTGCTGATCAGTTGAGGATATAACAGCCATAGTAAAGTTATTTTCATAGCAGACTCCACTTCCACAGAGATGATACCAGAATTGAGCTTGATTTGGGAAGTAGAAAACTACAGCTTGAAAAATCCTCTGGAAACTACAGGTCGCTTCTAAGAGGGAAAGGTTCCTTTGTCCTGCAGGAAGCAAGAACCCTCTGTCCCTCAAGAAGTAATAAGAATGCCGGGTGGTGGTGGCACACACCTTTAATCCCAGCACTCAGGAGGCAGAGACAGGCGGATCTCTGTGAGTTCGAGGCCGGGCTGGACTGACAGCCTCCAAAACAATACAGAGAAACCCTGCCTTGTAAAACCAAAAAAAAAAAAAAAAAAGAAGTAGTAATAAGAAGACATTCTGTTAAGAATTTGCATGTTCTCAGGGATAGATTATGTCTGTGTCCCCAATGAGACCATAACCCATCTTATACTGTCATCGAGACTGGGATCATGAAATAATGACTAAACCAAGTAATTTTTGGATTCCAGCCCATTAAAACTGTGAAGATATGACTGTTTTAAATTATAAGCATATTAACCTGGTGATATTTCATACACTGCAAGAGAAAACAAACAAGATTTCCAACCTGTAATGGGTTATCTTTGGCTTTCAGGTAGTTCAAAGAAGAGGCGATACAGTAATGTGACAGGAAAACTTAGATTATTTCATTACAATGTATCAACAAACATGTTACAAATGTGTGTGCTTTATAGGGAAATCTGAAAATTTCTAAATAAAAGTTTTTTTTTAGAGTGATGTTAACTTTGCTTCACTAGAAATGTGTAGATTATGAAACTATCACACAAAATGGTGTAAAATCATTACTAACCTCTAGGTATTGCCAAATATGCTAATTATTTGTTCTTGTGATATGATAAGATTATGTTGTTTTTCTGTAAAATTACAAAGCAGTGTTTTCTAGTGAAAACGAAATGTCTTGTAAGTAATTATAGAATTACCTACCTCTGTAAGAATGGGTCAAAGCTGCACCACACTCAACACATTATCATGTATGAAATAATTTACTGGAAAAGTCTGGGAAGTATTTGCAGGCCTAGAACTCCACAGGGTCCGTCTAGTGATGGCACTCTCTCAGTGAGGTGTGAAACAGAAGAGCCAGCCGTTAGAAGTGTCTCTGTGTCTCTACCAATCAACCAATTTCCAGTGAATGGAGACTGCTAGCTTCAAGGTTAGTTTTTACTCCGGGATGATTAATTTAGATAAAGAAAAAGAAGGCCAGGAAGTCATTTTTTTACTTTCTATTTTGAACTGACTTCAATGTTTTTCAATGTCTGAATAAGGAGATGCTACCATTAGAGTTTCCATCTCCCATAACTGAAATAGTTAACAAAGCCAAGGCAGGGGTGTTTGGGCCATGCTGCTAACTTACTTGTGTATGACATTTGGGTTCCAGTAGCCCCTTGCTTCCCACGTGTCCTAAGTTACAAGCCAGGACACATATTTGCATTCAGTCACTACTTCCACTTTCCTTATTTCTGTGAATTTTTCTGTCCTTGGTGGTTCCTTGTGACACATTTCTGAGAACTCCACATAGGGTGTGTTTGCCCCCCATCACACATTTCTGGTTTTATTTAATTATTTATTTAGGAAAAAAATAATCAGATTTTTCAAGGAAATAGCTTCAGAGAGGGAAAGCCTTCTCAGCCGTTCCCTTTGTCTCCTACAAAGTGTTTGACTGCTCAGTTTACACCTTGGAGATGTGATTAAGGTGGTGGCAGCCATGAGTCTCCACCACAGGATTACATATTTTGCTTTTCATTTTCTGTATTTACTCATCCAGCCATTCACTGTATGACACAGGTAAGAGAAAGGGAACTAGGTCTCACCTCTTTGGAGAAGGTAAATACAATGCTCTTTGTGGGGACAAGTTAAACACCGTAACAACTAAGACACACTTGGTAGTACAGACTTGGAGTCACTGGAAATAATTTTCTTTTGGCCACTTCTCTGTCTTATGTCATTGTGCCTGCAGCAATTATGGTGAGTCTTTTAAAAAATCATTTCAATCAGTTACATGTGCCACTAGACATCAATAGGTCTTTATTGTATTCTTCGTTTATAATGCTGATCCTGCTTCATGAAGGGGATAGTACCAGATATCCCCATGGAGAATCAAAGATACTGCAATTTAAGAAATGCACCACACTTACTGACCAACGTAACTCAACAACATGCTGTACTGTGAAATGGGCTGTCTTCAATGTTGTCCTTCCAGGCACTGCCTACTCTTGCAAGAGCGCATCCAAACCAAGCTACATCACCAGGCCAGGGTCAATATCACTGCAAATTCAAAGTGTAGATTATCTGAGGCTCTGTTAACTTTTCACCATTGTATCATGGAGAATTCATGTTGAAATATTGCAGTATGGTTATACTTGACGTATGTGAGAAGTCACAGATCAGAGTTCCAAGGGGATAAAACCAAACTTGTGTGTGTGTGTGTGTGTGTGTGTGTAGAATACATTTATTGTATGCTCATACTTATCTATATTTAATTCTGTGCTTAATTGTGAGATGCAAGAATACACACATGTTCATAATAGCACATTCTACTTCATTCTATTACCACAAGGTTATTTTATGTCTTGTTTGGTTGGGAATTTGAAATAAGTTTCTTTCTCTGATCATGAGAAAACGCTTAGTGCCCATATGCTTGCAATTCCAGCCAAAGAATCCACACACATTAATTTCAGATTTCTGAAATTAGCTCATTTTAATAGCACCCTTACCAAATTTAGTGTTACATGGTTGTTGGTTATCTGTTTATTTGGTTTTAATTTATTGATGTATTTGTTCTTTTCATTTTATTATCTCATCAGGTACTATTAGTAAATGTTACTTTGGTCAGGTTTTCACCCAAAAGGTTGTGACAAATTATATACCTTATTCACATCTTGTGTAAGTTATGGATAAAATGTAGTAAGATATTAATTTTGTTTCAGTTTATAGTCCATATTTTGTTGGGGGCTTATTTTCCTTGTAATTTTCCTTAAATTCCTTCATGGAGCTGTACTGTTTGACTTGAAAATGTTCAGAAATATTGATACAGGAGAAGCATGCCCACAGAAAGTCTCATTGTACAAAAATCCTCTCATAGGAACTCCTCCTCAGCTGTGATCCTGGAGCCACCAGTCACTGATTTGTCCTAAAAACTTATGATTTTACTTTTTCAAAGTTTCATATAAATCTAATCATGAAGGCTTCAGAGATGGCTCAGCCTCAGTGGTTAAGAATACTCGCTTTTCTTACAAAGGCCCAAGGCTTGTTCACCAGAATGCACAGGGCAATGAACAAACACCTGCAGCTCTACTTACATGGGATCTAACGCCCTCTTCTTACTACTACAGGAAGGAAGCATACATGCAACGCACAGACATACATACAGTCAACATACCCCCCACACACATAACTTTAGCATATTATGTTGTATATATCATTGATTCACTCCAGGTAAGCTGTTGGAAATGCATAGAAACTTTTAATTTATGAGGTCTTGCCTGCTCTGTATTTCAGAGACCTATTTGGAAAGCCAGCACCTCTGCCTATGAATTGAAATGCATTCCTGTATACTTCTCTAGTAGCTTCATATTATGGACTCTTACTCACTTGCTCTGGAATTGTGTGTACTATAAAAGATAAAGATCCACTCAATTTCTTCTTATTGAGATGCATGCTTCACAAAACCATCTGCTGAGGACGCTGTCTTTTTTTAAAGTATGTTCTTGACATCTTTGTCAAAAGTCAAGTAGCAGTAGTTGCATTAACTTGAATCTGAGTCTTCTGTTGTGGTCCACTGTGTTTGTGCTAGTCCCATGCTGGTTTTGTCACTATGGATCTGTAGTACAGTTTAAAATCAGGAAAGACCATTCTTAATATATTTTTCCTTTTATTCATTGATACCTGGACTACTCTTGACTTTGTGATTATTTTTTTCTTCTCTTTTTTTATTATATATCTAAATTGGAAACAGGCTTGCTTCCCATGTCAGTCCCAGCTCCCTCTCCTTCCCCTCCACTCCTCCACTCCCCCCCAGTCCCACCCAGCATCCTACCCAATCTCTACTCCAGTCCCCATGGAGGAAAGGCCCCCATGAGTGATCTCTAGTCATTTAGTTCCAGGGAGGGCCCAGGACATCCCCAAAGTGTCCAGATTGAGAAAGCATCCCTCATTGTGGGATGGATCCCCAAAGTCCATTTGTATGCCAGGGATAAATACTGATCCACTACCCAAAAACCACATAGATTGCCCGAGTCTCCTCAATGACACCCACATTCAGGGGGTCTGGATCAGACCCATGTAGGCCTATCAGCCATCAGTCCGAGGTCCAAGATCTCCCCTTGTTCAGGTAAGCTGTTTCACTGGGTTTCACCAGCCTAGTCTTGACACCTTTGCTCATCACTCCTCCCTCTCTGTCACTGGGTTCCAGGAGTAAAGTTCATTGTTTAGCTGTGGGTGTCTTCCTCTGCTTCCATCTGTCGTTGGATGGAGGTTCTAGGATGGTACATAAGATAGCAGTCAAAATAATTATTAGGAAGGGGCATTTAAAGTAGTTTCTCCACTACTGTTTAGTTTGCCAGTTTGTGTCATCCTTGTAGATCTCTGGAGATCTCACTAGTGTCAGATCTCCCCTCAAACCTAGAATGACTCATTCTATTATGGTATCTCTCATCCTGCTCTCCTCTATTTTTCCTCCAACTCAAACTTCCTGCTCTCCCATGTCCTCCTCTCTCCCTCTCTTTTTTTCTGGCTCCCTTCCCCCTCCCCCACCTTGTGCTCCCAATTTGCTCAGGAGATCTTGCCTCATTCCACCTTCTCTGGGGTACTGTGTACATCTCTCTTAAGGTCCTTCCTGTTTCCCTGCCTCTCAGGCACTGGGATTGTAGACTGGCACTCCCCTGATTCCTGTCTAAAACCATATATGAGTGAGTACATACCATGCTTGTGACTGGATTACCTCACTCAGGATGGTTTCTTCTAGTGCCATCCATTTACCTGCAAATTTCAAGGTTCCTTTTTTTTCTGCTGAATAATATTCCATTGTGTAAATGTACCACATTTTCTCTATCTACTCTTTAGTTGAGGGGCATCTAGGTTGCTTTCAGGTTCTTGCTATTACAAATAGTGCTGCTATAAACATAGTGGAACAGATGTCCTTGTTATATGGATGGCCATCTTTTGGGTATATGCTTAAGAGTGGAATTGCTCGATCTTGTGGTAGACTGATTCCAATTTTCCTGAGGAATCACCATACTGATTTCCATAGTGGCTGTATGAGTTAGTGCTCCCACCAGAAGTGGAAGAGGAGTGTTCCCCTTTCTTCACATCCTCTCCAGCATAAACTGCCATTGATGTTTTTGATTTTAGCCATTCTGACAGGAGTAAGATGGTATCTCAGAGTTGTTTTGATTTGCATTTCCCTGATTGCTAGGGATGTTGAGCACTTTCTTAAGTGTCTCTCAGTCATTTTAGTCAACTCTATTGAGAATTCTCTATTTAGTTCTGTACACCACTTTTTAATTGGATCCTTTGGTGCTTTGGGGACTTGCTTCTTGAGCTCTTTGTAGATTTTGGAGATCAGCCCTCTGTCAGATGTGGGGTTAGTGAATATCTTTTCCCATTCTTTGGGCTGCCTTTTTGTCTTGTTTATTATGTTACCTGGTAGAGTTTTAGGGGTTACTTATGTAAACTATCATATGATATGCAAATAGTGAAAGTTTGACCTCTTCCTTTCCAATTTGTATTCCCTTGATCTCCTTTTGTTGTGGTATAGCTCTGGCTTAAACCTTCAAGTACAATATTGAAGAGGTATAGAGAGAGTGGGCAGCCTTGTCTTATTCCTGGTCTTAGAGGAATTGACTTGAGTTTCTCTCCATTGAGTTTGATGTTGGCTGTTGGTTTGCTGTAGATAGCTTTTATTATGTTGAGGTAAGTTCCTGTTATCCCTGATCTCTCCAAGACCTTTATCATGAAGTGGTGTTGGATTTTGTCAAAGGCTTTTTCAGCATCTAGTGAGATGATCATGTGATTTTTGTTTCTCAACTTGTTTGTATGTTGGATTACATTGATGGATTTTTGTATGTTGAACCATCCCTGCATCCCTGGGATGAAACCTACTTGATCATGGTGGGTGAGTTTTCTATTTTGTTCTTGGATCCGATGTGCCAGTACTTTATTGAGTATTTTTGCAGCAATGTTCATGAGGGATGTTGGTCTGAAGTTCTCTTTCTTAGTTGTGTCTTTGTGTAGTTTGCATATCAAGGTTATTGAAGCCTTGTAAAAAGAGTTTGGTAAAGACCCTTCTGCTTCTATTGCGTGGAATACTTTGAGGAGAATTTGTATAAGCTGATTTTTGAATTTCTGGTAGAATTCTGCACTGAGGCCATCTGGCTCTTGTATTTTTTTGGTTGGGAAACTTTCGATGACAGTTTCTATTTCCTTAGGGGCTATCTGTCTGTTTAAATTTCTTGTCTGTTCTTGATTTAATTTTGGCAGGTGATATCTATCCAGAAAGTTGTCCATTTCCTTTAAATTTTTGAATTTTGTAGAGTACAGGCTTTCAAAGTATGACCTGATGATTCTCTGGATTTCCTCAGTGTCCATTGTTATGTCCCTGTTTTGTGATTCTTAATTAGTTTTTTGAGATTTTATTAAAATGTCTGTGAAGAATGACTTGGAAATTTGATTTAGATTCCATGAATCTCTAAGTTCCTCTTAGGATAGCCAATTTTAAAAAATTAGATCTTGCTATCAATGAGCATGAGGGTATTTCAGCTATCTATTACATAGATTGACACCCTTTGCCTGAACATAGGGTTTTAAAAACCTGACCAAAAATACTGGGCAGTGGGACTGTGCTGTGGCTCAGCTGATAATTACGCTACCACCAAATGTGACAATCTACATCTGTCCCCAGAACCCCCATGGTGCACAGAACACCTGACTCTTTCATGTTGTCTAGTGACATCTACACATACTGTGACACAGGCTTGCCCCCACAAATTGAATAATCACAAAAGCTAAATGAGTTTTTCCATTTTATTTAAATTAGAAACAAACTTGCTTCATGTGTCAATCCCTGCTCCTTCGCCCTCCCCACCTCCCCTGCCCACCAACAACATCCCCTAACACCTTACCCAGTTCCCACTCTGCTCCACAAGGAGGTTGAGCCCCTCCATGGGGGAATCTCCAAAGTCTGTCAAATCATTCTAGACGGTGCCTAGGCCCTCCCCATGTCCAGGCTGGGGAGCATTCCTCCATGTGGAAATGGCTCCCAAAGTCCATTTGTGTGCCAGAGATAAATACTGTTCTACTACCCAAGGTCCCATAGATTGCTGAAGTCTCCTCACTGACACCCACATTCAGGGGGTCTAGATAAGTCCCATTCTGGCCTCTCAGCCATAAGTCTATATGCCATATACATGAAATTTATACATATATAGAAATAAAAACTGTATATGATTTTTCTAGAAATGAGGAAGGAAAATGCTTATTCACTTGCTTTATGTTACAGATATCTTTGTAACGAAGACTGGGGCAGGAAGAGAGATCTTCAGGAGAGCAATACCGACAGATGCAAAAATGACTAACTAGGTAAGAATGAAAACAGTGTTGTTTGAGCCTCTTTTGGTTGTTTTCTGCAGAACTGTAGATTTATCCTAGGGCTGTATACATGGTAGGCAAATATTCTTCCACTGAGTTTTATCTCAGGCTCTAAGTCTTTTTTGAGGCAAGGTTGCCCAGGTTGGCTTGACCTCAACGATTGACACAGAGGCTTTTACTTGTAGTTCTCCTGCCTCTCTATTCTGAGAACAATATTTAAATGTTAAACTGGAATATAGGCCAAACTGTGTGTACACCAAATCACAAACTGAATACTTAATGTGAATATATTTGAAAATAGAACTCTTTATGATAAAATTTACCTTATTAGTTAAGCAAGGATCTAACCATAGTAACTCAGAAAACAGAAATTTTTCAGTCATCATTAAATCAAAAGATATTTTTCTGTTTTCCATCTTTGGTGTCACCACACACAAACACACACACACACACACACATGATGGAGTATCTTAATCCAATGGGAACAGCATTCTTATGAGGAAAGGAAGAAACACCAGAGGGATCTCTCTCTCTCTCTCTCTCTCTCTCTCTCTCTCTCTCTCTCTCTCTCTCTCCATTCTCTCTCTCTCAAACACACACACACACACACACACACACACACATACACATCCTGCAAGAACATATGAATGGAGCAGGTAACTAATGTGACATTGCGGTACCACATGGTTATCTACAAGATTTATGCTTCAGACAGTATGAATAACCTACAAAAGTGTGCAAATCTATTTTATAGTGCTTTAAACAAGTTCCTATTTTGTGTTGGTCCTCATTCATAGCTGTCATGGATGCATGCAAAATAATGGGCCAAGGTTTAAGGTGTATATTAGATATAAACTCACAATGTTGGGCAGCATCTTAGTCTTCATGCTTTTGTTCACACAGTTCCAAAAATAATAAGAATCACCTGTCTGACATAATTATAAGAAATAAATATGGAAATTTTATATATTTAAGAAGATGGGATTGACATTGGTTTCTCTATGCCACATGCTAATCTGAGATTATGTGTATATTACCATATATAGGTATATGTATGTATCAGCTATAAAATATATGTGTACACACACATATGTATAGACACGTTCATTTGATAGCTATCATATACAAGAGTTAAAATGGTAGAGGGATGGAGAAAGATTTACAGAGACCTGAAAACATGAAAAATGAATTGGTCATAAGTTCACAGAGAGGGCATTTTTCCTCGGGTATCCAGATTTAATACTGAAGAAGCAGGTGAGCTGAAAATGTCAACAGTCAAAAAATAAAAAAGTAAAACACAAACCATTTATACATTCCCCAATGAAGCAAGACAACAATTGTGTTTGACAAAAACATATCTGTCTCAGTGAGACCCCAGGGAAACATGACCAGACAGACTCGTAGTCATCTCCACAAAGTTCAAACGAGGGTGTAGACACTGTCCTTGACAGGCAGAAGGAGAATGTGTGTTTCCCTACACTCCGTGATAAACCAGTCTGTCATAAACTGTGAATTATTGACTCCACCCTACAGTGGAAAAACTCTCAGGAAAACCTTGTGACCACAATTCATCAGTCTTTTGGCAGTCTTTGCATTTCTGCATTCCCGGGTGGAGAGGCAGAGCTATCATCCTGTGCAAAGACCGCAAGGACACTCCCTGAGTGTCACTGGGTTCCATTCTAGCATCACGGGCTCCTCACAGAAATGTGTGAGTCACTGTTCTCCAGGTTACATGCACCGCATTTGGGGTAGTAAAACAAGCAATGTCAATAAAATCTGAAGTCCGGTGTTTGAACCATGAATTCTTCATGAAGCCAACATGAAAGTCATCTCAATAGAGGAAGGAGGAGGAGGAGGAGGAAGAAGAAGAAGAAGGAGGAGAAGGAGGAGGAGGAGGTGAAGGAGGGAGCAGATGTCATCACCAAAGACACGCCTTGCCTGTGCAGTAGAGAAAGGAGACAGAGTAGAAAGTATCACTGAGACACTGGGGTCTCTCCCAAGAGGTCTGAAAAGGCAGATGGGATAGCATTTACTAAAACCAAAGCACTCGATGCGTATTTCCAAAAGTTAACGATAGACAGACTATAGATAGACTCAACCTGCATATTCGAAAAAGGAGACTGAGGCACAAGCAAAAACGTCAAGCTAAGCAAAGTAAGAAAACACATAAGCATAGATGTCGAGTCACACCCTTATCAGACTGCTAACTACTTGGCAAAAACTTTTCAAGCTGTCTTGCCTGACGAAAGTATTACCTACAGGTGGGAAACAGCTCAGACGATGGCCGACTGCGGTCAGAAGCCAGAGCAGCCAGAAGGAAGGATGATGTCTCATCTTTCAAGAGCCAAAAGTAAAGACCTGTCAGCCTGAAAAATGGTATGTCCGTTGCAAACACCCACCAGGAGGAAGAAGGTAATCAACACATCACCCGGAAAAGGAAAAAGCCAGGGAGCAAGTTGTCAGTGAACACACTTTGGTAGATTGACCAAAACATTTTTTTTCCTGCACTGAGTGGAAGCACAAAGACTTGAAGCAGAAGAGATGGGAGATGAGTAAGGAAGAGAATGAACACAGGAAGAAAGCCTCACCGTGTTTGAAAATTGGGATAAGGTTGAAACTCTCTATGGTACATCAGTAGGCATTGCTTTCCTCCCTTCCAAAACTCTTGAGAGCTAGTCCCAGCGGATCAGGCTGCCAGGCCACACCCAGCACCATTCTGCCAAGCACTGTGTCTGTGAGTCTGTGATGTCTACAGCATCAGGTATTTACCTTCACATTCTGGAGGCAACAAAGGACAACAGCAGTATCATATATTGTTTTGGGATTTGCTTTGAATATTTGTCATGTAATTACCATGCAGCACAGCACTGTCTAACATCTGGCAAATATTTATTTGATCACTGTTCTTTTGCCTCAATCCCAAGTGAAATGTAAGGCTCACAAGACTGTGGAATCAATCTATCGGGCGTACATCTGCAATCCCAGAGCATAGATTAGTCACTGACATAGATGACAAACAAAGTAAATATTTGCAAAAAAATGAAGAATATAAATCACAAAAAGGCACGGGGCTAAGAAAATTTAGTAGACGCTGCACGAAGAGGAGCGGAGCAAGGAGATAAATAGTAGCTTGAAATGGGAAGGGAAGCTTGAGTGCCGGTGAATGTGGACGGGCAGAGTGCAGAATTCCGTTTGCGGTGGTCTGCTTCTAGGGAGACAGCGAATTCAAGAAGGGAGGCAGAGACAGAAGGAGATGGGTGTTATTACGAGAACAGGATGATCCCAGATTCAGACCGAGATACACTTCTACAGACCCAGGAAGTGGATCAGAGACACTACCCAGCTGCTCACACCCCCTTCTTCTTGTAAATAAACTGATGAGTGGTGGCTGTGTAAAAGTAGCGAGTATGGTCACTATCAGTCATCAACTTGGCAGGACTTAGAGTCACTTGGGAGACAAGCCTGGGTTAATTGAGGTGGGTGGAGCTACTACCAGGTTAGACTCCAGGACTGGAAAACAGCAAGGGATCTGTGCAAGCCCTGCACACCACATTCTCTGCTTCCTGTTTGAACACACTGTGCAAGCTCTTGCCATTGTGACTTCCATAGGGGCTGCACACTTGAACAGTGAGCCAAAATAATCCCTTTCTGCCTAAAATCATTTTCCTTTGCCGAATTATTTGTCACAGGAAAAGAAAAGTAATTAGACTCCACCCGGGGAAATTCCTCATTTTTTAAGCCCTGTTTTCCTATAAACATAGGATCTTAATAAAATATTCACCATTGTCCTTGACTTGCTGGTGCCACATCCTGTCCACCATGGTTCCCACCATGGGAAGCACTCACTGGGGAAACCTCTCTGTCTTTTCCATCCATCTAGCTTCTGAAGAAACTTGTTAATGACTATGAAATACAACGCGTTTACTCTCAGATCGTTAACTTTATGTGGCATTCATGTCTCTCTCTTTTTACCTAACCCAAAATATTTCCTATTTAATTCATAAGAAAAAAGTTCCCAATTATTTTGGAGGAAATGAAGAATATTTCTTGCTATATCCACATATATACATCCTTATTTCTGCATGTGATTTCTTTCTCCATTTCTCCTGCAGCATTTGAAGATGGGAATGCCCCCAACTAATGTTTTAAATTCTAGTCACAGAAACTATGTGACCAACTGCTATTATTTTAAGAGGGTGCTAGTGTTGAACCAATTGGAGGTTTTATATAAGTATGTACACATATAATTCATGTGTGCATATATTCATGCATGCACAAGTGGAACATATATTTGCATTCAAGCAGCTTGTATTCTACAGAATCATTCTCTGTGACAAAAACACAGATTCCCTCTGCCCCCACCCCACAATTTAAAAATTTAAAAGCTGAAATCTTGGCTGTTTGCTTATGTAAGGCCCACCTCGAGGACCAGTGTGTAAATGCCTGTTTTCCTTTAGTATGGAAACTGCACAATTATCTTTAGTATATAAAGAAAAATGCAACTCCATAGACTCCACATGTTATTTCACCAACAAATTTCTCTCTTCTTCACAGTCAAATCTCATGAGACTACTTGCCAGTAACATATCCTAAAATTACATCTCACCCATTCTTAAATGTGTTAAAAGCTGACACTGATAATTTTTTTCTTTTGTCAACCCACCGTGTTATCAGTGAAGGGCAGCACATGGACTTTGCTGTGAGATGCCACCTTCAGGGATCACACAGGTGATACAGAGGACTTACTCCCTGCCTGGCTGTCACACATGCCCACTACAAAGGAACGCTTTCCATAGCGTTAGGGAGCAATCTGTTCTAACCCTTCCACCTAATCTCCATTAATACAGCACGCAAGCTCAGTTAGACTGACCCTTTGCCTTCTGGTTGGCCATTAGCTAGGCAGTAGGTATCCAGGGAGAGTCAGACAGAGGAAACTCTGGGAAGAAGAGGGCAGGAACTGCCAGGAGCCGCATAGGAAGCAAGACACGCTGCTGAGCACACAAAGCCACAAGCCATGTGTCAGTACTTAGGTGAATAGAAACAGTTTAAGTTCTGAGAGCTGGTTAGTAACAAGCCTAAGCCAAGCTCAAGCTTTTATAACTAGTAAGTTTTCCTGTCTTTATCAGGGAGCCCGCTATCCCGACAAAACGGACCAATTACAGTTTTCCCTGCCTAGTTTCTCGTAAAAATATTGCTGAAAAATACTTGTACAGGTATGCTCCCTTGTTTTCCTTTATTTTATTTAGAAATGTCTGGGAACTAATATAAATATATTTACTGATATATGTACATATACAGTAAAATATATTCCCTGTAATATGTAAATATTTACATTTATGTAGAGAATATATTTTTGTATTTGGTTCTGTCCCCCTTATTACATCATCAAATTATTTATTATCATTCCATATGAATTTTTAATGTATTTTAACATTAAGAAAGTTGTAGTGGCTTTAGTCTCCCTACTAACTTTATAATCTCACCTATTTTTCTTTGCAAACCTCATTGTTTGATTTCATATGTTTCTTGCTCCTAAGTAAGTGAAAATTTTTCCTGTTTCGCTTCCCTCTAATAATTCTTACTGTTATTTTATTGCATTGTATTTTATGCATATGGATATTTTGCCTGCATATATGTCTGTGCACCACATAGGATAAATTTCTATAGAGTTCAGAATAGGACATCAGATTTTCTGGAAGTGTAGTTACACACTGTTGTGAACCACTGTGTATGTGCTGAGAATTGAATCTGTGTCCTCTGAAAGAGCAGGTAGAACTCCTTGTGGTTTTTGAAACAGGGTTTCTCTGTATTGCTTTGGAGCCTGTGCTGGCATTCACTCTGGCCTCAAACTCTGCCTCCTGAGTGCTAGGACTAAAGCCGTGCACCACCATATGCAGGGCTGCACCTAGAACTCTTAACTGTGGAACCATTTCTCTAGCCCTATCTCGATTTGTTTCGTTTCCATTTTCATCTCTCTTATAATGTTGAGTAATGATTACCCTTCTGGTTCCATTAAGTCCCAGATAGATACCTTAGTTATGATTCAATATAGCTGTTTGTTTTAGACCTGTGTACATGTACACTGTCTTTCCAATAGCCATGAGTTATGCCAGGCATAATACTCATGTTGGCCCCTGACTTTCAATGTCCTCTTTCCCATGATGTAATCTTGAACATAACCTCCAAAAGATCTACTTTGCATTGTATTCACAAAGCAAAAGTACAAGGTGCTTATTATTGCATTGTATTTATGTGTTTATTTCTCTAGTTACAGATATTTTCAGCCTATTGTGTTTATCAACCTCGAAACACTGAAATACGGTCTATTTCTTGCACCTTACTGATGTGTATTGACTCCACAGGAGAAGCTGGGAGATTTTAATCTGACCAGCGTCATGCTCATGGATACCAAGGGAAGACCCCGCAGGTAAATTTCAAATAAATTAGAAGGAAACTTTTATTAGAGAATGATAACAGGCCCTGTGACACCAGAACGTGCCCTATCAGGCATGTAAATGCTCCTATTTAATATTTATCACTAACCATGTACCCTTAGTGTATTGAATCCTGGAGATAGATTCATAAATAATTGATCCGGTTTGAATGGAGCTGAGGCTCGTTAATCAGAAGATTGGAAAAAGAAATTTGAGGCAAAAAAGGTGTGTCCTTGTGTGTTAGATAAAGACTGTGCATCTGAGCTCTGTGGGCAAGACAGTCTTTCATGGTGTCAGAAACAGGTAGGCTTGCACAGGTTAAGTTAATAACATCATAATTGTCACAAAATGGGGAGAATGGTAGCCTGGACCTTTCTCTTTTTTTACAATCCTTTGTAATGATCCATGAGTTTTATGATCTGCTCTAACTGTCTGCATTAGCAAACTGAGGCACACTTGGAACTTAGGAAGCACTCACACCTAACAGTATCGGAGACAGAGAAGAGGGAAGCAAATGGACATTGGTAAGTGATAAAGCTTAACAGAGAATTCCAAAGAGCTAAATCTGAAAAGCTAACCATTGAGAAACCTTTACTAATAAGGGTTCAAGAGGTAATTATAAAAAACTAGGGCACAATTCTTACATATTTAGTAAAATTCAAATTCATTCTCCTCTACTGAAACAGGAATACAATAGCTTAATGCCTACAATTTTTTTGACAATCTGTTCAAAGCATCTCTTGCCTTTGACTTTCTTTTTTCTCTAAAAGCCTAAGAAAACAAAACAAGGAAAATAAAGCTACTTCCCTCTACATGAGAATCAAAGCAAAGAGTAGAAAACTGTATTCTAGCCAGTATCATTTCTTAGGCACAAAGAATTCTAGTACTTTTCCTAAATTAAATCATAAACAAGTTCAGCAATCTGTAATGCAGTTACATTTGCAGATACATAAATTTTATCTGGATAACTGCATGTCAGTTTCTTACAAAAAAAAAGTACACACCACCGAGGAGCATCTTATTCACATACCAATAAATCACAGGATCTTAGTGGCTTAGTTGTCATGGATACATACCTTTTGTTTGAGCTATCTATCAGATGTGTGCATTTTAACCTTTGCTTGGCATATCTGCAGTGATGTTACAGGTATTTTACTGTAGCAAATAAAGTTTAAGCCTCTGTGCAATGTATGCTTAAAAACAAACACATTCACTGCATACATTTTGATAAATTATCCCTCAGTGACATCTGAGGTAAAAGAAACTAAGGAGACCATGAACATTTCATGCATTTCTCCTCTGAGGATACAGGTGTGGGGTGTGGAAGGGCTATGAGACCCAGGACAACAACATTAATGGACATGACACTTGCTCAAGCATCATCGTCTTTGCTCTAAAGAGACCTCTACACCCAAGAATGAGCTCTGTAGGTCCAGAGACTTCTACACCTAAGAGTGAGCTCTGTAGGTCCAGAGACCTCTCCACCCAAGAGTAAGCTCTGACCTCTACACCCAAGAGTGAGCTCTGTAAATTGAGAGACCTCTACACCCAAGAGGGTGCTCTGACTTCTACACCCAAGAGTGAGCTCTGTAGGTCCAGAGACCTCTCCACCCAAGAGTGAGCTCTGTAGGTCCAGAGACTTCTACACCTAAGAGTGAGCTCTGTAGGTCCAGAGACCTCTACACCCAAGAGTGAGCTCTGACCTCTACACCCAAGAGTGAGCTCTGTAGGTCCAGAGACTTCTACACCTAAGAGTGAGCTCTGTAGGTCCAGAGACTTCTACACCCAAGAGTGAGCTCTGACCTCTACACCCAAGAGTGAGCTCTGTAGGTCCAGATCCTGGCTATGACTCAGTCCGCAACTCCCTTTCTTAGTGTCACTGTCATATCTCCCTACGTCTGTAGACTCACGAAAAAATAGGTGTTCCTGTCTTCAAGCCCTAAACTAGAAAAACACGGGCATACATCTATTTTTTTGCCACATGGCAAAGAGAGAGATGAGCAAGGTGCTAAGAAAATGTGAGTGGCATTGAAGAATCTGTAAGTCGCTGCCACTATGCTCAAATTCATAAACTGTATGCTTTGATGTCACTGTCATGCCAACTTGGCAGCCATGCTGGTGTTCAGATGAGCAGACAGGAAGTTCAGCCTGTGGTGATGCCATGCTGATGAGCCATGCCCACACACAGCAGATTCTTCGGAAGTTATTGCTATTAAAGGCCATGCATGGCAAGGAGAGCACATTCTAACTTTGCCTCTGTTTTAGTGGAAGTCTACATATGTAATTTTCCAGTAAACTAATAAAACTAACTGTACAAATTTCAATTTTGGACTCATTGCTGTTTTTCTATGGGAATATTTGCAGATACTGTGGTATAACTTCTTAATCACATTATTACAGACATGTTCTCATAATTGACAAAATTCTCATTAAATGCCTATTATCTCTATTTGGAGGAATTAGAAACATTGGGGGGATATGGAAATCAACTTGCTAAGGTAAAGCTGGAGAGCAATAAAGAAGCCTGGGCAAAGGGAAAGTGGTTCATCCCACAGAGAGGAATCCTCCCTGCAACTGGAAAAGTCTAAAAAAATATAAAAAAGAAAGAAAAAAGTAGAAGGAACATTGAGGGAAGGTGTTGGCTTATTATGTGTCTGATAGATACATTTAAACCCCTAGGTAAATATTTTATGGAAACACTTATGGGACATATTTTATTTTTTAATGTTGTACATGTTGCAATTAACTGTGTGAGATATGGGGAGATGTGGACATTAGGTGCTTTCTCTTTAATTCTCTCTTTTGCTATGAACAGTAATGCCGTGAGGCTGTTTATGGACCCATCTTATAAAGTCCACTGTCTAGTGTTAGTAAATACTGAATACTTGCTTTAATTTTAAAAAGGAGAAAAGCATTGTTTCTAGAATCATATCTATTATTAGGTTAATAACCAAAGTTAGAATCCAGTTCATTTGGACTTTCACTCTGGAAAACTCTCAGCACACATTATGGCTTAAATGGGAAAAGTAAGACAGAGTCAATGTAACTTAAACCTCTGTCTATTTTTTAAAAAATATCTAGAACATCTAAGACAGCTTAAGTATATGAAAGATTAGCATGTAATATTCTGCAAGTTAAGGACGTCCAACAATGCTATGTGGTTGCAGGAAGGAGGAAGAAAATTCAATTGTAAGTAAATCTTAACAGATACAATTCCAGTAGAAGTCACTAACTCAAAAGGAAATCAAGAAGAAAAAGTGTGAATTCATGTTGAAAGAAAACTTCTAGAAGGCACTGGTTATTTAGTTTTAAAGCATATAACACACACACACACACACACACACACACACACACACACACACACGTATATGTATTTAATGTTACTCCTATCAGGGAGAGTGATGGCTTGTTGGCTCCTGAACCTTGACTTAAGCGTACAGATGTAAAGAGGAAAACACCACACGGTGATGTTTCAAACAAGTGTTGGATTGTTTTCAGTACAGTGTGCCTCAAATAAACATGCTCAGAATTTCAATTATTCCAGAAGAGATCAAGCCTTGCCATCATTACAATATTATATTCCTTCATTTATTTCAGTGACAAGTGATACACTGAACAAAATTAAGTGTAGATAGGTATGTTTTATGAAAACAAATCCTATATTTCTCAGTGTAATCTCTCCCTTGGATAACCTCCGCTAACGTGGAATAATTCAATAAAAACAAATATTCTCCTGGTATTTATTAGAATAATTTTAAACCGCAGATGACAGCTCAAAATAAAACCTGACAATACTTAATAGAAAATCTCTGAGGGGAAAAAGCTTTAAAATTTCATGTTGTTTCTTACATTCTATGGAAATGATCAGGATACCATTACTTATTAAAATTAGGAGGCAGGTGAAAGGAACCATTAGTCTACTGAAAGGAATTATTTAAAAAGTTTTATTTTTATTTATTTGATCTGTGTTCTATGTATATGTGTGAATTTGTTTGCATAGTGCTGTTTATAGTCCCATCTTGTGAAGACAATTTTTCTAACGTTATTAAATACTAAATCTTTGCTGTAATTTTAGAAAGGCAAACTGATTAAATTGTTCTAGATATTATTAGATGAATAAACAAAGGTTTAAATTATATTGACTTGTCATGATTTTTCCATTTTAAGACAGTTTATAAAGGTTGGTGTATATAGGTATACATCTGTTTGTGAGTGAGTTCATGTGTGTGTGAGTGCATGTGAGTGATTGCACAGTTGTGTGTGTGTGAGTGTGTGAGTGAGTGAATGCATTAATATGAACTTAATTCCCCAAACATGTATGAGGCACCACATGAAAAGGGACAAGTCCCATTATCGTGCCCCAGGTCAGATACTCATAAGAATCCAAGACTGTGTCTGTATTTCTTAGCAAATGAGTATAAAACTGGAACTTCCTATTGCCCTTCTCTTGTCTGATGACTGGTCACAATTGCTCCTAACCTCAGGAAGATCCACAGCCGTTACTGAAGATTATAGAAATGTCGAATTTGATAAAGGTGGACATCCAATGAAGACAACAATAGAGAGTGGTCCACATCAGTTCTGACCATGAGGTTCTGTTCTGGTGGAGTCTGGAGCCCTGTCCTTCCAAGCTTTGGTGTCTTTGGAAGATATTGGAAGGGTTTCATGGCTTCCTCATATAAGCTATCCAGGGCATTGATACTGGAACAACACATACTCTTAAGTATAAGAAATTTTGGGGCAAATTTAGGAAAAGTATGTCAGCAGTCTACAAGACCAAACACAACAACAATAATTGCCCTGGGTTCTGCTATCACTAACACAAAATTCTTGTGGCATCAGTATCACTTGAGAAACTGTAGAGTTGGAACTGTGTTGTCAGAATCAAGACAGGGAGGTTCTCATACTCGTTTCTTAGAAAGTAGTGAAAGCAGTAACGGGTAAGAAAATGGGCTATTAAAGGATATGAGTGCTTAGACTACAAAATGACATTTCTGAACTAACTAATAACATTTCTTACTGCTGCGGTAGAAATAAAAATGTGAGGTATCTCAACGATATAAATGTAAAGTTAGAAATAAAGGAGGTGGAAAAACAGAAATGGTCATTTTAAAATGTGCAAAATAGAAAAAAGTTCCAAGTGTAATTGAGAATAATAAAAACATTAACTGTGAGTAATAAAATTAAAACAGAATACATTTCAAGATATTTCAGAGGTTAAATCATAAAGTAAAGTGATTATAGCTTATATGAGTATACTCTTGAATTCAGAATGAATGGGCACAAGCCTACAGAATTACAATCTACTATATATACTCATTGTTAGATAATACTAACTTTTCCTAGTAGTATTAAAAGAGCAGTATAAACTAACACAAAGGGCCAGTCCAAACAAATTCAGACTCTGTAAGATATTTCAGGATATGAAGTTCCCATTTCTCACAGTATTTACAGATTTCCCGGAGTAAGGAGAGTTTCACATTTCACTAATGATAATGGCATACACTGGTCCCCACATTAGACATGATACTGTCACAGAAAAAAAGTACAAGTCAGTTTCAGTCACAAACTGTAGGACAACATTATAAGTTAAAATGTGGACAAATATCAAATATGTCTGTTAGTGTCAGTGATTTCTAGGATTTATTTAAAGACTACAGGACTTATTTAGTATTAAGACAAGCTTCAAATCATTAGCTGAAGTCATATATGTTAAAGCCACCTGGCCCCTCTATATGTTAAATGAAAATATCAGTAAAATTGCAAAAGCCATTAATAATTAAATTTATAGAGTGTTAGAAACATAAATGAACATTAAGAAAACTCTAGAGTTGATACATTTATGGTGATGTACTGAAGTTATTACTCTTTTTTTGATGGTGACAAATCACTTAAGTGATTATGAATAATAGGTATGGTGTATTTTTTTAGGCGTTAAAATCTTCATTGACTGTATTGATAGCACATGGCACTGTTACATAAGGGTATTTCTAATACAAGGGCCTTGGGTAAAGAGAAGCTGTTACATCAATAACACAAACTATACCCTCATTATTTTTGTTTTATTAAATTATAATAGTCATACATGGATGATAGCCTGGAAAAAAGATAGATGCTATCTGTGCAGCAATTGGTAAATTCAGAGAGAATGTGACATTTCATACAAGATCAAAAGGAATTTCCACAAATGATAAGTAAAACGTCTTAGAAATCAGAAAGTTTTCCTGGGTCAACTTAACAGTACTTGGGACTCTGATTCTCATTAAGCTTGAGGACGGAGCCATAGAAATCACCAAAATTGCAGAAAAACTGAACGAGAAATGTGCTCTGCAAGACTAATATGCACTTGACATTCTCGATAATTCACATGACAAATTGAATTACTGACTTCTGCAATTTTTCTCTTATTCTTGAGAATTTCATACAACCATGCAATGAAATATGATCATGTCTACTTACTGTCTCCCATCAACTGGCTCCCTCCTTCTTAACACATCCTTACCCAACTTTATGCACACCCCTTTTGGGATAATGCAATCCATGTAGGGACGCTGCCTAGGTAGTCCTTCCCATAGATGCATGGGTACGGGCCGATCCAGTGAAGCAGGAGAAACATACAGTAGCCATAGACTCTGAAAATAATGATTCTCAATCCTGACCACAAAGACCCAGGATACATCATGGAGGAGGAGTGAAATGGGTATGAGCCTGTGAATGGGGAAGAGAGTTGTGGAATGCAGTCTTCCAGATAGGGCAGCAGTTGTACTCATGAACTTAACGGCGTTACTCAGACATTACCAACCCAGTCATTATTCTGACATAAATGGGCAGATAATCTCTAGACTCCACATTTTATTAATTTGTGAAAACTGAGGAGAAAAAAATACATGGTATGTTTCTGTATTCCTGAATTCTACTTTGGAAAATACTGAAAGGCTGGTTAGAAGGAACGAAATGACAAAGGCAAAGGAATCTACTATGGATACTTCAGCTTTGAGGTATGGCCTTCCACCATGACCATTTCAGTGAGAGATGTCATGTAACCAGGGGTCTGTTTTAGGCTTAATTTGTCTGTGTTTTGCCCACAGAATTAATACAACCACTAGAGTTGGCCGACAGAGAGAGTGCCACCGAGTGAGATCTCAGGATGTTTCTGATGGCACCCTGAGCTCGAGGGTTATCTAGAGACCCCCATTCCTCTCGTCACTCCTGGTTCACATGAACCTAAAAGGACCTTTTCTTCTGTCTCACACAGCGATGAATCAAGGTCAGGACACACATAGGCGACCCCTGGGCTGTCTCCTTCGGTGCAGCACTGTTTGGAGTCAGCGTGTCAGCATCTCTGGGAATGGATAACGAGGATGGGGGAGGTCAATGTATTCCGTCAGATACCGTGCAGTCTTCAAACTGAAGAAAGTTTCCCCATTTGAGCCCACATGGATGGAACTGGACGGCATTGCACTGGGTCGGGCAAGCAAGCTCAGAGGGACAAGAATACAATCTCATGTGTGGGTTCTAAAAAAAATAAATCCCCAAACCTTCAGAACAGGAGGCGAGTACTGCTCACACGAATCTATGGATAAGGAAGGGAGAAACGAGACAAACACTGATTGGCGCCTGTAAGCCTCCGTTAGACTACAGGGTTGTAGGGGCTCACGGCCAGCCAAGTCACCCTAAGTGGTCATTCTTCTGGGACACAGTTTGTGTTTGTATTGTTATTAGAAAAAGGCTTGTTGTTGTATGTTCCCTCCCTTTTAATATGATTAAAGGATGAAATTACATGTGAAATGAACTTCATGTTAGGCTTCTGTGTGCTTTTGTGTGGGGATATGTCTCCCCACCCCCAGGAATAAGTTCACTGCATGCGACTGATTGATCGCATCTTAAAGATTTTTAATTGCAAAAAATACTTTCTTTTAGGTTTCCAAATTAAAATAATGACTTAAGGACATACAGTACATAAATATATACATAGCATGACGTGGAGGTTGTTTTTTAAGATTAAGAATGGCCAGATTTATTCTCTTCATAAAATACTAAATGATCCAAATTATAACACCAATCATTCACCATGTCCTAGAGCTGCTGGGAAAGAGCTTTTCATGTGTTCCAGTTTACGTGTGCCCCGCCTTTATGTCCCTGTCACTGGGAAGAAACCACCAATCTGAGTTCATCGGAATCACTATAGTTTCAAAATATTTTTTGTTGCTGTTTTGGAAAGTGTGATGATTGACTCAAATGCCAGATAAATGGCTGCTTTTTCCTGTGCCACGTTTTTCCAGACTGTTAGAAAGAAGCACATTAACATTCATCTCAATATGTTTTAATTGAAATACAAATACATCACTTTCCTCCCTATTTTTAATCCAGACCCTCCAAGATATCCCCCAACTCCTTCTTTGTTTTATCCACTCTCCATGCTATCTCCAAGTCTCAAGTTTACAGCCTTCTCATTTTTGATGTGTGTGTTTGTGTTTTCAAGACTTATCACTTTGCATGGACAACCAATACAGCATTATCTATCCCTGGAGGATGCTACATCTCAGCACGGATCTTGGGTATCCTTGCCCTGATAGAAGCATGTGTATCACAGCCCTCTATCTCAAAGAATAATGCTCAGTATGGGGCAGAAAGATTGTAAGACCAGAATATCAGAAGTCTACTGTGAAACAGTTTCTCTTAGATACGATTCCATAAACAAGACCGGAACAAAGTGCATGTTAATTGGAAAGGGGGCAATTTTCATGGAGACTGTCCCCTACGCAAAGAATTGCAAGTTGATATTCTTAACGAATATCTGCACTAAATACACATCCTCAGCAAGGGAAATTGAGTATCTTCACAAGAGAGGACTGTCACTAGTGTAGACCCTCTCTGGACTTCTTTAAAGAATCAAGTGCAGGCAAGCTGATTTCGGGGCTCTGGTACCTTCTGAGATTTCAGTAGATAAAGCTGCTCTTCTTTTGACTCAATGAAGGAAACAGACTAAACCAGATTGTTTATGATAATACCATTAAAACATCTCAGCTTTCTGACCTTCATTTTTTATTGAGATGCATTTATTTTTTCTTCTTTATTCATTCCTCTGTCATACATTACATGCCAACCATGGTTTCCTCTCCTACCACTTGTCTGAGTCCCTCCCATCCTCTCCCTTCCCTGAGATCCACTCTTCCTCCATTTCTTTTACAAGCAGGCCTCCCAGGGATATCAATCAAGCATGGTATAATGAGTTACAAAAAAACTAAGCACGTACTCTCATATCCAGTCTGAGTGAGGCAACCTGACAGGATGAAAAGGATCCCAAGAGCAGGCAAAAGATTCAGAGACTGCCACCATTAAATATTTCTTATTCTCACAAGAAGGCTTCTTTTCTCATTGTTACCAAACTTTTCTTCCTTTTATGAAAATTTACTATTAGATTTGTTTCCAATGTAAATATAGAATTTTATGCACAGTACAGATTTCATATTTTGTGCCTTCCAATGCACAAAGGCTTGTAGTATTTTCCATGCACCCTGTGAAATTCTAGTGAAAATATTAATTTAGAGAGTGATGCCACAGGATGTCATCCTCTCCCTGTTACGGGAGAGTCTATCAACTAATCTAAAAACAAAACACTAAAACCTCTTTGTTCACTGTAGATGAGTGGTCTTTACTTGGGAGCCTCCCACTGAATGTCAAAACTGTATTAATGTGCTCATGGGCAGACAGAACAGAATTACAAGATGTCTCTATATTTCTTTTCCTCTGAATACTTTTATAGTAAATGTAACTTTCCCATTGTTATTCCCCTGGGGAATCTGACAACTACCTAGGAAATTACTTTATTGGACTATGGAAGTCAGCATGTTCCCTCTTGCAAACTAGGATGGAGCATTATTAATAAACTAAGCTGTGAGGGCTTCCCTACAAATAGTGATGCCTTTTCCTGTGTGAGCATGGTAATTCTAGTATCTGGAATTTGGTGAGAGCCTGGCATGGTTTGACCACTGAAGTGTATGTTGGTGCAGGGTGATAGTGAGGAGTTGGTTAGATGGCATGGATATTGTGGTGGTGGTGGTGGTGGTGGTGGTGTGTGGTGGTGGCGGGAGTCTTATGGTTGGTTATAACTGACATTGGTCATTGTTGTTGAGCTTACTCTCATGGTAACACAGTTGGTGAAGTAGTGTTTGCTGCCAAGGCAACAGTGGTGTCTGTAACTGCAATAGTGATAGACTGTTGGCTATCAGAGAGAGATTAAGGGAAGATCTGGTTAGCTTATGATTTTGCTCAGTTATTGCAGGAGTTTTGATAACTGTTGCTGGCCGTGTGTTAAGAGGATCCTTAGCTCAGTTCTCATCAGCATCATTCTAGGGTGAGGGTGGAAAACAGACAGAATACTGTATTAAAAAATCTTAGGCTCTTACTAAGCACTGTAAGCAGTGTAACTCTAAATACATATGCCAGATACATGCAGGGTTTTGCATTCAAAGATAGTGTGGCAATTATAGAAGACACACAGAAGTGAAATGGTGTAAAGTTTATGTCGACATGGAGGAAAAACATGCATTCACATGATGTAATATAGGAAAATCGAAACGTCATTAAAAGGTTAATGAGTTCTTATTAAGGAAAGGTTAACATAAACACACTCGGCTCATTTCAGCCTATTGAGGAAGTGAAAAGGGTCTGCTTGTCTTTCAATGTCCATTTGTTGTCCATTGACCAAAGCTTGTCTTTGGAGCACTGGGATCTAAAGCATGTAACCTAGAGATATTGACTATTGCTCCCAGTTTACAATGTTGCCAAACAGTATTTAAGTTTTTCTTCGCAAATCTTAGACATGAGTATGAACTTTCTGGTCCTCTTAATTGCCAAACCAATGCAACTGCCATAACACTAAAGATGCAAATTTCAAATACTCTTAAGTCTACAAATGACGCATTTTTGTTCTTCAGTGTGATTGTTTCCTTGAGTGGCCACTGTCCCCCTCAACAGCAAAGACTTAAAACTATGAATAAACTTCAGCAGACCTCGCTTCCTTGTAGCAGAGCCTTGGGGAACCCTGAACCTCTTCCACTGGCACACTCAATTCCATATACCCTTTGAGCTCACACAACAGCATTACCCTGACCAAATGCCTCAGGAGGATTAGCCTGTAATATTGGCTTTTATGTTCCTAGTTTGAAAGTAGTCAACATGTTAAACTATTTTATTAGAAAGAGACTCCAGGTTAGTGAGATGGCTTAGTGACAAAGGTACACGGAACCAAGTGTGATGACCCATGCTTATTCCAGAAGCCCACACAGAAAAAATGAGGGAGTCAATCCCTGTGACTCTGAGTTTCTCTCTGACCTCCTGAGGGGCATGCCTTGAGCATATGATCTTCCTTCTGTTGTTTCTCAAGTGCAGGGATTGTACGTGAGCCTGACCATGCCATGCGGTGGGGGTGACTGAACCTAAGGCTTCCCGTAAGCTAAGTGAGCATTCTACCAACCAAGCTACACCCCCAACCCAATTTGTTTAACTCTCAAAAAGACTTCTGTCAATAGGCCTTCATCAGGTATTTCAAGAAAAAGTGTGGCCTTGTGAACGTAGCATCTCATACGTTCCAACTCTGAAGGCCATTTCTCTTATCCTAATGTTGCTTGCTTCTAATTGCCTCCTAATGGCACTTGTGCCCCTCAGATGAGCTGCATTCTTTTTCTTTACTTAACTGACAGTATTCTACCCAGATCTCTAGCCCTTGCCCACTCCATGTCTCTTCAGTGTTCCTGAAATCGAAACAGACAAACAAGAGTTAGGAGTGAGAGTAGATGCTTTAGGCCTTGTCATCTCTGTTACAGTGACCCCACCCCATGGTGGAAGAGTGAGAATTGTTTGTATACTGATTTGTGTATATAGTAGATTTATTGGTCTAAGCAGGTAAGAGTAATAAAAGCTCCTAACCCAACTTTGGTGGCTGTCGTACCAAGTTGAATTCTGTAATGGAGTCCAACAAAGTGTTAGCAATTAGTTAGCAGATATAAACACCTTATTCTGGGGATCTGGCTGGAACATGTAGACTAGAATCAGTCATAAACAGTCACCACACAGACAGAGCTGGATCTAGCCTGCAGGCCTTGGCATGTCTAAGTTCATGTGAAGGCCTTTTCGATGATCTCTCCCTCTTTCCTTACACTTATGACAATTCTTTCTTTAAGACCATGTTTTAATATTTGGCTATAACTAGCAATTTCATTTCTGCCTTTGGTGATTACTAAGAAGTATATGGTATGAAAATAACTACACTATGTATGAGATTTGGAATTTCTCTAATATTTTTGCCGTTGCTGGCCCTGATATGGAAGATGAATGCAGTCTTCTGGTGTCTGCCCACACACACTGATCTGTGGTACCTACAGCAGGATGCAATTGCTAGGTTTTGGTGCTTCCCAAGTCTTCGGTTTTATACAGGCATGATAAGGTATCATCCAGAGCAAGTTTAAAAATATTCATCTTTATAAACACATACTTACATATCCACTTTCCCCTTTCCTTTATTAACCAACATTGACATGTAGTAAATATTTAGATTGAAGTAATTTAGCTGGCGTTAGTTTATTTTTAACAGAATGTGTTAAAAATTATGTGTCTTTAAGTCCACCTTCTAAACTAATTGAAAAAAAATGAACATATAACAGCACCAGGAGCTACACATGAATCATGAAGGAATTCAATTCCTCTGAACTATTTTAAAGATGGACAAGAGTCACAACACCCTCTCATACTATCTCACCTATGTGATGGTCACTTTGGGGACAATAGTCCCCAAGCTAC
The DNA here is from genome assembly GCF_017639785.1 of Mesocricetus auratus. NCBI lineage: Eukaryota > Metazoa > Chordata > Mammalia > Rodentia > Cricetidae > Mesocricetus > Mesocricetus auratus. The sequence continues at coordinate 3,718,682 of NW_024429193.1, read as the reverse complement.
ACTTCATGACTATGGAGCTGAGTAGTAATATCCAGTGTAAGCTGTGCCGCTGTGCAATCCAGAAGGAAGTGTAGCCCTTATTGAAAATCTGGCTGAGTTAATTTAAACCTAACTGATTAGCCATGGAAAAGGGTAGTTGGGACTGAGAAAAAAAATCACCTTATAGATTCAGGGGACATGTGGAAAGCTTGGTATTAATTACTTAATTGCTCTGAAATTCGAAGGATTCAGTACAGTATGCATATCTTTGGAATTTTTAGGTTTTAAGCCTGAGCAGTACTCCACAATCTAAATGTGTAATTACAATCTTTTTGCATGAATTAGACTCATGGGTACACTTAATACATTCATGAATATGACGTATGGTTTGTTCTTAGTAGCTAATATCCAGATGAGAGCTAGGATTGGTCTACTGCCATTTGTGTAGTGTTAATAGGCAACATTTTTGTGATTTCTCTGTGTGGGTAATGAATGGAAAACAAGTCATTCATTGTCCTTTAGGGGCCAGCATTAATATGGTTTTCATAATACTGGCAAAAATATCATTAGAAAACCTCCTTTTGAAATATGAATTTGAAAAGATGTATCTGAGAGCGTATTTAAAACAAAATAGAAAAAATGTTAAAGCCTGAAAATCAAAAGCAATGAAGTCTTTCTTTTCTTTATGTACACAAGTACACATATTGAGTTCAAATAAAAGTCCTTTGATTCATTACGCCTTTTATTGCATTAAGCTTTTGGTTCTGACACACAGTTTGATAGGACCACCACTTGTGACGTGTTCTTGTTTGTTCTTTTAGCACCGAGTGACAAGACACAGCAGGGACGATGTTCAAGGAAGCATTGGGGGAAATCCCCACGGTTTCTACATGTCAGTTGAAGAAGCTTCATGTGACATAACTTTCTTTTTCAAAGCAGGATTACTCAGTTCTAAGCAATAGTGGAGAGACCACCTCGAATGCCCATTCCTGATAATGAACTTGATGTCTATAACCATCCTGGAACCTTCATCCTGTGACTGATGGAAGCAGAGGCAAACACCCACAGTTAAACACTGACCTGAACCCAAGGAACCCAGGGACAGAGAGAGAGGAACGGTGAGCAAATTGGCAAAGAATGGGCTGGCAAAACCAGCAGAGACAGCTGATCTGAACAGGGGAGAGCTCTTGGACCCCAGACCGACCAACAGCTGAGAGGCCAGCATGGGACTGATCCAGACCCACTGAGTGTGAGAGTCAGTGAGGAGGCCTGGGTAACCTATGGGGCCCTGGGCAGTGGATCAGTGTTTATACCTGGAATACAAACAGACACCGTGTGTCCATAACACAAAGAGGGATGCTCTCTCAGCCTGGACTCTTAGGGGAGTGCCTGGACCCTGCCATGAGTGAAATGACAGACTCTGGATACCTCCTATGTGGAAGGAAATGGCAATAGGGTGGGAAGCTGGGGGGGGGTGATGGGGGGTGCAGGGGAGGAGGGGAGGGAGAGGGAACTGGAATTGACATGTAAAACAAGCTACTTAAAATTAAAGTAATAAAAAAAGAAAAGTAAAGCAAGAGGATTTGAAGAAGGGCACACAGGTCATTTTTTGCACAGCTGTTGGCATTAAACTCAGCCTGGGTTCCTTCAAGCCTTTTACCTGCTCACTGTCTTCAGTACTTAAAGCACTAAGCAGAGGTTCTGCTTTCTGTCTCTATATGTTTGATCCATGTAAGAAATCTAGAAAAATCTCCACCCACACATGTTTCTATTTTGCGGGTAAGACTTACAGAGTTGAGTTTTTGGAGATTTTTCTCTGCCTAGCTTCTTGGGGTCAAGAGCTGAAGGGGTGTGCTTATAGTTTTGTGCTATTACTAACAGTGAACATTATGAATGGCGGAGTTGCCTAGTTCCATGATGGAAAAACAAAAGTGCATTTAGACATAAATTAAAGCTAAATTCCACACTTTTTTCTGTTTCTAATCAACTTTCAACCTTCATTTTCATTTTTTCTTTGACGTTTTTGTACATGTGTGCGGCATGTTATGATCCCCTCACTCAGTACATCTGTCACCTCCTCGCCCAAGTATGTCTCCTCACCCGATTCACATCCACATATATCTGCATGACCTCTAAGCCTAATTACTAAAAAGTCTAGGAGTAAGAATTTTGTTAAGTTTTTTCTTTCTGTAGGATCATAGTTTAATATTAGGAAAGATCACAGTGTTTTCCATAACATTGCATTAATTTTGATCTTATTCACATGTAAGTTCTCTGAGTATTTTCTTTGTTTGTTTTATTTTTGTGTTTTGGTCTTCTTTGAGAAAGGCTTTCTCAGTGTAGCCCTGGCTGTACAGGAACTCTCTGTAGACCTGATTGGCCTTGAAGTCACATAGATCCACCTGCCTTTCCCTCCCAAGTGCTGGGATTAAAGTTGTCCACCACCATCACCACCCAGCAAGGTATCTGTTTTTTATTTATTTACTTTTCCTGGATTTCTATGTGGTGTGAATGCAAATGTGTACAATTGTGTGTCTGTCACATGCAAGTGTCTGGGTGCAGAAGCCCTGTGCATGCAATTATGTGTGTGTGTGTGTGTGTGTGTGTGTGTGTGTGTGAGTCACATGCAAGCGTCTGGGTGCAGATGCCCTGTGAATGCACATGCACAGCATGGAGCAGGTCACAGCCACCTTCCACCGTCCCTTTCTGCCTTGTTTACTTGAGAGAAAAACTCTCACCCAACCCTCATGGTATGGACCAGGCGGCCTAGCAATCACATCCTCAAGGTCCCACCATGTGTCTTTTTGTTTTCATCAATTGCCAAACGTGGTGTTTGCAATCTGGAAATAAATGTAAGTGTGAATTCTCAAGCTGTAGATATTCAGGATGCATTTTTGAAAGTATTTGAATAAGTGAAAATGTTGTAAAAAGCATGCGTCTTGCCCCTGTCAGGTGTCAGGAGGCGTTTAACTAGGATTTCTCTTCAGTCTATTCTCCTAAATGTCCCCTGGTAAATTCTCTTTTGCATGTGGCAAAGCTCTTTTGATTGTTATGAGAGCCTTTCTTTGCAAGCTTGTCTATAGCTCCTCACAACCCCCTTTACACGGAAAATACTGTGAGAGACTAAGGAAACAGAATTATAAAGTGTAAACAAATGCTGCCTGATTCTGAAACCCAAAGCAAGTCAGATTTGACCATCACCCTCTAGGAAAACGTGGCTTATCAATAGTAATATGTGCTCCTGCTACGGCCGCCACTTCATACTTTGCAAATTAGTCTGCCAGCCTCACCAGCCACCCCTCAGGGTTGGCACGAAGAACGTGCGCCCCAGGTAATATTTTTGGCAACCCCCTCCCCAAAACAACAAAGACAGTCCCCCACCGCTCTCTCCTCTAAGTTCCTCAGGTTGCCCCTGTATCTCTAATTCGTATTCATCCAACGCTGAACAGTAGCTATCAGTATTTGTGATTAACAGCCTTAAGAGACCCTGTGTGAGCAGCAAGAGTTGGATCTTGTACTCACCATTTAAAAGGGACACCGGAACATAGGTTCTTGTTTCAAAGAGGTGCAGATGGATGGCACTGTTTTCCCACCATCTGAATGGGTCACAACAGCAAGGGACATGTGCCTCAGTGAAGTGGAAGGGGTCTCCTGAAGACCTCTGCAGGGAGGCTCCCAGCATCTCTATGTACTGGGAACTTTGAAAGCTGTATCTGGGTCTCCATCACTCCAGCATAAATAAATCACTTGCTTATTTAGTGTTGAAAAAAAAGTGAGTGTCTTGCAGCACACTTCTTGAAAACATTTGAGTTAATGAAAATGGTATCATTATATATAAATATATGATTATAAGCATATCAATTACTATAAAATAGTTCATTTTGCAAACCAACAATGCATTGAAGCCATGATCTATTTTCCTCCTGTTACCTCATTTTGTTGTTGTTTTGGTGACTTTGGTTACCTCTCACATCATGCATGCAATGTAGCTGACTATAGGTACATAGTTCACTGCTGCAGGACAAGTTTTACTACCGGGCACAAACAATTTTACTGAAAAATGTTAGAAATACATAAAATCCTTTGCCAGGTGTTATTAGTCAATACAATATTACTGAAAGGAGAAAACAAAATTCATCAAAATGCTACTACCTGAATTTCTATACTTAAATATGGAAACGTCCTTTTTCCTAATCTACAAAGTCTATGATACTTTTAAATTTATTTATCATGTTTTTGGGTCTAGCAATTTTGTATCAGTGAAACAAGGTAATCTGTTATACAGGAATCTAGGCAAATGGGATCCCTGATAAAAATCTTTTGTTCCTTTGAGAGAAATTTTAATGTTGTTACAGTTTCTTTGTAAGAAACTTTAGATATTTTCCAAAATAATTACTGTAACATTAGAATGAAAATCCTGTGTTCTACATTTAAAACAAATTATTGCAATGGATCACTCTAATAGAGAGTATTTTGATTATGTAAAGACTAGGTACAGAACAATTAAGGGAGTCACGTTTGCAGAAGTTATTTAGATAGTATTCATCCACTATCCATCATTCATTTGGCAAAATCAATCTGTGTACACAGTGATATGCCTTGGATTGTAAGGGCTCCAAAGATTTATGTAACATGTATTTTATCCTTAAGGTTACTCTGTTGAAGTTATCAAAATATGTCACTCTTAAGAGGGTATAAAGAGGGGCTATAGAGAAAGAGTGAGCCACTTTGACATGTCTCGACTAACTGTTTGAGTCTGAAATAACACTCATGGTGTTTTTACTGAGCATTAAGACTCCACAAACACTGGGAAAACACAGCACCATGTGAAAAAAATTAAGAGTTTGGGTTTTGACAAAATCATAGGGAATACAGCAGAAAATTGGAACAGGTCTGGCCCTTAATGTCTAATGTAATGTTTCCCTGAAATGGATATACTAGAATTCATACTTGCTTTCTCTGCATAAAGCGATGATGGCCAATTAAGTGTCACTTTTCATGAACACTATGGTTTCAGTTACATATGGGATATCCACGAGTGGGCTCAGTGAATCACACAAAAGAAACACATTTCGTTTAGAAATAAACCATAAAAAAAGATAATGATTTTAGTGTCATTCACCCTTGAGAAGTCTCTTCTGTGACTTCTGTGATTGAAATATCTTTCTACATGCATTAAATAATCCTTCATGCTAAAGCCTGTATTACAGACATCTTGCTGGTTAAAAATATAAAACAACAGCAGCCAGATGAACACTCCACTTAATTAAAGTCCTATGTTTATTTCAACAATCAGACGTACAGCTGTGATCTTAAAACATTAGCAAAGTTTTGCTTAAAATATAATGTTTTACATTTTGTTCAAGCCATTTCTCTTTCCTGCTTCTATATGTGATGTATTTAAACCCCATGTGGTTTATTGTTTCCTCATATAGATATAGATATAAAAAAGGACTAAGATAAAATTTAAAAAACAGCATATCACTAAGAGTAGAGAGTTTCCCCAATGAGACTCCCTTGGAATAAGCTAGACTTTCACTTGCAAGTGGTTATCAATTGGAGACAGCTTTAGTGTTAGGGAAGAGGATGTGTGTTCACTTCTCCTTTCAGCTCTAGGATCCCTTCTGGTGTAAACCCTGCAGGCCCTGTGCATGTAGCATCGGTCTCTATGAGTTCATATGAGATTTACTCATGCTGATTTAGAGGTGATTGTTTTCTTGGTGTTCGCCAATCCCTCTGGCTCTTACATTCTTTCCACCTCCATACTTTTGGGTGTCCTGTGCCTTGAGGGGAGGAGTGGGATGGATACATCCAGTTTAGGACTGAGTGTTTGAAGGTATCTCATTCTCTTCATGTTATCTGGCTGTTGGTCTCTATACTTGTTCCCATATACTGCAGGAATCTTCACTGGTCATGTCTGAGCAAGGCACTGACCTATGGGTACAGAAGAATGTCATTAAAAGTCATTTATTGCCACATTCCGTTAGCAGAACAGTATATTTTGTTTTATCCTTGGTCCCTTGGCTATCTAGTGTCAGGTTTTTGGTCACCTAAGCAGTGTTGTGTATTGGTTCCCTCTTGCACTGGACCTTAAGTTAAATCACATATTCAGTTATTACTCCCATAAGCTTGTGCAAAATTGCAGTAGCATATCCTGCAGGTGGGACAGAATTGTATATCAAAGGGGTTTGTAGCTGTGTTGGTGTTTCTCCTTTGGTAATATGCAGAGTACATTTCTACCCCAAAAATGCTGTCCATAGGGATGAAGGCTCCATGAAGACACCAACTCACCTTCTCTATGTTCAATGAATTGTATAGGTGTTTTCTTCAGCAATGGAGACTTGCCATCAATGTGTGGAGAGCAACCTATAGTCTTGCCAGCATCCTGGGTTATTTGGGAGCTCCCATGGGACCACTTTGGCCAAAAAATGATTAGATGCAACCAATTTCCAGAACTGGAGACTTCATTTGGTGAAAATCGATGCACAGTTGAGGCTCTGTCTCCCACAATATTTGACAATTACTTGTACATCACTCTTACACATGTAAGTATTTTAGGAGGTTTCTACTGTACTGCATACTATTCCTTAATGGACCTTAAACTCTTTATGAGTGTGGTAACCCAGACCCAGAAAGGCAAGTATGATTTGTATTCACGTATACATGGAGATTAGCTGCTAAACAATCATTAACAATCTAAACAATCTATGATCCTTAGAACCACAGGAATTCAGTACAGAGGAAGGGACTAAGAGGGACCCTTTCCTTTCCCTAGGAAAGGAAAATAGAAAAGGTAGTTTTGGAGGGATGTGGGTGGGAGCAGGAATGAGAAGATCAAGAGGGGAAGGAAGTGAAGAGGGGAACAAGGGAGGGAATATGGGGGAGAGGGAACTAAAATTTCAAGTGATTCGACTTCTTAAATTCTGATTATTAACCTTGAGCACTTTTACAAAATGTGAGGTAGTACTTTTGTAGTATTTTTAAAAATGCATCTTTTTGTCTTGTGTGTACATTGGGGCTTCAAGCCAGGGAACTGCTTTAGACAACGAAGTTAGTTGCCATTATTCAATCCATGCTCACATATTTCTAAAATTAGAATAAATTGTCACAACAATTACTTCTGATCTTTTAATTTCTCTTATAATGCATTTTACCCTTTGAAATTAATCTATAGGTCAATCACACTTCATGTTTATTTATACTTCTGTTCATTTCTCTTACATTTTCTCAAGTCACTTCTCTTTCCTTCTGCAGTATGTGATATATTAAAACTCCATATGTTATATTGATCAAGTCACACATTGTACTTATCTTATTTGGGAGCTTGTTCATAACTCATAATACACACACACACACATGCATGCACACGCACACACGCACACGTGCACACACACACCTATATCCATTCAGCAAGATAACATCAGTTGGTTCATTCCTAGATCACAGTAGCAGGCATGAGTTTTCTCCCATGTAGAAAGTCTTGCATACTATCAGAAAGTGAGAGGCCACCCTAATAATAACCATGTGACTCTGTCACCCATGGATGCATCTATCTTGGCGCATGGGTCACTATTATATTTCACAGAGTCCATAGCCAGATAAGACTGTTGACTCAGCAATCTGCAAGTCGGGTTCTTTGCTGTGAAGTATACCCAGCAAGCAGGAAGCTTCTAGGACAGTACCAACTTGGTTTCTCTGAATCTTAAGACCAAGGTATATCAGTCCTTCACCAGTGCAGGCTTACCACCAAGTTCTGGTGGACAACCAAGAGACATGCAGTGCGTGTATTGTTGTGAGTATCATTTGGACCTTCTTTGCCCAACAAACAGCTCTGGAAGTCATAGGTCATACCAAGTCCTGGGCTTCTCATTTTACAACCTAAAGTTTTAGATATATTAGTCTTTTAGTACTAAATAAAAACACACCAATGTCAATAATTTTAAAAAAGACACATTTGCTTTCTCCAAGTGTTTTATGTGAGATGACTGGCATTACCTAGCTAGGTCTTCTTTCTGTGGTCTCCATCAGACATGGGTGCTGTTTTATTTCTGTAGCTCAGGCTCCTCTTACAAGGTCAAGAGGGTGTTGACATCATTAAGTGCTTGCAGGATTGGGGTCCAATTTCCTTATTGGCTATAAGTCAAGTTCCATTCATAACTTCTAGAAAGCACTCTGTCCCTTCCCCAGTCCCCCAACTGGATGGTAGATCACTCTTCAAAAGATAGAGGGGCAGAGTCATCCCTCAAGTGTTTCACATCCATCTTCTTCTCATTATATAAAAAACCAGCCAACTTGAAACTTCATATCTGGAAATGCCTTTCACCTTTACCATATAACAAGTCTTAAATATGAAAATGAACCCATCAAATTTTCAGGCCATGCTTGAACATAGAGTTGGAGCTATGAAGGACACATACCCCAAAGTCAAGGGCCAAGTTAACCATCTTATATTTTGCTTGAAACACTTCACTAGACTTAAACCACTTCTTAGACCATCCCCAATTTCCCTCCATCATGGGGAAACCCTTTATGAATAGTCTATCCAAAGCCACTGAGAGATTTTTCTACTCATATTGTTTGGAAGGTCACTTCCTAGGCAAGGGTGATCTCTGACTTCTATGCTGTATTCCTTGATGTTTTTCCTGGACACAACTGACAAGACTTGTCAATATCAGCACGGAGACTTTCGAGGAATTCCGCGCAGACCTCAGTGTTCCTTCTCTCTCCTGTCCAGGATTCTGACTTTAAACTTTCTCCACTTTGCTTTCTCCAGAATTCCCATTCCTCAGATCATGGCTAACTGGAAGCTTACTCTGGCAGTGAGTGGGAAACTTGAGAAACAACCTCATGTTTGCTGTCTCTTGCACAACAGAGACATTAGTTATCTGACTTCTAATGTTGTTGGTTTTCCTTCATGTATTCATCATAATCTTTATTTCTTGGGCTAGGGTGATCCTTCTTAGTCCATTTTGACTAGAAGAGAATTTTTAAAAAATTAATACCTTTTTCTTTCCTAATTCACAATTGCATCAGCACCATTTACTCTCCACTCAAAAACTGCTTCGTTCCATAATGACTGGAGGATGTGCTTTTCATTTTATAGCTTGCAATCCACAGCTAACCAGTATATTCTATTAACCCAATTTCTGAATTTGTCTCAAGTATCATATCTTTTACGTGTTCATAGTGAACTCTATGGTTTCTTCAATATCTTGGATCTCTTACTGCTTTTCCATTATTAATGAGAAGTAAAAGGTTTGCCTTCCATAATTTTGTCCTCCACTGCAGATATTCAACGTTTTGATTTTAAATTTTCATTGCTGCTCCCATCTGGAAGTCTTTATTGGATTTAAAAATCTTTGCTTCTGTTTTACATTTCTTTATTTTGTTCAGAAAAAGATAAAATAGCTTAATGACAGTGTGCACTCTTCTTGCACTACTTAGAGGTCACATGGTTATTCATCCTTTGTATGTAAAGCTTTTAAGACCCATGTATAAAATATTTTTATGGCACATCTTGTTCCTGCTCCTCCATATGAATGTACTCATAAAAATCTAAATACGTGCTTCATTCCTGCATACAGATAGCAATAACACAACATAAAGAGACTCGCTGCTTCAGATTAATTACACCGCGATCTGGAAGAGAGTTGACAAGTGACCGCATCCTCCCGAGGACTGGTACTGCTTTCAGATTGCTGCCTGGTTGTTGTGAAAGAGAAGGACCAAATGAATACACACTGGATCTCTATTTCCCCAAAACAGAATAGAAGAAAAAGAAGAGAGGATGAGGCACCCAGTAGGGTGAATTCTGCTGAACTATCTGCGTGCTATGGCATGGCAAAGTTACTACAGTTGGTTTGCTAATGAACTGTTAAAAATCATCACGGCATTACCTCCGTCATATTTTTTATTTGAGATATGATACACTTTATTTAATCATGGAAAACACTTGTGTGGACAGGGAGAAGTTGTTTTTGATGCTGCCATTTATTATAGTCAAATGTATGCTTAATTTGGAGGTCTTCAATCATGAGTCAACTACAGGAAGAAACTACAGGTAGGAGGAAGGGTTTGTAAAGTGACAGGGAGAAGTACTAGAAGGGTGACATTATAGCAAAGGGAGGGACTTATTAGGAGTCAAAGGGTATCAGCAGGTGGGCAGAAGAGTGTGAGAGACAGAGGGAAGTAAAGGGGAAAGATCAAAATATAGCAACACACACCAGTGAAAACGTCACGATGGAAATCTTCACAATGTACACCAATCTATGTCCACCCAGCCCTTCCCTACAACCCAGACAGCCTTAGGAAGGGCAATTGAGATTATCAAATACTGGAATCATTTTATGCAAAAAAAACAGTCAGGTGATTCTTACAGGTGAGAACATTTGAAACAGTTCTTCCCAGGGTAGAGATATTCAGTTTTCTGATTTGCAGAAAGCTCTTTTCATAAACGACACATACAGTTTGGAGCAGGTAATATGAACTTTTTTTTGCTATAGACAAAGGCAAAGCTTAACTGTGACAGCATGCAAAGCCAGGGTTCTAGATCTGGGAGTGAGTAATCTTTCCAGAGGATGGAAGTGAATTTCCTGTACATGACTTTGACCTGGGAACTGAATTTAGTTGGTGGAATTTAGTAGACGTGGAAAAATCGAAGAGAGGCATTCTAGGAGACAACACCTCAGAACAAAGGTGGAGAAGTGTGAATGAGTCAGAATCTGTTCCGGAGAGTGACAGTTACGCAGTGGGGCTTGAACTCAAATGTGAGGGGAATGAGTTTCCTTGTCAGTCTCTGGGGACTTCACTCTGGTAAACGGCCTCTTATTACTCCTCTTAGTGAGTACCTGCAGAGAACTGAATATGACCCCCAAATATGGATGAGTTCAGGTCTCACAAATGAGTGTTGCTAGGATCATGAGAGCAAGGCCATTCTTGCAGGCCTCGCTTCAGTCAGTGTTAAATACTATCCTGTTTAAAACAAACACTGACGAAGAACGCATTAGCTCATTTTCAGGTCATTTGTCCATCTATGACTCAAAAGCACAGGAGCAGAGATGGGACAGACAGAACAGTCGCAGCCCTTCCCTCCTGCACCCACCCATATTCACCTCCTCGACCCCACACTTCCTAGTAACTTAAAGAACACAAGTGACCCCAAGACAACCAGAAGAGCACTTAGGGGCAGACAAGAGGGTAATAATCCAGAGGGGTGGCTGTGGATTATTGCCCGACCTGGAATAGTTTCTATCAAAACCAGAGATAAGAGCTTTAGAGAAACCACCGAGTTGCCCTCCAGCAGTTAGGAAACGTAGCGAGCCGCCCTTATCAACAGTCTCCAGTAGGCAGAGCTTTGCTGACACTTAGACTTTCGCCCGTAAAATCATGCCAGTGCTGGTGAAGTGGCGGCTCACGGAGCCAAGGCGCTTGCAGTCAAGTCTGATGATCTGAATTTTTATCTCCAGAATCCACATGTTGGAAAGAGAAGCAAATCCCCTATGCTGTCCTCTGACCACCACATGCATCTCTCTCTCTCTCTGTCTCTCTCTCTCTTCTCTCTCTCTCTCTCTCTATCACACACACACACATGCCTACATTCTCATACAAATAAATACATGTAATAAAATATTTAAATGAAACCCCACTTCAGATTTTTCATCTCCTGAAATGTAAGGAAATATGTGGCCAAAGCCCTGTAAATTTGCACGCTTTATCATGTTAAGTAGAAAACAAATTCTTATTTCCAGGCACATAGGCACCAGGAAAGCAAAAAGCACTCCGTAGTTTTGCTTCTGTCCAGAACAAAAACCTATTTCCTTGCCTCCCCAAAGTCCACTGGATGTAATGTTAGCCAAGAGGACACTTGGGGACCTAGTGTTGAGTGACTCATGTCCACTTAACTTTGCTTGCTATGGCTAACCTGTTGACAAGACAATGTTTCACCCAAAGTGATCTAGCAAAGAAAGAAGGGCCAAGATTTCTTTTCTTTGATGCCAACTGGTGATTTGCATGCTTTTTGTTATGGCTGGCATGGATCAGGGGGCTCATCCAACCCACACAGAATTTATCTTTGCCAATCAGTGGCTAATTCATATAGTAGAAGAGAGCTTACAACAGGGTACCCAGCAATTATAACTGTTATTCTTTCACTTGAATCCTCCCCTGTCTGGACAGAATTCATTCTCTATGGGTCTCAGCTCGATGTCCATGCTTTGGTGCCTTTTTTGGTCCAAGAACTTTGTGTACAAGTCTACTGGGTAATGGAGTTCTCACCTAATATACATTGCTGCTAGCTGACATGATCCACCAGTTTCGTGGTACTCTTCAAAAAGATTTCTTCCTAACTGGTCATGTATGTCCCTAGCTTTTAGATTTATATCTTTCTTCATCTCTACTAGCAGCCTCTCACCTTTCTCATATTCTCTGCTGGCGTTGTCTAACTGTCCGCCAACCAGAGGAAAGAAGTAATTGAAGATTGATGCCACAAAGTTTTCCTCAATAGGCTGATGTCATCCCTCTTCACAGCGATGACAAGCAGATTCAGGGAGGAATCCAGAAGTTCCCCTTAGCTCATGAAGTCTGCAGGCTAAAACAAAACTAATTACAAGACAATTTCAACTTCCAGAGAAGCTGGCATGGGGGCAATGTATAAATACCGGCAAGACTAGTCTTTGAAAGCCATCCAGAAGCTGTCCCTGATCTCACTGCATGCTAGCTTGTGACAGAGTTTCTTCTTGTCATAGATCATACAGACAATCTTGTAAAGCAATCTCTGGGCTTTTAAATGAAATTATCCCATCTAATAACTAACGTAGAAGCAATAATTAAGTATGAATCACATACTTTGAACTGTGAGATTGATGTTTTCTCTGTTCTAATATTATCTCATGGTAAGTGGGACATTTTATCCATGTATTTATTCTTTTCCATGTTTCATACTTCTGAATGAAGGTAGGAGACAAAATTTAGAGGGGTCCACAGATGGAGCTTTGCAGCGCAACTCAAAACCATGATGAGGTGTTGTCTAACCCCACCCCTCCTAAGAAAGGCTAAGTGTCAAATTCAAAAAGACAGATAATACCTTGCATGGAGGGATTATGGGAAAGGGAACTTTGTCACATTGTTGATAGGAACATCTGTCTATGGAACTGCTGCGAAGAAGACTAAGAGAGGACCCAGCAGGTACTGCCATGGTGTGTATGCAAGAATATGCAACCCACCTGCTGAAGAAACACATGGATCCTTGTGTTAATGGCACCACTGTTCACAACAGGTGAGCAAAGGGTACAACCTAAGTGCTATCCATTGACACACTATAAAAAAACCTCAGTCCTTATGCAGAGTGGAATATCATTCAGTTATGTGAAGAGCAAAGTCCCATCCCTTGTGACACTTGGTGGAATCCACCTGTAATGAGGATTAAGGCACCATTTTTATGTGAAGTGAAATACACCAGAGACAAGTGATTGATATTTGGACTCTGAAAATGTTGATCACACAGGATTCAAGATTAGATCAGTCAGGAGGGCACCAGAGGGTAAGAGAAGTGAGTGGGGAGATGGGTCTGGTTAAAGTTTGAACAATGGACACTGAACAGTGTGGGTGCAACAGGTCTGCTATGGCTGTACATGACAATTGTATGCAATGTGTTTCAGAAGAATTATAACTACTTCCCCATAAGGATATGCTTAACTCGGTTGAACCATTGCAAGGGTGTACACACATGAAATAGTCACTTGGCACTCCATGATTGTGCCCAACCTGCCCTCTCTATCTTTATTTCTTCCTGAAACATTAAAACATATGAGCAAAGACATCTAAACTGAGCCTTGATGAAATACCATCACCCAAACTAAGGAAGAAATGATTGGTTTTTCCTTTTTGTTGATACTTTTTCCTTTCCTTGTTTTTTTTATTTAAATTAGAAACAATCTTGTTTTACATGCCAATCCCAGTTCCCTCTCCCAACCCATCCTCCCTTAACCCCCACCGACCCCATATCCATGCCATTTCTGCTATTCAGGGAGAGTGAATCCTTCCATGAGAGATCTTCAAAGTCTGTCATATCATTTGGAGAAGGGACTAGACCTTCCCAATTGTGTCTAGGCTGAGAGAGTATCCCTCTATGTGGAATGGGATCCCAAAGTCCATTCGTGTGCTGGTGATAAATAATGATCCACTACCAGAGGGCCCATAGATTAATCAGACCTCCAAACTGCCATCTTCCTTCATGGGGTCTGGAACAGCTGGTTTTCCAGCTATCAGTCTGGGGTCCATGAGCAACCCCTTGTTCAGGTCAGCTGTTTCTGTAAGTTTCTCCAGCCTGAATTTGACTCATTTGCTCATCACTCCTCCTTCTCTTTAATTGGATTCTAGGAGGCTGGCTCAGTGTTTAACTGTGAGTATCTGCCTCTGCTTCCATCAGCTACTGGATGAAGGCTCTCACTCAGGATGATTTCTTCTAGTTCCATCCATATAACTGTGAATTTCAAGATTTCAATGTTTTGTTCCCTGAGTAGTAATCCATTGTGTAAATGTACCACATTTTCTTTATCCATTCTTCAGTTGAGAGGCGTCAATGTTGCTTCCAGGTTCTGGCTATTACAAACAATGCTGCCATGAACATAGTTGAACAGATGTCCTTGCTGCGTGAATGTACATCTTTTGGGTATAGGCTTAAGAGTGGAGTTGCTGGATCTTGTGGTAGACTGATTTCCAAAGTGGCTGTAGGAGTTGGCAATCCCACCATCAATGAAGGAGTGTTCCCCTTTCTCCACATCCTCTCTAGCATAAACTGTCCTTGACATTACTGATTTTAGCCATTCTGACAGGAGTAAGATGGTATCTCAGAGTTGTTTTGATTTGCATTTCCCTGATTGAAAAGGATGTTAAGCACTTTCTTAAGTGTTTTTCAGCCATTTTAGATTCCTCTATTGTGAATTCTCTATTTAGTTCTGTACCCAACATTTTAATTGGATAATATGATGTTTTGGTGACTAGTTTCTTGAGTTCTTTGTATATTTTGGAGATCAGCCCTCTGGCAGATTTGGGGTTGGTGAAGATCTTTTCCCATTCTGTGGACTGACTTTTTTTTTCTTACAACTGGAAGAATCCATCACGGCAGAAAAGAAGGCATTGCGTGGCAACATGAGCAGGAAGATGGATTATCACATTATTAACTGCACATTGGAAGCAGAATGAGATCAGGAAGTGTGGTGAGCCTTAAACACTGAAAACCCACCCATAAGTGATATACCTCCTTCAGCAAGGCTCTACCTCCTATAGATCCCCAAACCTTCCAAAAACAGTGGCACCTTCTGCGGGCCAAATATCGAAAGCCATGAGCCTACACTAGGAGATTTTTCATTTAATCCAATGGAGAAAGAAATTTCTAATCCCAATTCTGATAATTTTATCATTGGGACAAACATCCATCTTATTAAACATCATCTTCTGCGTTTAAAATCAACACAATAAAATCAATATACTTGTTCAGTATGTGTTAGGCTTTTAGTTCCTTGCAAGACTATTTATGCTTGCTGTCTTACCTACTTACCCCATAAAATACCCATTTGTAGTTGTGTCACCAGCATGCAATCTTACCATTGAGGTGACAGACACAGGTAGGTCAGTTAGGAGTTTAAGAACAACAGGAATGCATAACGAGAACTTGATTCTGAATATCAACACTATTAAGAAAACATACATATTTATATTTAGAGTATTAATATTGAAATTTAATAATTTTCTTCTTAAGTTTATGTAACGGATTATTTGGTTTAAGGTAGGGTATCATTTATTATAGGCTTGCCCTGAGCTTCTAATTATTCCTCTTGCTTCTTCTCCATACATGCTGAACTGCAGGCTGGAGACTGTAATCGTTCATTATGTTTCATCATTGGGTTTTAGTTAATTAAAGAGTAAATTTAAATACCATATATCAAGTGTTTAGAAAAGGAATAAAACTATCAATGAGATAAGGACATGGGGGAGCAGGAAGGATGAGTCTGGGGATGAATAGAGGAGAGCAGGATGACAGATACCATAATAGAGGGAGTCATTGTAGGTTTGAGGAGAGATCTGGCACTAGTGAGATTACTGGAGATCTACAAGGATGACACCAACTGGCAAATGAAGCAACAGGGAAGAGACTACCTTAAATGACCATCCCTGATATTGAGTTTGATGACTACCTTATATGCCATCCTAGAACCTTCATCCAGTGACTTATGGAAGCAGAAGCAGACACCCACAGCTAAACATTGAACTGAAATCCTGGAACCCAGTGAGAGAGAGGGAGGATTGATGTGGAGGGAGGTCAAGACTAGGCTGGTGCAACCAACACAAACTTCTGACCTGCACAAGGGAAGCTCTTGGGCCCCTTGGTACTGATCCAAACCCCCAGAACATGATTGTCAGTGAGGAGGCCTGGCCACTATGTGGGACCTTGGGCAGTAGATCAGTATTTATCCCTGGCATACAAATGGACTATAGGTGCCCTTCTACAATGAGGGTTGCTCTCTCAGTCTGGACTCCTGGGGAAGGGCCTAGGCCCTGTCCTGAATGAAATAACAGACTCATGGAGGCCTCACTCTTCCTAGGGAATGGAGTGGGTATTGGGTAGGGGGCTGGGAGGGGGTGGGTAGGGGGCCAGGGAGGAGGTGAGGGAGAGGGAACTGGGATTGACAAGTGAAGCAATCTTGTTGTAAGTTTAAATAAAAAATAAATAAACAACAACAACAATAATAATAAAACCTATCTATGACATGGTGATAACAGATTTTCCAAATGTAGAGTTAGATACCCTATGCAGCTGCCCTGAGACTCTTACCCTCTTCCTATATATGATCAGATCCCTGTCAATACCATGTGTTCATGGAGCATATTCCTTTCATTTTTAATGCAAAGTCAATCATATTTTCTATAATATTTCAGAAGACATACAAACAAGTACCAGAAAGACTATAAAAATAGCCATCACACTACGTGACACTTACTTACAGTATTTGGTTTATTTTATGCAAATGTGTCTGTCTGTATTTTAACAAACATAAAAGAGAAAATATGATGTAAATACAGAAGTTATGAACCAGAGATACATCATAAAATGAGTAATTAGGAAAGGGCTGCCATCCACCAAGATGTCATACTTCTATCTAGAATCCCACTTCCCTTGCAGTTCTCCCCTATTCTGCCTGAAAATAGAAATAGTGTGATCTATGTTCACGTACTCACAGTTCCCCCTTTCACTCATTTCCTCAAATTCCCTCCATGTGTGCAAGACCCTGCTTGTTTTGCCAGAAAGCACTTAAGTATTAATGGGCCTCTGATGGGGGAAGCCCTACGTATATATCAATAAAGCACTGTTGGCCAATAGAGAACTAAGATAGGTGGGACTAGGAGTCCAGGAGGACTCTGGGAAGGAGAAACAAGAAAGTCGAGATGTAACGCCATGGGGTAGGAAGCCCGGAAACTTCTCCGTTAAGAGACATACTTAGAATAACAATTATGGGGTAATTACTTAAGTCAGAGCTAGCCAGTAAGAAACAAGCAAGGCCAACAGCTTCATAATTAATATAGCCTCCTGTGTGTTTATTTGGGACTGATGCAGCTCTGAAACCAGGCTGGCGGGAAGGCTTCTCTCAAGGAAAAGGGTTGGAATGGTGCTGTAGTAACGTCATGGCTGCCTGTACATTGCTCAGGACAGGGGTCTCGATGATGCATCAGTCACAATCAGGGGCTCCGTAAGGAGCCTCTCGCATGCATTTCTCTTTGAATGTCTTAAGAAGCTGATGTCAGTGACAGGTGGTTGGGTTGGGGACAAGTCAATTCACCCAGGAAATACTGATGCCAGGCAGGTGGAAACCTGTCCTCCTTATACCTCTTTATAGCTTTGATGTCCATCGGTAGATGCACCCGACTTTAAAGGAGGGTCATCCTTCCCCTTCTCAGTAGGTCCTGTCTGGGAAGTCTTGCAGAGAAGACAAGAGGTGTGTCTCCTAGCTTCTTTCTGAATTTCATCACGTCGAAGAGAATGCCAATCACAAAATGCACTTCATTTCAAGGCATTTGATCATGTGTTTACCTGCTCCTTTCTGCTAATCTCTGTACAATGTGCTTGCTGGTGCAGATTGAACTCTGTGGTATCTACCTTGCATAAGTCTTCATCAGCATCAGAGTTCATCTTTGGGTGCTTTCAGAAGATGAAGTACTTGCTGGAGAGATTTTCATCATTCTATAATTTTTTATTGTATTGGTATTTCTAAAAGAATTTGACTTCATAATTAATCCAGCAGTTAATAATAGTATTTATTTTAATGAACTAGTTAGCATACTATAATATCATTTAAAATTATTCATAGTTTAATTAGATTGGCAGGGCAGTTAGTACTTGAACAAACCCTAGTGAAAGTATATTTTGCAAAGCTGGGAAACAAAGCAGATTTGGAACTGCACTTGAAAAACTGAGAAATTCTAGACACTATTCCTCCTTTGAAATGGGAGACGTTAGAGTCACCCAATAAAATTGGTGCCTTAAACTAATTCATTCATTCATGTAAATCATCTAATTTGCTGCTTTATATGTTATAAATACTCATAATAGATAGTTGCTTTAATTAATTTATTAGTTTGTTGTATTGTGCATTATGTACATGTCTATACATACATATATATGTATGTATAGTCATGTAGTGAATCATGATTGTATTTATTAGTAGTAAAGTTGGTTATTTGTGGAAAGAATGATCATCTGTTAGGTCAATAGATTGTTTTACAATCTAATTTTAATATCAGCATCAATGAAATTTTATAAAGGTTTTAAGCAAATTGCTTTGATGAGAAGTTAGTTTTGGCATTTTATATGTTATGTTATTAGTTATATTTCTTGAACTTAATGAAGTTAAATGTTCTGTTTCCTTCTGAAGTTTCCTCTACTGCTTTCCTACTGGGAAACTCAGTCTCAGAAGACGTGAACATTCATTTTGCTCAAATCCCATTGTGTTCACTTAAAACCAATCAGAATTGCAGGAGAAGTCTACCTCCTGGCTGCTATCGACTGTCCTTCAAAATTACAGACATTTGTGGAAGGTGGGCTTCTGAATTATGAGGGCAATATGTCAAGTTTTAAAATGTTCTGGGAGGAAGAAACAGGAATGTTAGCATTCCTTCTCTTCTGTTTGATTTTCCATCACTGAATTTCTTTGCAAAGCTGATTCTATGTAGAGACGGAGACAGTCAGCGAAGCTTTGTCAACGCATTCATTCTCATGCCCTTTGTTTTGTTTTCTTATGAAAGTAATGAC
The DNA here is from genome assembly GCF_017639785.1 of Mesocricetus auratus. Lineage (NCBI taxonomy): Eukaryota > Metazoa > Chordata > Mammalia > Rodentia > Cricetidae > Mesocricetus > Mesocricetus auratus. Next base: position 3,699,400 of record NW_024429193.1, on the reverse strand, counting down.
TATTATACAATTACAATGTATTTCACAATCAAGAGGTAAACACATCAAATAGTTTTGAAACATTATCCTTATTTAAAAAATCGTGTCTGAGTCTCCAGTATATATATATTCTTGAATGAGGAAATAGACTTCTCACCAGAGAATGGAATGGGTCTACAACTCTGCAAGGAAACTTTGGTCTTTGACTTTTTCTTGACTATTTCTGTTGAAGCCAAGTTGTGCTTTTGAAATTAACTAACAGAGGAGGACAAAAGGCTTACATAGCAGGATACACTTATTTTAGAAAGAAAAAGAATTCTCTAAACTCTAGAGATGAGTGACAAAGACTAGCCACCTAATTACCTGGGAAGGGTGCTACTCAGAATGTGCTGTTAGTTACCTGAGTAAGTTACTCGAGCACTGTGAATAAGTCCTTGGAGTGACAGTTGTACCTGTGAACAAGGATAATGATGCTTGAAATTTATAGAAGTACCATAAATGAATGAAACATATACCATCTTTGTTTTAGCGGTCATTGTCACAGAGTAAGAATACAAAATATGATGAAGAAAACCCAAAGGAAAACAGAGTTTCCACAATGTATATGCACATATACATACGCACGCATGGTTTCTGAAACATATATGCATGTGTAGACAGACCATGTGGAATTAGAAATTGCAGCACGAGTTCATAAACACCTATATAAAAGCGTCACATTCAATATTTTAAAATGAGCGAGCATTTGATGCTCTAGTCAGTGCTGGCATGAACAAAGCATGCTAAAGATAATTACTTTGTAACACATTTAAATTCTTTTTATAATCTCCCCCGAAATTACTATGATTATATTTTGCATTTCTTCCCAAAATGTAAGCCTACTTGTTTCAAAAATTTAAAAAGCAATCACAAAACCATTATATATGGAAAAGTGAGCACCGGCATAAAATAAAACAATCAAGGCAATAAAAATAAAAGTCCCACTATGAACTAGCCCATTACCGTTTCACAGAAAATAATGGTGCAAACGTGGTTAGGGCCAGATACACCTGCATACGCTCACAGCATTCGGTGGGAAAATATAGCTGAAAAGAAAATGGAAGTGAAAGGAATCATCAGAATTAAGTTACATTGAAAGGTCTTATTGTTGTAGCCTTTTATTTCAAAACTCTTGATTTGAACACAGTGAGCAGCTGGTGACGTCTTGTCCAGGCATTGTTAAGAGCAGTGAAGAGGTGACAGCAGACATAATAATGCAGGGTGAAAGCGCTGGCATGAGCCACGCAGGGGAAATGGAGAATTCTGATACAATATGATAAGAAAGCTTTACACCACTTTAAGTAACTGTGAAATAATCAGTCTGCGCACATAGACATAGATCAGTAAGTAAGGAAATTGAGTTAGAAGATGAGACTTGTTTGCAAGATCAGGTATGGTCAGGGTGGGTTCCTAAATGTGCTCACAGGTCAGATCCTTGCATAATCATCCCACCCCGTGAAGAGGATGGGAGCAGATGCAGAGACCCACAGACAAACCTCAGGGGGAGCTCTGGAATGCCATGGAGGGATTGTAGGAACCAGAATTCACTAGAGGGCTAGGGGACACAAGAAGAACACAGTCCACGAAACCAACTAAGCCGGGCTCAAAGGGAGCTCACAGAGATTGAAGGGACCATCAGGGAGCCTACATGGATCTACACTAGGTCCTCTGCATACTTGCTGTAATTGTTTAGTTTGGGGTTCTTATAGGGCTTTCAACAGTGGGGGTGGGGCTGTCTCTGACTCTGTCACCTGCATTTGGGACCCTTTTCCTCCTACTGGCTGGCCCTGTCCAGGCTCGATATGGGGCTTGTGCCTAGTCTTATTGTATCTTTCCATGACATGTTCGGTTACTATTCATGGGATGCCTGCTTTATTATTTTTTCTGATGGGAAACAGAAAAGGAGTGTACCTGAGGGAGAAGAGAGGTGGGTGGGAGACTAGGAAGCGTGGAGGGAGAGAATATGGTGTTTGGGACATATTATATGAGAGAATAGTAAACTAAAGAAAAAAAGAGGATGATGCTATGCTCTGTAGCACAATACCACTTTACAAATGCAGAGAGTGGTGGAATCATGTGAACACTTTAGCGGCCATCTGAACAGCGATTGAATCAAGGAAGAGTCATGAGTGGTTGTCAAAACAGGTGGCTGACATGATAGTATATCATCTGCAAATATATATGAAAATAAGTGTAAGCAGAGATAACCATGTTAAACAAAATAAACCAAATTTGCAAACACAAATAGTTCATGTCTTCTCTGACATATGAAATCTAGATTTATTATAAAATGTGTGTCTAGGACATAAGAAGAGTAGGAGGACTGTGAGATGAGGGGAGTTAAGAGAATGAGATCTAAGGGAATGGGGATAGGCAACAACAGACAGGAATGTTGACAAAAGCCCCAAAATATCACATTACAACTCACACAAAGAAGCCCATCTGAAATGTGTGTGCCTGTATGTGTGTGACTGTGCAATTTGTATGTGTGTTATTTGTGTGAGCATGTATGTGTGTGTATTCATGAGTGTGTATGTGTTATGTATGTGTCTTGAGTGGTTATGTGTGTGCACGCGTGCATTTGGGTATGTATGAATGTTTGTATGTACATGTGTGTGTCTTGAGTGATTATGTGTGTGCACGCGTGCATTTGGGTATGTATGAATGTTTGTATGTACATGTGTGTTACGTGTAGGCAACAGCACATTGCCTATTTAGAAGAAATGGTGCAGTAAATTCAGGGTCAAGGGGCAGGGTAGAGTAATGAATATGGCTGAAATTGAGCAACATAAAATGATTCAATATATATGAACATGTAACAACAAAACCTATGACCACATATGCTCAATTATAAAAGTGAAAATTTCAACGGTTGACCACTGAATATTTAACGGCAAGTTGAACACTTGTAATGCTTCGGTGCAGACCTATACACACCAATTTTGTAGTTTTGTGACTCTCAGCTACAGTACTAACCCAGGCAATGCCCTGGGTACTGTTCATGTGTGAGTTTTCAGTGTCCTGGAATCAGGTGAGTGCTGCTGCACATACATTGAGGCTCTAGGATATCCACGCGGAGAGGCACCCCTTTCTCTACACGGACATTACTGCCAAGGCCGTATCTCTACCTCTCAGAAAGAAGCGTGATGCTCCTTAACTTTGCAAGGGGATGTGCACCAGAGACGAAAAGGACATTTACAGAATAATCACTATGAAAATAAATAAGTGATTTCAAGAAGAAATAGACACCTTTATTTTTCTACAGCATTTGCCTAAACAAGAACTCTTTAAAGACAAGTTAATGAAAGATAGGACAGCCCTGCAATTCAGGCATTCCGGAAGATGGGGCATGGAAGGTTGCAAGTATCAGGGCAGCCTGGGATAAAAACTTAGTTCAAGCCCAGCTTGAATAACTCAATAAGGACCTATCATAAATTGAAAGGTGGGCCGGGCGTTGGTGGTGCACACTTTTTTTTCTGAGAAAAATTTTTATTGGCATTTTGAATAAAATTTATTTGCCAAGAAGGATGATTCCATCATACTTCTGCTGGAACCAGTGCATGGCCTCCTCTTTGCTGATTCTTTGTTTGGCCCCAATGCAGCCTGTTCTGTGCTTCTTGTCTGCGATGCTGAAACCTGGCCTACCCAGCACCACATAGAAGTCCAGGCCATAGATCCCAATGCTTGGGTCGTATTTGATGCCCAGATCAACGTGTTCCTGAATCCCAAAGCCAAAGTTTCCAGTATCTGAGAAGTTATTTTTCTGTAATTCATACTCCGGCACCTTCAGACCTTTCTCCAGAATTTCTTCTGCCTTGGCTCCACGGACAGTGCAGTGAACAGCAATCTTTTCAGTTCTCCTGATGCCAAAGGACCTGACAGTGTACCTGGCTTTGGAAAACACAGGTGTCTGGCCTGTGAGCTGCTCCAACACCTTGGCTGCCTGGTCATCCTGTCTCAGCTCTCCCCAGCACAGATATTGAGGCAGAGCTTGCGGATGCGAAGTTCCCACATGGGGTTCTCCTTCTCACCTTGATCTTGCAACATGATGGGGAACGGGAAGAGAAAGGTGGTGTACACTTTTAATCCCAGCAGTTGAGAGGCAGAAACAAGTGGATCTCTATGAGTTCGAGGCTAGCCCTGGCTACAAGAGCTAGTTTCAGGAGAGTTAGGGCTACACAGAGAAACCCTGTCTCGAAACCCTCCTCCCCAAAAAAGAAAGAAAAAAATTGAAAGGTGAACAGAGGGCTTAGCATGTACCTATTAGCTGAGTGTTTGTCTAATATACTCAGGTTCAATCTCCAGTTACAATTAAACAAGAAAACCAAAAGAAATGCTTATTGTATCCATGCTTTCAGGTTGGTATTCTTTCAAGTGATGTAAAATGGGCATTCTTTCAAATGAATAAGGACTAAGTCATTGTGGCCTAAATATCCTGAATGCAATTATTGTATCTAAATATTTTTGTAGGAAGTAAACAAGCACATTATGTAGAATCATAAGTAAGATATAATGAACAGATTCCCGAAAAGTTCAGTTCAAATCATTTAGTGAAGTTGATCCCAATATGAGTATAAGGACACGTACTCATGTGATTTGGGAGTGAAGCTTAAGTGTTCCAGAAAGAGAGAGAGAGAGAGAGAGAGAGAGAGAGAGAGAGAGAGAGAGAGAGAGAGAGAGAGAGAGGAGGTACACATACATACAGAGGTACAAATATTAATTTATTTTTTCATCTTCCATGAAACATATAATTATGAAAAATTAAAATTTATTATGTTTGCCGGGCAGTGGTGGCGCATGCCTTTAATCCCAGCACTCGGGAGGCAGAGTCAGGCAGATCTATGTGAGTTCGAGGCCGGGCTGTACCGATAGCCTCCAAAACAATACAGAGAAACCCTGTCTCGTACAAACCAAAAAAATTTATCATATTTAATTACATGTCTGACATCCTTGTCAAAATTTAAATTGGAAACCAGTAAGGCAATATTTTTAAGGAGTCTGTTCTTGTAAGTGGAAACACATATGTCGCATATGAACTGTAAGAAATATTGCTTAGTCATAGTTGGAGAACAATGTGTAGCTTCTAATTTGAGACCCTAGGTGTGTCTGTGTGATTATGTTAACAAACTTTGAAGGGTGTTGTGACAGAAAGTTTAGATTGGTTCACATCTCTGTGTCTTTTGTTTTTCACACTTAATCCCTGCTACCCAACAACAAACACTCAGTTATAATCCATGCCAAATACCAGAAAGCAGAGGTGTGTAAGACACTTGAAGACCACCTTTGGTAAACAAGAGGGTGGGATCAAATGAGGATTTAATTTTGCTGGGGGTTTTCTGTGACAAGGCTTACTGTGTTAGTGGCATGGGGATGATCAAGCTTAGCATGAAGAAACAGAGGCTGACACAGTCCACACGACTTTCCCAGTTATTCACATCTAATCCTTAAACTGCATTTGCTAAGTCTCCCAAATTGACTGAAGTGGGCTGCCTCTTTAGGGAAATATAACAGTTTCAACAATAAACACGTCAGCTGCCCGGTGGGGAAGATTCCAGGTGTGAATAAACCGAGGGCATGAGAATCTCAGTGTTGGGTCAGAGTACAGGAGGAAACAGTAAGCTACAAACACAGAGGAAAACAGTCAGAAATGTTGCAGGGAATAGGACTATCGAATCTCAGAAAATATCACTCACATGAGGTAAATTAGTTTAGCAGGCATGGGAACTGAGATGGATGGATGGATGGATGGATGGATGGATGGATGGATGGATGGATGGATGGATGGGAAAAGTTTGGGCCAAACTGAGAAGAAAGGACGCCCAAGAATGTCTGTGAACGGGCGAAGACTACTTTGTTGCAGGGCTCAAGTGTTTATGAAGGAGATAGGCAGGGTTGCAACATTAACTCAGTTCATACTCTACAAGAGTAACTGTGGGCTTCTGGAAGGAATGGGTAAGGCCGAGGTAAGTGAACCTTGCAATAGCTTGTGGGCTGACACTAATTTTTATGTTGCTTTGTCTTTAAGGGATGGCCTCTGCTTTAGCTTATTCTGTTTCTCTGTATCTCCTCCACTCCTCCGTTCATTTGTGTTGTCTTAAGGCAGTCTCATTCATTATACAGCCTAGCAAATACTCACATCAGAATGAATATATATGTATGTGTATATATATGTATGTATGTATATATATATGTATGTATATGTCAAGACATCAAGACACAGCCCTCAGCTACTGCTCTATCACCATGCCCTATGCCATAGTGATGGTGGATTGACCCTTTGAACCTGTAAGCAAGGCCCCAGTTGAAAGCTTTCTTTCATAAGAGTTGTCTTGGCCATGGTGTCTCCTCTCAGCAATAGAACAGTGATTATGACAATAGTCCAGAAAGCTTCCAACACCTAAGTCTGGCGTGTACAGGTGTCTTCCTCTTATCTGAACCCTAATGGACCACTGAAGCCTACTATGGAGCCTCACATGCAAACAGCAATTGACACCTTTGGGCAGCAGTGCTTGCTCTCAGTGACATCATGAGACCGTGCTCCATCCTCTCTCTTCTATTGCATATCACCTTGTGAAAATATCATTAAATTTTTCAGTTAATGCAGGGAAAACCTCTTCTCTGTCTCCTTCTTTTATAACCAACTGTTGTAGAAAACCTGTCCTGGGGGAGACATCTTATCTCCCTAAAGTTTCTGTTCCATAATATTAGCACATGACTTCCTGCTTTATAGTGATCACCATATTTAATTTCTTCATCAATATCTGAATTTGCTACAAGATTTTAAACCTTATCAGCCCATGGTCACACATATCTCTTTGATAGCATCTCCAACACCTAAAATGAGTTTGAAAACAGATTATATACTAAATCAATATTTGTTGAATGATGGATGAGGAAGTGGGAAATTTAGATTGTGAATTATCTATACATAGAATAATACTTAGATGAACCTGGAAGTTTTTAAATTTAGATGTTATTTCCAAAACATGATCTAGAGTTTGTGTATATACATATTCAGCATAGTTATGTTTTTAAGGCAAGAGTTGTTAAATGAATTTTAAATTTTAGCTTAAGAAGAAAATGATGAATGTTAGTATTGTACCAAAGTTATGATTCCACAAGACCATACCTAGTAACAGCAGGAACTCACTGGTCAGTGGAAGAAAGATAAAACAGGTAACTCTGGAAGGTCGCCCATGGATATTCTTCAAATGAAATTTCCTCTTTAGTCACACCTGCTATGATGGGACATACTTTCAATTATGGACTTACGTATTTTAAATCAAAATGAGACAAATGATTTAAAAATCACTTTAAAATAAAAATAGAAGGATGTTGATATATTTTGGCTTAGAAATGTGTCCATTTGGCACTAAAACAGGGAAATTTGTAGGTGTGAAGGAGGTAATTCATAGGCAGTGACTCAGCCCCGTCTTGGAAGGGGAGGTAATTGAATTGCCTCTATCCAATCCGTAACTCACTCAGGATTCAAGGATTCATTATAACCATCAAGGTTTTATTACTTCCTTAGAGTCTAGGGTAGGTTTTTATTTGAAGGTAGTAGGTGATATACAGTTCTCTTGTATAATACGACAACCATAGTCAGAAAATATGGAGCCTTGCTATGGTACCTTTATATTTAGATTATAGCTTGCCTCGTCTGCCTGCTCCATTAAAAATGAAGGAAGGAAAAAATGGATAGGGAAAAGAAAGACCTGAAATTTGACTTTGATTTTCACCCATGGGCCACATATGTGAAATCTTTCATTTTCCTTAAAACTGCTTGAATCTATAATCTAGGATGACACACACACATTAATAAACAATATGTGACTGTGTGTTTTTTAAAAATATATTTTCTTATAGGTAACAACAAATCCTGCAGTACCAGGCATGAACAAAATGGTACCTCGTTTATAACAACAATAATAACAGATACATGAAATCATTGTCTCTATCTGCCAAATTTTAAATAGACTGCTTGACCTCACAATATTTTAAACTGTAAGTAAGAACAAGAGGGGTTACTCTGTTATCTCTGTAGCCTCCGCTCTGCAGTCCTAAGGCAGTGTCAGCTGTTTCGTCTGCAAATGAAAAGTGATTTTTAAAAAAAAGAAGAAATGGAGGGAGGGAAGGGAGGGAAGAAGGGAAGGAGAGTGGGAAGGAGACCATAAAGAAAGATACTTTAATTTCCCTGAAATAGAAATTTCATGGAATTTTGTGATCCTTTATCTATATTCCTCAAATACACCTGAAAATACGGACTCCACATCTATGCAAGTAAGTCTATACAATTTGCTTCTAGTAGCTACTCCATAATCCTGGAAATTTCAGAATTTGGCCTGATCCTTGCGCTTTTTTAACCTCCAAATACATCATGCAATGTCTAGAAATATCTGGCATATATTACCTTTCTTCATGAATCAGTTAGTGTGTTCTCTCTGGTGGGGAGGGTTAACATTTTATTTCAATGTTTTTGACATAAAATGAAACCCATTCACTTTTTTATAGATACTGATTCTGGAGGTGTTTACATAGGGTTGGTGTCATGAAATAATTTTAGTGTTTGGGAAGTGAGATAGAATCCAGGGAATAGACATAGTTACCACCATAGTCCTTCTAACCCCTCAAACCAAGAATTTTCTTTGTCTTTAGACGCCCTTGTTCATACCTCTGTGTAAACATAATCAACACATCATATTCTCTATCAAGTTTCTTTTATAGGACTAGCACTTTAAAGCTCACAGATATTACAGTGTACAAAGTAGGATTTTTATTTTACTTTTCACCAAACTAGCAATTAACAATAGTCATGCCACATTTGTTCCCTTGCTCTTTATTCTGATTGGTTAAGCTCCCGTGACTATGTACAGCAGCGCATGTACCAGTTGAATCTTTGTGTGTACATGTCTTCATTTCAGCCAGCTGTAGACTGAGAAGCAAAGTGTGCTTAGCTCTTTAAAAACCTGCCTTTTGAACCTGAAGACCCTGTCACTTCCTATGAGCAACATCTTAAAGAACTCATTTCTCCAGATGTCAGCCAACACTTGTAACTATCTTTCTGTGGCTTTAGCTACTCTAGTTACATATGTGTATTGTTTGTGTTTCGCTAACAACTGATGTTGCAGAATATTATCTACACACTCAGTAGTCCTTTCTGAAACTTTGTATAGGAGAGTCAACACAGATTCACATGTCTCTCATCTTGGAAGACTAGGTTAAGGTCCATGTCTGGGTTGTACAATCTGCTTGCACATTTGCACTGACTGTTACTGAGCAGACATCTACATCAAGCAAGAAAAATGTTGCACAGGCTGTACATTCATTGTCTCAGTGTATTTACTCATCTAGGATCTTTTGCAATTACACTGTCTGTCTCCATGTTAAGTCATGTTTTTCCCCAGTTTGGTCTTTTTGAGCCCGTTTCTCCCAGGACACACACACACACACACACATCTTTATTAACAATAAGTTTTCTAGTGTTGCTATCTGAAGAAGCTGATGATTTTTATCCTTCTTATTGAAAGGGAGAACTAGCTTCCTTGTGAGAGAATATTATTTGTGAGGTGTGCTACCTTTGTTTAAGCTGTATTTATTTTACTATGTGATGCTGTGATGCTGTGGCGATTCCTTGCCTGTCTAAAACACCTGATGGTCCTAATAAAGAGCCGAACGGCCAATAAGGAGGCAGGAGGAAGGATGGGCGGGGTTGGCAGATAGAGAGGATAAACAGAAGGAGAAATGAGGAAGCAATTAAAGAGAACGAGGAGGGGAGGCCGACAGGGGCCAACCACCCAGTAAGAGTAAGAAATGCAGAAAGGGAAAAGCCCAGAGGCAAAGGTCTGATAGCTGGGGGAATGTGGCAGCAACCAGTGTCAGCATCCGCGTACAGTACCTCAGATCGACGCATGTGACTGGTTTCCCTCCTCTAGCATCCACTCATCCACTCATCCACCCTTTCCTTTCCCAATCCTCGCCCACTCCTATTCCCCTCTTCTATTCCTTCTCTAAAACTTCTCTCTGCATCCCTTACAATCCCTGTCTCCCACACCTTTCCCTGCCCGGTCCTGCCTTCTCAGATAGTTCTGCACATTCCAGCAGGTTTTTGTCTTCCAGTTAACACCGCGCATGCTGACTTTCTCTGAGACTATCCCACAGGTGCACAGACATGCTTCCCCCAGTGCTGCAACTCTGTTATGCGGTCACATAATCCCCCAGTGCAACACACCCCGTATCCACTCGCATAGACAACTAAATCCCACCCCCACCCCCACTCCCACCCCCGAGGAAGACTAGCATTTCATTCCTCCACTTTCTAAATTCTAACTACACAATGAATGGGGAAAGTGCTTTCCCTTTTGCAACACTCTAAGAACCCCTCACACCAGTTTGAAAAACTCACATTAGATTCTGTCAGGTGAGCTACGGAAAGCCCACGCGACTCGAGCTTGCCGCTCTTCTCATGAGGGGCTTGGGTTCTTTTGTCATCTGTTGCCAGAGGAAAAACAAAACCTCTGCAGGGGCAGGGCTCATTGATTTGCTTCTGAAGGTGTGCCTGTGTACCTTCAGCCTGGATTGTCTGCCGAGTGCGGAGATGTTGCTGCGCTCCTTAGCAAGCTTGGCAGGAGCAGGGTAGACAAGGAGAGGATGTCCAGTGAGCCATGACTGTGCGTTCAAGCGTTTGTCCACAAGGTTTCTGGTATGTTACTGTTTATCCTTTTTCTTAAAGGTTGATTTATGAAGTCTGACAGGGTAGTCTGTAAACTCAACCCTTAGCTGCTTGGAGAACAAGAGAAAATGATGCATTAAGTCGCAGCGGCCCAATTGTTTTGAGATATTAGGTCCCAGGCTGCACTGGGACAAATGAAAACTCATTAGAAGTGAATATTGATGTCCTTCATATCTGAAAATGGGATTTTGAACAACCACCAGGAAAATCTCTGTAGGCCCCCAAAGCCTGGATAACGCATGCATGAGCAATCAGCGTCTCTGTGACAGATACTCACCGGCTCAAGATATTTTAGTATTTTATTTTCTGAAAATTCCACAAGCCCATCTCAAAACACAGGCTTGAACTCGACATAAACTGTCGAGGAGTTAACATGGAAGTAATCTACAGTGTTTAATTTTGTGCATGACCAGTTATGCTCACAACACAATTACCTAATGAGAATGATTCCTTAAACTAATTTATAAGAGGTTAGTAGTAAAGATATCCACAGCTACCACAAAAGCCATGTTTTTTTTAGTATGAAAACAATTTACAGCTTTTCTCAGTTCACAGGTATCTGCTGCAAGTCCAAGTGAGAAAATCCAAAATAGGATATTACATTCTTTCATAATTTGAATGGAAATGATTTTTATTTTCTGAACTCTTACCTTATTTGAGGAAACTTTATTTCTATTTGCTTCTGTAGCCAGCGTGTATTTCTGTAGTGTCTAGCAAGCTCTGAACATGGATGATCTCCAACCCTGAGTGACAGCAGCCATGCTGCCATCTGCTGAGACCATAAGCCCAAGCACAAGGTTTTTTTTTTCTGGTCTGGACTTGCGGATACAACTTTAATGCCTCTTTTCCTCCCTCTATCCTTCATTCTACTATATTTCTAATTCTCTCTGGAGTCCATAGAACGTCTTCCATTTCCAAGTCTGTATGTTATCATGAATTTACTTGTAAAAGTTGAGACACTTAGGCCTGAGTTTCAGGAACTGCATACAAGGAGATCCACAGGATTCAGCTCGTAGGGTCGTACAGCATGACTTCTCTATGTTACTTGGATCACCCCAGTTTGACTGTCTAGTCATGCCTTCTCCTGTAAGGGAAAGGCGTAGCCTCATACATTTATTTAGATAAGCTCTCTGAGAAATATAAAGCAACAACTTCACCTTCCTTAAAATACAAATCAACTCCATTAAAGAGAAATAGAATTTTTTGGCTCACTTACTATGAAATATTCAGATTTAGTTAATTTAATTTTTTTCTGGGTACAATAAAAGTAGCTGTCATAGATAAAAGAACTTACTACCATTCTACCTTCATGCTAAACATTTACAACATGTGATATTATATTTACAACCAACAGAAGGACAAATTTATATTCCTTTGTTACTGTTCACTTCGCTTTCAACTCAGAAGATTGTAAAAATTATGAGGCTGCCATTAATAGGTATGGCTTAGTAACACAGAACACCCATTTTGTTTTGGATTATGCACATGCCTGGAAGCCTAGCTCCTTCACTTACATATTGGTACACATACCCATCTTCAAATAGTTCAAGTAGTGGCCTTAGGTCCCTTCAGCCTCAACCAAACAAGGCTACATACACCCTCAGCTCTAAACCATGATGTGAGGTTCCTGATGCTGGTAATGACACAATTGTGACAGTTTGTATTCAAGAGTTTTCGCAAAGTGTCTGGGTATGAAGACCAGAGAGGCCAATCAATCAAAACCAGAGTGACTGACATCAATATATGGGCAGACAAAACTGAATCCTCTGGAGTCCTTTTCAGGAAGACCCGGTAGCCATCAACCCACCCCTTTGTATGACTGGGAATGTACACAATTAAAATCATATGCAGTTTGAGAAGGTCCATAAGCAGAAGAATAGAGGATTTTATAACCAAATCTGTCAATCAAAACTATCAAAACTGTAGCCCTCAGAATGTAACCCCTCCTACCCTTAGATACCGTACAAAGAGATCCCAGGCTGTGTGTAGCATGTCACCATTAAATATCCTGTAAAAAGAGAATCGAGACTCTATGCAGCATGGCACCATTAAATATTCTCACTAGTGGCCAGTTGTCAATCTCGACAGTGTATCCCCATTTCATTTTTTACAATCTCTTTGTCCAGAGCAAAGCTATCTTCATCATTTACTAAGAAATCTGCGTGAATCCTTATTCTCTGTTTTCAGCTCTTTGGATAAGAGGTCAAGAACCTGGGACGCCCACCCCAAGATCCTCTCAGACAGTAGCAGCCATTTGTACTAGGTCAGAATCATAAGGATAGGAATTTCTGGATATTGGAGATTTAGCACAAATCAAAACAGCAGTAATAAATTTCATTCTCCTTTGTGCTTTTGACACACAACATGATTTCAGGTGGTGGACAAATAGGTGAAAACATGAATAAATATAGGACCTTTGGGTCCTTATAAATGTAGTCTCAGTGTATATTAGGGATGCTGCTAATGAAAGAAAATAATAGTAATAATAATTGATTTCTCTCCATTTTATATCACCAAATATAATTCAGAGTGAGAGGAATAGACAGAATCACACAAAATTACCTTGATATAGTGGCTTTGCAGACAGTAGGGTAGTTTAGCTCCTCAAAATTCTCTAGGTGATCAGAGTCACTGAACTTCTGTTCCCTTGTAGGTCTCCCTCACATTGTGTCTTGGTGGTTTGCATGCCACATGCAGGAGGAGTGCTGTGTGGAGACATTGTTTCACAGTGGAGGATCCCTTTATAAACACCATCAGCTCCGGAGATCCTCTCTTAACTATCAACACAAAGTAAACCTGATGTCTACAGCACTGGTGGGGTGAACCTGTGGCAGCTAATTCAATTCTGGGCAACTCAGCCCAGGAAAACTGAGTTTCGCTCTTGGGTCATTGGGTCTGTCAGGAGGGTGAAGTCATTCCCCACAGTTAAACCATGATGGTCCAGTGATGGCCTTAACCTCACACCATCCCCCCTTCTAATTTTCTGTGTGTCTCTGGGGCACTGAACTGGTACAAGCTTTGTCCTCCTCTCTGTAACGGAGGAGATGCTTGTAATTCCACAGGAATGGATGGGATATTCTTTGTGAGTGTTAAAAAAATAGTCCAAACAGTTGCAAAGTCTATGCTAAACACTGCTTTGTTCTTTTTGATGAGGTGCCATGTGTGGGAAGATTAAAATGACCAGACCAAAATAAACAGCCAGGAACTGTGAACAGGAGAGCCTGCCTAATAGCTTCTATACACAATGCTCTTCCCTCTTCTTATATCCACTGATGTCTTCCCCTGGTAAATGGGTCTTACGTTTTTACTTTATGAGGGCTTTTACATACAGTGGTTCTTTATGGATAATAGAAAGTCACTTTGCTTGTCAGGGAATGCAGGAGCACTTTGTTTGGAACACACGCCTTGGGCATAGTTTACTGATGGCTGTTGAATATAATTTCGTCTAAAGCAAAAGCAAAGTATCTCTGTCAGAGCACAATAGCGCTGTTTGTAATATTTTTGGTTGAAACTTTATGCCATTACTGTACATTTCCATTGATGATCTTACAATGTGGTTTTCCTTCTGTGTCATTGTTATTATGCAGAGGTAGAAGGTAGGTTTATTTCTAGGTTGGGAAACAAATGGCCCAATTCTCTTAAATATTCTTGGGAAAAATCTGTAAACTTGAAGGAATGTGTAAGACGATAGCCTCATGATTTGAAGAACATATGATATATGTATATATATATATATATATACACATATATATATATATCTTATCAAAGCAAGGCAAGGCAACTTATTACAATGCATGATGTCATCTATCATTTAAAATAATAGTTTAAGTAATATGGTTTGGGACAAGTGTAATTTTATACATAAGCGTGCATGGCATGCATGTGAGCATGCCTAGGTGTTGACAAGAGGACTTTTTGGTTTGTGAGCACACGTTTATGTGTCTGGCTCATGGGTTGATGACTGGGAATGATGCCAGGTGTCTTAGTTCTTCTCTCTCCACACTTATAATTTGTAGCAAGGCCTCTCATTGAAAGTAGACACTCAGTGATCCCCCTGTCGACTCCTCCCATGCCAAAGTGTTACAGGCGTGTCACACATAGACACCCACACTTCTTTCATGCGGGTTTCAAGTACCAAAACCGAAGTTTGTCTGGCTGGGAGGCAAACTGTGTACCCCTAAGCCATCACCCTTCCGTCAACTCTGATTTTTCAAGGGATTACTTGGAATAAAAATTGACTTCTAAGTATCTCTGTTTATAGCCATGAGAAAAGCATCATTCTGCCTTTATGAGAGAAATTTCTCTTTGTGGTAAAGGTTGGCCACTTCAAGGCACTGAGAACAAGTGAGGGCTGAGTGTTTAGACTAGAGAGATGGCATTATGCGTTGGTTTTTACAGAGGACTCGGTTGGGTTTTCAGCACCTACATCATGTGGATGACAACAATAACTCCAACTCCAGGGAGATTCAATGCCTCTGGCATTGGCACTAGCATTCACATGCTCTACACCATCATAGCCATAATTAAAAATAGATTTAAAAAGTTGTTTATAGATCCTGGGGGAGTCATTGTTCTAGTTGTGTGCCCACTGCTGAGCCAACCATGCCATAACTGGTCAGCTAAAACCTATTTATCACACAGATGGACACAGATAAACTTAAGTGGATGCAGTTAAACTTTAGACGCAGTGATAAAGATTTGTAGAGAAGTACTAGAAGTATAGACATGGGTGGGAGGGAGAGCAAAGCTATTGAGACCCAGACCTCACAGGCATGTGAGTCCTAACACATCTCCAGACACTTCCCACATGCAGTACTCTGACATTTGTTTGAATCCAACTTTTGGATTCTAACTTCCTGTGTAAGCTGCAGTATGAACAGGATTGCCTGTCTACAGCTGATGACTCCAGCCTCCTGTGAGAGCTGCAATGTGAACAGGTTCCTGCAAAGTGAGCTTTATTGTTCCCAGCCACTGCTTCAAACCAAAATGAAGACACAGACACTGTATTAATTATAACCCTGTTGGCTGGTAGCTTGAGCTTCTCATTGGCTAGCTCCATCTTAATTATTAACCCATTTCTATTGATCCATGTATTTCCACATGGTCTTGGCTTAACAAGGAATGCTAGACGTGCAACTCCTTTGTCTGCTACATGATGACTGCTCGGCATCTCTGCAGAGAAGACAGCAATTTTCTGTTTGTCCCTGCTTATATCCTGATTCTGCCCAGCTACATCACTTCCTGTCTGGCCAATCAGCCAATCAGTGTTTTATTCATTAACCAATAAGAGAAACATATACACAGAAGAACATTCCCCATCAGGTTCCTCTGCCTACTATGGCTGATGACTCCAGCCTCCTGGGAGAGCTGAAGTGTGGACATTATTGTGGTGCTATATTATTTACAATTTAATAATGCTTACTTGAGGATCAGAAAAGCAAAGCAGCCAGTCACTAGCTCTTACCTGTAACTCATACCAAAATGGGTAATCCTGTCTCTACGAATCCTCAGAGTGCAATACAGACTGCTCTCCACCAAGCCTCAGACTGCAATCCTCTCAGTTCCTGTCTCCCCCTGCCTTATTTTCCTCTCTCTGCCTGGCTACATCACTCCTGTCTCCTTCCCCCTAGTGTTGGGATTAGAGGCATGTGATCCCAAGTGCTGAGATCACATTTGTGTGAGCTCTGTTTCTCTTTTAGACTGTATCAATTTTGTGTAGCTCAGCTTGGCCTTGAATTAACAAACATGCCTCTGCCTCTGTCTCCTCAGTGCTGCGATTAAAGTTTTCTACCACCACTGCTTGGCCTCTATAGCTTATGCCTAAATTTGCATTCTAGACCCTCAGGCAAGCTTTATTGAATCATAAATAATATACCACCACACACGTTCCTCTGTCTAGAGCTGAGGGTCCTACTAGATGCTTGCTTTTTCATGAGATATAGCAACTGTTGATGGGCATAAAGTATGTGTGCCTGCGGGGTTCTAGCAGAGGGCATTTGTCACATTGATCTAAATCTGTGAATTTATTGTTCCTTGCATTTTGGATTAAATATGTGACTTTTTTGGTCAGAGTATCTGATCATTTTACCCTAACAGAAAGCTAAAGTTCAGCTATCTAGATACTCACCCATCAAATATGGAATCCGTGAAGTTCTTTGAAACTTTTCTCCTTATATCTTACTGGTTACAAAAAAAAGTGGTGTTTGAAAACAGTAAACATATCTTTTGCTTGCTTTCTGAACCTAAAAGTTCGATAGAAACATGTTTTGTGATAATTAAATTTTGAACTTGAGGACCTATTCAAACTGAAGTTGAAGAGGCCAAGATAAAGCAAAGTTCTGGAAACATGATATACATTTACCTCTTGGCTTCCGTAAATAAAATAAAAAGTCCTGGAATGCTGTGGAGAAGAGCTTTCCATGTTTCCCAAGCCTTATGAAAGGAATACTCCCAGAACCTTGTTGTGGTGTAAGAGTCATTCCATGAAAATTTTGGAGGTGAAAACGGACCAAGTGAAAGAAGAAGAATGAATGGTAATTGACTCAGATCCAAAAGACAAAGGGTAAAATCCTTGATTCAAGGTATCCTGACTGACATCAGAAGATACGGCTAGATAATGGGAAATCACCATATCTATGAGCTAGAGGAGAGAGGGCCACACCTTGCCGAGAACTCTTCTGCAAATTTTGGGGGCTAGGCACGTCATTTGCAGTGTGGCCAACTCTCAATGCAAAGAGAAGTAACAAACAGACTGCTAGGGTTAGAGGACTGAGATGAAAACTGAGAAAAACCCATCAAGGCCATGTCAGTTACTGTTCTTTCTCTCGAGTTAATCAGAGAATTCCACAGAAGCAGTCTTGAGTGGGAAAGCCAGTCTTAAAGATTTCATTGTTGTTTATATGTATGTGTTACTGTGTGAGTTTCTACATGGGCCAGAAGAGGGAGTCGGGTCCCCCTGATTTGGTACTTACAAGTGGTTATGAATTCAATGCAGGATCTGGGAACCAAGCCTGAATTTCGGCAAGAGCAGCAAATGCTCTCAACCAGTGCGTCATCCCCACGGCCCCCAAAAGAAGCCTTCCAGGTAAGCACATCAAAATTCCCATCTCTGCAGAAAAAATGCTCCTTTGTTGCAAGCACATAGTGAGTCTTCATAGCCACATGACCAGCTCTCAAGGTGATGGGCTGCTGAAGAAACACACAGTGACCCACCACTGGAGCCCTTGTGACTTTCAGTGTGTATCTGAAGCTGAAGCACCTCCTAACCTCAGCTGAATTACAAATGCCTTCTGCTTTATCAGACTTTTACACAGCAATGTACGGAGACGATGATTCTGGAAAGTGCTGTCCAGACTTAGCCACCTGTTATAATATGTTCTCTTTACACAACCTGATTTCCCCCAGCACAGCTTATCAGTTCCTGAATACGTTCATGGCCAGCACTCAGATTCGCCTACACGGTAACTGCTTGACTATACGCTGGGTGATATTTCCTGTGGTTACAGGATGCAAAACATAAAAAAATATGGGTCGTACTACACAGGATGTAAAGTCTAATGGGAGGAGATACACAGGGTCAGCCAAGAGAACCCTGTGTGGAAAGCTAAAAGAGAAACACAGAATCTCACATTACATAAAAATCACAATGAGACAGCTTCCTCCCTGCTAAGAATGACAGTAGAAGCAAATGGAGGCCACTACATGGTGTCAGTGACAGGTGTGAATTAGCTTGGGCCTTATGGAAATGGGGTGAGTGTTCCTTGAAAGCAGAGAAATAGTTCTGTGTGACCAACTACAGTCATTGATTGCGAGTGTGAAGAGGAGCTATGAATACTAGATATTTCCTCATGTGACATTGTCTACAAACCTAAGGTTTAAAATCAGTGAAGACACTTGTAAACGTATGAGTACAAATCTGTGTACGTGTGGACATGTAACATTATTGAACCGTATCAAAGAATGAATCCTGACATTTGAAGCAAAAATTGATAAAGTTTAAGTGCATTGCATAAGATGAGATAATTTAGGCACAAGATGAAATAATCAATACCCTCCATCATGTCAACCTGAATGTAGAATCCTGACCAGCATAATGGGAAGACTGAGGGAGTACAGGAAGAGAGATTGAAAAAAAAGGAAAAAGTTCTGAACTCCCAAGCTCAGAGGCAAGCAGGATTTTGGTTCCCTGTCATATATTTCAGAAAGCTCCAGAAGTGATGAGTTTGAAATCTTCAAGCAAAGAAAAAAGAAGGGAGGGGGGACAGAAACACGAAACAGCTTAATTGGTTCCTGCAAGACCTGTATGTGTCCTGAAATATCTGGCTGAATTATTCTATTAAAATACATATTAATTAGTTGTATGTTTCCAAGCTGGTAAACCCTTTCGTTTCTCAACCACGTGGATGCTGTGGGTGGTTAAGTAAAGTAAGTCAAATCCAGGAAGACAAGTACCAGCATTCCCAGGTATCTGAGAAACAAGTTGAGGCGTTACAAAAAAAAAGCAATGGAAACATTCAGTAAGGGGTCCCAAGGTGCAGATGCAGAGGAGTGAGTTGTTCTTCAGTGGGGGTAAGGTGCCTGTCAGTAAACACACTCCGTAGCATGTGTCAAAGTGACTGAACCACTGTAAAATTTCAGACACATGGCAATAATTAATAGTGGGAAGATGCAAATTTGCGCTGCCCTTATTTGATTAGTACGCATTTCACACCTGTCTTGGGCTATCACGCTGTTCTCCGTAAAGATGTATAAATATTGTGTCTCAATAAAAACAAAGGGAAATATTTTTAAAATGAAGGAAAAAAAAGCATGCGTCTAACCCTGAGATGGTCATCAAGAAAAGACGTCATTATCACGAGGCTGACGTCAAAGATGAACAGCCTCCGAGGAGACACTTTGTGGTCTCTGTGTGCATTGTGGGGTCCCGCGACCAGTGGGTGACGAGGCCAATGCCACATAGACCTTGTGTTACAAGGCACAAAATGTTTTAACTCTGGAAAGTTCTGTGGCTAACACAGTACTGCCCTAGTTTCTGCAGTCTCTTAATGCCTGGAAGCTTTCTGACTATGGGGGCTTGTTTATCCTGAAGCTATACTATGGCTTCTGTGAACTCCAAGCTAATTGGTCTTTATGGGGCTTCCCTCCATTAAAAACAGAGTATCAAACTTTATGACTACACTGATATAAAAAACAAGTTAAAATATGGCTAGTTTCTAAATGTGTAACAGATCACATGCCTTTAACCCTAGCACTGAAGGCATAGAAAAGATAGAAGCAGGGTCTTCAGTCTCCATTAGGAGGTATTCATTCTTCAACCAAGTTGAGAACAGGAACTCCCCAGCCCTGTGAGAGGTAAGAGCTCTCTGGTAGCTTGGCTGATTTGCTTGAACCCCCTCAATAGCTGCCTCTGGGTCTCTTAATTCTCATGTTACAAGCATTGAACTTATTTTTCAGGGATTCACCCATGTCTTTGTGTGTGTGTGTGTGTGTGTGTGTGTGTGTGTGTGTGAATTTCCATGTGGCAAATAAATCCTTTTAAAAAAACCTGACCATACCAGGCGTTGGTGGCACACGCCTTCAGTCTCAGCACTCGGGAGGCAGAGGCAGGCGGATCTCTGTGAGTTTGAGACCAGCCTGGTCTACAAGAGCTAGTTCCAGGACATCCTCCAAAGCCACAGAGAAACCCTGTCTTGAAAAAAAATCAACAACAACCAAAAGCAAAACCTGGCCATTTAAAGTTAACTGCTGCACTCCATAGATTCAGTTCACAATGACCCATTCTGCTGGCCCCCAGGCCCGTGTCCCACTCCACCGCCGTCCCTTCCTGCTGCTATCCCCAGCTCCAACTACAGCAGATTTCTAATGACCAGGGGCAGGCCGCACCAGTCAGAAGAGCAGGTGCAGGCAGTGCCAGCCAGAAAAAAACAGATAGGTGAACTCAGGCAGAGACTCCCTGCGGGACCAGAGATCATGCCTGCTGGAAGAACCTCAGATAGGCAGCCCGCCAGAAAACTCCTCCACTCACCTTATTATATCCCATATCTGTACTTGGTCAGAGACACTCCCGTGCTGCATGTAATGCCAAGCTAGGCTTCAAAAGTCCAGCCTCTGACTTGGACACAGACTCCCTGTAATCCTCCCAACCCCAAATGCCTACATGCCAGTATAAGAACACAATCCACCACAGCCAGAGCAATAGGGCACCACCAGAGCCCAGATATCTTTTGACGGCAAGACCTGAATGGTCCAACACGACTTCCAGGAACCTATTCTTCATACAGTGTTGCCTTGCAGATTTAATAGGAGGGGAGGAGCTTGGTCTACCACATGTTTGTGGATACCCTTGCAGGCATGCCCCTTTCTGAACAGAAACAAAGGAAGAGTGGTTTGGTGGAGAGGGACAACAGAGATGGGAGGGAGTGGGAGGAGAGAATGAATATAAAATATGTGCAAAAGTTTCATTAATGATAATAATAATGAAATAAAGAATGTAAGATGCTTGTAACAAATAGGGTGTCCCTCACAGATAACAGGTTCACATGGCAAAACAAAAACCAAAGTGAGTGGAAAATGGGGACAGAGTATCATTTTAAAAATAAATTGCCCGTAAATGTGAAGCAATGCAGATCTCAACAGTGAAAATATACTGTGTTTTTAAAAATGAAGAATTATTTTTCTCATATCAGAAGGCATATACACACGTTGAGGAGGCAACATGCTTCCAAAGTTTCGCTTTGTCTAGGTCTTCTCAACCCTAACCTGTGTGGCTCCTCAAGTTCAAAACACTGCACTGTCACAATGCTGCCTCTGTATTTTATTCTTAGTATGTCTAGAAAGCAAACAACCTCTACACATACATTCAGAGAGATGGGGGAGGGAGGGAAGAAGGGAGCGAGAGAAAGCAACAAAAAACAGTTCCAAAGTCTAAATGACACATTCTCCAGGGTTCCTCCTTCTGACCTCACTGTACTTAGAATGTGAACACTATTCTATGCTTAACATCTTCTAGACAAACCAGGAGTGTGTCAGTTTTATGCAGTTATTTTTCTGTCAAATTAGAAAATCAAATAGACCAATAGTGCCTTAGTATAAATGTATCACATGATATCGGGACACTGTTAAATACTTTCAAGGAATAGTTGAGGACATTAAAAAAAAAGGCGAAACACGCAAATAAAGCAGGATGCGATGGGGTATACCTACCATCTTTGTGTGCCCCAAGAAAATCTGAGCTATTGTGTGAGACCCAACCGTGAAAACTAACAATGGTGATTGAAGCATCACATGGTTTTTAACTTTGGTTTTTATAATGACAAGTGCATATATGTTTTAAATCACCCCTAGTGTCTAGATGGGACACCCACCCTGTCACCCAAGGCAGGTGAACCAGAGAATGCTATTGTAGGGAGTACCCACAAAGATGCCAACATTCAGGACCAGGGGCAGCATGACTCTCTAACTTCCTGTAGAATACGCAGGGTGACATGTGGGAAGGGTCAACTTGTGAGACCCCATAATCTTCATTTACAGTGTGTCAGGCGCGAGCATTCCAAACAACACCTGTGACCTCACTGCAGCCATTGAAACAGGATCTGAACTTAACAGGCAAAGTGTATCCCCTCATTTTTTTCCCAGAGCACATGTAACATGTCTACTCATTACATGAAATTGGCAAAATAAATTATTTCCAGATCATTGGGCACTTATTGTTTTGTGTTTTGAATTTTTTTTACTTCATGGTTTATACTAATTAATTGACATTTTATTTTAAAATTTAAATTAGAAACAAGCTTTTTTCAAAAGCCAATCCCAGTTCGCTCTCCTACCTTCCCTTCATCCCCTGCACCCTCCATTGGCCCCCAATCCCATCCCCTTTCTGCTTCTCAAGAAGGGTGAGGCCTTCCATGGGAGAACTTGACATGTTTTAAAAAGAGAAGATCATTTTAAAGCATACATAAAGAATTGACTGCAGACATCTATTTCATTTAACTAATTTTCTTTGGAATTAACCTTCATGATAATATTTTTCAATTAAAAAAAATAAGCAAGGCCAGACTATAGCTTGATGTTTCTCTGGCCATGAATCTGCACCTTCTGCCTCTGTCTCCTGAATGTCTTTCCCCATCTGACTTGTCTTTAATATTAATATTTTTAATTTGGTTCAAAGAACTGGATCAATATTTACAAATACTCACCTCACAACTGTGACTTTGTTTCAGAAAAGATCCTTGAAGCTCTGCTATAATTTTCTGAAAACAGGCCTCTTCTAACTATGGCCACCTTCTTCTCAATTTCCCAGATACTTTGACATGAATGGCTCCTCCATTCACTATACTAATTTGTTTAATTGACTGTGTGTAGTGGTGCTATGTATGCCTTGTCACACCTTGGATGTCAGAGGACAACTTTCAGGAACCAGTTCTCTCCCTCAATCATGTGTATTGAGGGGATCAAACTCTGGTTCACTAGTCCTAGTGGCCAACACTGTTTGAAGCTGAGCCTCCTACTGGTCCTCAATATAAAAATGGTTATGGCTGCTCTCTGTTGTTTTCAACAAATGAAGAATGCTTTTCCTCCAAAAACAGTATAGACACTGAATTTTTAATTAATTCACCCTTGTTCTAATACAATAAGAGCTTAAGTGTCACCTGATCAATTAGTCTTCCATTCCTTTAGGAGTATCACATTGGAAAAACCCCCAAAGACAAATGCAATCAAAAGGAGATTATAAAAGTAAATGATCAGGCCCTCCCTCTGCTCCCTTTGATTGAGTGAGTGTGGGCTCTGTGCTGGGACCCAACTCCCTTCATCCTCCTCCTTGGGTCTTCCTGGGCCTGCACCGTGCCTAGAGTGGATCTGTCTGACCAGATAGGACCATTCTGAGTCTGCTAACGCTTCAGACTTGCCTTCTCCTGCACTCTGCCTTATGCTTGAGGTGAGTGTGAGCTGTACCTAGGGCCCCGACTCCCTATATCCCCCTCCTTGAATATTCCTGGGGCCTGTCCCTTGCCTAGAGTGTCTCAGACCCACCTGTACCCACCATCATGAGATCCACGGAGTACTGGACCTGCTGGAACCCACTGGAAGAGAACCTTCGACCCATATCCACCAGGAGAGGAAGACACCCCACGTGCTCCCACTTGAAAAAGAAATAGGCAGAAGACAATATAAAAACACAATATGCAACAGAAACACTAATATGACCCCATCAGAGTCTAGTGACTCTATGCCAGCAAGACCTGAACATCCCAATGTAGATGAAACAGAAGAGAATAACCTTAAAAGTAACTTGATAGAAATGACAGAGGCCTACAAAGAAGATATGAGAAAATTCCTTAAAGAAACCCAAGAAAAACAAACAAAAAATTGCAAGAAAACAACAGATCTCTTAAAGAAAGCAAGGAAAATGAAGACAAAAATGTCAAACAGGTGAAGGAGACAATTCAAATAGTACGAGACCTGAAAACTGAAATAGAGACAATAAAGAAAACACAAACTGAGAGAATGCTGGAAATAGTAAAGCTAAGTAAGCGATCAGGAACTACAGATGAAAGCCTAACCAACAGAGTACATGAGTTAGAAGAAAGAATCTCAGGCATTGAAGATACACTAGGAGAAATAGATTCATCAACCAAAGAAAAACTTGAGTCCAACAAATCCCTAACACAAAATATCCAAGAAATATGGGGCACTGTGAACATGCCAAATCTAAGAATAATATATAGAAGAAGGGGAAGAAACCCAGCTCAAAGGTGCAGAAAACATATTCAAAAAATCACAGAAGAAAACTTTCGTAACCTAAAGAAAGACATGCCAGTGAAAGTACAAGAAGCCTACACAACACCAAATAGAGAGAACCACAAAAGGAAGTCCCCTCACTATATAATAATAAAAACCCCATACATACAGAATAAAGAAAGAATATTAAGAGCAGTGAAGGAAAAAGGCCAGGTAACATATAAAGACAAAGCTATCAGAATTACACCCGACTTCTCCATGGAAACATTGAAAGACAGAAGGTCCTGGAAAGGTGTTCTACAAACACTAAGAAACCATGGATTCCAGTCCAGACTGCTATAATCAGCAAAGCTTTCAATCACTATAAATGGAGAAAACAAGATATTTCAAAACAAAAACAGATTTACACAACACATATCCACGAATCCAGACTTACAGAAAGTACTGGAAGGAAACTCCAACCCAAGGAAGTTAACTACATTCACAATAACATAGGCAAGAGATAATATCACTTTACCCAAGTCCAAAAATAGAGCAAAAACTCACACACAACACCACCACCAAAAGCAAATCCAAAACAAACAAGAATCAACAATTAATGGCCTTTAATATTCCTTATTATCAATGGTCTTCACTCACCTCTAAGGAAACACAAGCTAACAGAATGGGTTACAAAAGTAGAATCCATTCTTCTGCTGCATGCAAGAAATACAACTCAACTTCAAAGACAGAGGGTCCATCAGAGTCAAGGGTTGGGAAAAGATTTTCTAATCAAATGATCCCAATAAACAAGCTGGGGGTAGCAATCCTAATATATAATAAATTAGACTTTTAACTAAAAACAATGAAAAGAGATGAATAATGGTATTTCATATTCATCACTTAAAAAGCCCATCAAGATGAGGTCTCAATTCTGAACATCTATGCCACAAATACAAAGGCATCTACATTGGTAAAAAAAATTACTAAAGTTCAAATCATAAATAAAGGCTCACATACTTATCGTAGGAGCCATCAACACCCCACTATCACCATTAGACAGGACCACCATACAGAAACTTAACAAAGAAGCAAAGGAACAAACAGATGCTATGACCGAATTGGGTTTAATAGACATCTATAGAACATTCCTGTAGAGAGAAAGCCTTTTCCTTGTCTGTGGCTTTGGTTTTTCCCCACCAGTCACCTAGGCTCTGCCCCGTTGCAGTCCCCAAATGAACACACAGGACGCTGTATTAATTATGAAGCTGTTGGCTGTTTGCTTGTTTCTTACTGGCTATCTTTGACTTAAGTATTTAACCCATCTAAGTGTTTCTCTTACCGGAAAATAGTTCTGAACTTCTTACTGCTATCACAGCTACATCTTGACTCCCTGTGTTTCTCCTACCCAGAGTCCTCCTGGACTCCTAGTCCCACCTATCTTACTTCCCTATTGGCCAACAGTGCGTTATTGATATATACATGGGACTTCCCCATCACATTCCTTCCAAACACAAAAGAATATACCTTCTTCTCACTGCCACATGGAACCTTCTCTAAAATTGATCACATACTCAACAGCATAGCAAAACTCTGCAGATAAAAAAAAATTGGAAAAACCCCCTGTATCTTATCAGATCACCAATGCTTAAAGTTAGAATTCAACAACAACACAAATTGCAGAATCACTACAAACTCATGGAAACTGAAAAAATGTGTATTTTCACCATGTCTGTGTCAAGGAGAAAATATAAAAAGAAATTAAAGACTTCCTAGAATTTAATGAGAGTGAAGACACAAAATACCCTAACTTATGGGACACATTGAAAGCCGTGCTAGGAGGAAAGTTCATTGCACTAAGTGCCCACATGAAGAATATTGTGAAAAGCCACACTAGAGAGCTAGCAGCACAACTGAAAGCTCTAGAACACAAAGAAGCAAACTCCCCCAGGAGGAGTAGACGCCAGGAAATAATCAAATTGAGTACTGAAATCAATAAAGTGGAAACAAGGAAAACAATACAAAGAATCAATGAAGCAAAGAGTTGTTTCTTTGAGAAAATCAATAAGATAGCCAGACATTTATCCAAACTAAGCAAAATGCAGAGTAGAGGATGCTAATTAACAAAATCAGAAACGAAAAGGGGAACATAACAATGGACACAGAGGAAATACAGATAATCATCAGGTCATACTTTGAAAGCTAGTACTCCACAAATTTTGAAACTCTAAAGGAAATGGACAATTTTCTGGGTAGATGTTATTCAGCAAAATTAAATCCAGAACAGATAAGCAATTTAAATAGACTATCACCCCTAATGAAGTAGAAGCAGTCATCAAAAGTCTCCCAACCAAAAAAAAACACAGGACCATATGATTTCAATTCATACTTCCACTAGAAATTCAAATAAGAGCTAATACCAGTACTCCTCAAATTGTTCCACACATTAGAAGCAAAAGAGACATTGTCAAACTATTTTTACAAGGCTACAATTCTCGTGGTACCCAAGCCCCACAAAGACACAACTATGAAATAAACTACAGACCAATATCCCTCATATTGATGCAAAAATACTCAACAAAATACTGGCAAATTGAATCCAAGAACAAATCAGAAAAATCATCTATCATGATCAATTAGGCTTCATCCCAGGGATGTAGGAAGGACTCAACATAAGAAAAACCGTCAATGTAATCCACCATATAAAAAAACTGAAAAAGAAAAACCACATGATCATCTCACTAAATGCTGAAAAAGCCTTTGACAAAATTCAACACCCCTTCATCATAAAGGTCTTGGAGAGATCAGGAATTACAGGAACATAAGTAAACATAATAAAAGCAATATACAGAAAACCATCAGCAAACATCACAATAACCACAAACCACATAAAATATCTTAAGGTAATGCTAGCCAAACAAGTGAAAGACCTGTACAGCAAGAATTTTGAGACAATACCAGAAAATGGAAAGATCCCCCATGTTCTTGGATAAGTAGGGTCAACATAGTAAAAATGCAATCTTGCCAAAAGCCATCTACAGATTCAATGCAATCCCCATCAAAACCCCAACACAACTTGTCACAGACCTTGAACGAACAATACTTAACTTTTCATGGAAAAATGAAAGACCCAGGATATCCAAAACAACCCTGTACAATAAAGGAACTTCTGAAGGCATCACCGTCCCTGACTTCAAGTTCTATTGTAGAGCTATAGTACTAAAAACAGCTTGGTATTGGCACAAAAGTGGACCGGTAGACCAAAGGAAAAGAATTGAAAACCCACACACACACACGAACACCTAATTTTGGACAAAAAAGCTAAAATTTGACAACGGAAAAAAGAAAACATCTTCAGCAAATGGTGTTGGCATGACTGGATGGTGGCATGTAGAAAACCGCAGGTAGATCCATTTCTGTCGCCATGCACAAAACTTAAATCCAAATGAATCAAAGACCCCAACGTAAATCCAGTCACACTGAACGTCTTAGAAGAGACAGTGCAAGATACTATTGAACAAATTGGTACAGGAAAGTGCTTCCCAAACAGAACACCAGGAGCACAGACGTTGAGATCGACAATTAACAAATGGGACTTCCTGAAACTGAGAAGCTTCTGTAAGACAAAGGGCACAGTCAACAAGACAAAGCAGCAGCCGACAGACTAGAAAAATGTCTTCACCAACTATACATCTGGCAGAGGGCTGATTTCCAAACTATACAATGAATTCAAGAAACTAGCCACCAAAACAATGATAACCAGCCTACAATCCACACTGCCAGAAGAACAAGGGAACAAGGATCACTCTAGGAGATGAAGAACTCATGGTCCCCTGGAGAACGGGAGGGGCACATGAACCCCTGAGTAAATTGGGATCCTGGAGGAGAGAGGGGAGAGAGAAATAAAAGGAGGGGGAGGAGAACAGGAGGACTGAGACAGGGAACGAATAGAGGAGGGCAAGAAAGGAGATGCTTTTACAGAGGGAGCCAGTACAGATGTGGAGAGATTTCTGGCACAGGGCAAATGTTAGGGGACACACAGGGATGAAGCCAATTGAGAATCTGGGCAGTGGTGGAGAGGCTGCTTTTGATGCCCTTCCTCTATAATGAGATTGATGACCACCTTGGTTACCATTCCTAGAACTGTTACCCAGTAGCTGATCAAAGAGGAAACAGGCACCCACAGCTAAACACTCATTCTTACTCTCAGAATCCAGTTGTGGGAAGGGAGGAGAGATGATCAAAGGAGCCAAGACAGTGCTGGAGAAACCTGCAGAAACAGTTGACCTGACCTAATGAGAACACGGAGACCCAAGTAGTAATGTTGGGGAACCAGCATTGGACTGAACCAAGTCGGCTGAATGCGGGTGCCAGCTAGGAGGCCAAGGCAGTCTATGGGACCTCTAACAATCGAGCCAGGGTTTACTCCTAGTTCACAAATGGAATTTGGGAGCCCTTTCCCTGTGGTGGGATACTATGGCAGCCCAGATACAGGAAGGAGGACATGGGTCCTCCCCCGAATGATGTGATGCACTTTGATGATTCCCTGTGAAGGGCATCACTATCCCTTGGGAGTGGGTGAGTGGTAGGTTGGGGGGTCGGTGAGAAGCATGGGAGAGTGAGGGAATAGGGGGATGGATGTATAAATAAGAGTGCTTCTAAAATAAATTTTTTAAAAATGAAAACAAATAAATGATCAATAAATAAAAATCCCAAGTCTACATAATCTCTGTTCTGGGCATGCTTTAAGAAGGAGCAGATCAAATATTACGTGATCCTTGACACTGGTGTAGTCTCATTGTGCCGCCTTCTTAAATTCACATTTCTGGTGGTAACTCTGAATCCAACAGTATAACAAGTGGAGCCCCTGAGAAGTGAATTTGTCATGAAGACAGAATCCATGGGTTAAAGGTCTTTAGAAAAACATGGCAGAACACCAATTCTGTCTGCTGTAGGGCATGTAATGGAATGCACAGAGCCTGTGGATGCCTTGGTCTTCCTTCCATTAGGCACATGAGTCTATCACTTAAGAGCTACCCAGCTTAATGCATTTTGCTGCAACTACAGGATCTGGAGAAGACAGGACCCCTATGTGATTTTTTTTCCACCCAGAAGTGAATCTTTTTTCCCCAAACAGTAGTAGCACTTAAAGTGGACTTGCCTTCTGAGATACAGTAATTATTCTTTGTTTTAAGATGTAGTGATAGGCAAATGTTCCATGGAAGGTTTGGAATTTTGAAGTTTGGACCACAACATGAATATTTAACTATGGAAATTTTATGCAAATATTTATTTTAGATGATGGGCTAGACAGATGTATGCGACTTACGGCGATTGATCGCTGTGGTTGGAGGATAGAACACCAGTCTTTATATTTCTGCACCGTGTCCTTCCTCTCCAGAGACATCTTCAGAGACCCTAAAGATTTTTCTTATGACTAACGTCACATGTCATTGTTCAAAAGACCAAAACTTCAGGATTCATGCAGAGAATAACGGATGTCTTACCAGCTTCTGAAGTTAAAAGTCTTGTCTGGATGAAGACAAGCAAGAAATGTAATCTAGATAGGGTTAATGCAGCACAACCAAAAAAAATAGGAAAATGATAGACACAGATGTTGGTGAAAAATAAAGTTGCCCCAATACTACAAGCCCCTCCAGTGGAAAAGCAGAGAGGGACATAAGGAGTCTGGTCAGACACAGATGCCACATCAGGAAGGGCCACTGGGCACAATTAGAATCTGAGTCTGTTCTAAGTTCCCGGGGCATTTCCACCATAAGGCTGCTTGTCTGCCATGTAGCTGGTCTCTGTACTTGAATAACTCACACATCACCACCTCTTCTATTTCACTTTATTCTCTTCTTCTGAGGGTTTGCTAAGATTTGCAGTTTGTTTCCTGTGGAATTTTCTTTTACACTCCAATAAGGTTGTTTGAGTAGTTACTTCTCTGCTGCTGAAATAAAATGAGGAAGTCAGTCTATGGGAAAAAGGGTTTATTTTGGCTTAAGGTCTATCATGGCAGGGAACTGTGACATGTGACATCTCCCATCTTCAACTGCAAGCATGAACCACACAAAGTGAACTAGAAATGGGGCAGCCCAACTGCACTCCCAGAGATGTGCTTCCAACATCAAGACAGTACTACACACACTTTCCCAAACAGCTCTACCAACTGGAACTAAGACAAATGTCTCAGACTGTTGGGGAAGAGTTTCTTACACATTTACATTTTTCTGCCTAGTGCATATCATACTCTATATAAACTACATACTCAGTCATAATTCACAGAATTCCCTTATGGGATGGTTTTGACATATCCCTATAACAGAACAAGATTCTTGTGTTTAATATCCTCATAATTTAATTTATCCACCTATTAGTCAAAATATTTGGTTACTGCTAGCAAATTTTGTGTCTAAGGCCATTGAAAACCCATACTGATAGTTTTAGTTTCAGGGCAAACAGCAATCTGTCTAAACTGTGTCCTATTGTAGATTTTAAGTGTAGTGTGAAGTCGGGAATGGACTCACAGTACACTCTCTCACATGTCATTTGTACAAAAAGGTTATGCATTCTCTAGGTTCTGAACAATTGCTTCTTTTGGAAGATTTGATTAGCTAAAGCAAGCTTGTATAAAACAGAACACAGAAATGTATAAATTCTGGCAAGATCTATATTTTTAAGATTGGGGATAAAAACCCTGCCAAATATGATGTATTTGCTCAAATTTGAGTTATTCCACATTAATGGCTTGGCCACTGGGAAGTTTTATTTAATCAATTTCATGGCTAGTACAGAAGGTAGCAACAATTATCCCCACTCTTATCCCAGCAGTGAGACTTATGAAGATGAACTCAATTAGTGTTCAGAATATGATTTGAAAGTATTCTAGGAGCCAGGCACTTTGAGCAGTATTATCACTGTAATGCTCACCATGAAACAATCCAGTGAACAAGGATGAAAACAAGAGACAGCCTGTGTGGGGACCAAGCAGACCATGTGTGCCACTGCCAGTAGCTATATCCTGGTGTATTTGCTCTATGCCTAGGTTAGTGCACATTGACTCATTGCAAACACAAGTTGCAGTGAGGAAAACCAAGTCATTAGGTTGGTCTTAGATCATCTTCACTATGTAATAGCTGTTTCATATAGATAAAACATTGCTTCAGTTTTTGATACAAACTACAAACATATGGTTATTTAGTATGGATGTCTATTATTCTTGATTGATCATAAATATGTGTTGAATTTTCAAATAAGATATATATATATAAATATATAATATACATATAATATATAAAAAAGGATTTGAATAGATAGATGGTATATTTTATATTCAATCATGTTTTAGTTTTGTATCCTCATGTGTTACTAGCGGACACTTGGTAGGTCAGCTCTACCAGAAAAGATGAAGGACTTCAAGAAGAATAAAAGAAATAAAATTCACCCTGTAACCATTTGTCAAATTTTTCCTTTGATAAGTGACTTTTCTTCTTCAAAATTCCTGTTTCTTTTCACTTTCTTTAATAATATCTTTTTATTCTAACTAACTCACAAATGAAAATATCACACAGCTAGTTTAAGGAAGCTATTTAAACATTCGCCCAGTTTCTGACTCTGCAATTTGGGGAAATTCTATATAGTTAGAATGGCCAACCTGAACTATGGAGATTCATTTAATATTTTATGTCTCACTATCAATTACTTTTTATGTCATTTTATTGAAAATATACATCAAGAAAGGAGGATAAGGTATGATCAAGAAGATCTAGCAAACAGTCTTCTCTAGATTCTGAAATGGAGCTCCATACTTTGGCTTGGCATATTGACAGCTCTTTCGTGGTTGTG
The DNA here is from genome assembly GCF_017639785.1 of Mesocricetus auratus. Classification (NCBI taxonomy): domain Eukaryota; kingdom Metazoa; phylum Chordata; class Mammalia; order Rodentia; family Cricetidae; genus Mesocricetus; species Mesocricetus auratus. Next base: position 3,667,089 of record NW_024429193.1, on the reverse strand, counting down.
AGAATTGGCTCTTTCAAATTGCATCTATCTGAAGTGCCACCATGTCTTGTAGTAAATCTGGATGTCACCATAATGGTTATTTTATATGACTCCAGTATTCAGATCAGAGACTTTGTGTACTTATCTAGCACCAAGGCCTTTACTAAGTTCTGACTACATGAGTTTTATATGTCTGTATAGGAAAGCAGAAGGAGCATGGAGGGATAAATATACATATTTAGTATTATTTTCAGCATTCAGGGTCATGTGTCCTATTCCAGCACCTGCCTAACAACCTCACCCAGAGAAACATTGTCTCAATGGAACAGGAATTATGTTCCGTTGAGGACACAGATCTTAAAATCATCCATCCTTGATAGTCATACAAGCTTCTATGAACCAAATTTGGTATTTTTCCTGCCATGTAATATAAGAAAACAATACATCTGTGCTCCCAGCTGAGATCGTCTTTCTAAGATGAAATTACAGCTTTTCAGAGCACAGCAGGAAGCCAGAGACTTGGGAGCCTGAGAAGACTTCATCTTCCCTGGCTGTGTGCTGTGCTTGCAGTGTTTGACACAATAGTGCTTTCATACAGGTGAAGAATGGGATAATTTTCAAGTGTTTTCAAATAGCTGTTAGCTTTCTAGGGCATTCGGTGAAGAATGGGTGTTCCCTGAGTAGGAAGTGGGACATGTTCAAAAAGCCCATTAAGGATCAAGAAGTGAAAACATTAAAGCTTCATATCGCCTCCAGTGGGCTACCTGTTCTACTTCTTTTAAAAGAAATAGAAAGAAAAATAATTGATTTTATCAAGGCCAGATTCTTACTCCATGCAGTTATGATCCTGGGTGAGCAATGCATCGCTGAGTTCCAGACGCTAAGTCTTTTCACCTAAGACAGTTAATGATGATCTCAAGAATCTTTTCTATTCATGGAAAAGAAGAAAGAGAAGGACACCAGAGGAAAGCAGGCCTGAAGGTAATGCCCGAAGATATCGATGATTTTCTTAAGTGTATGTGATGAGGTATCCCTCCCATAGATGTATTTTTCATTCAGTGGTACCAGGCATTTTGGTTACATTCACCCCTCTTTTTATTTTTTTAATCTTGCCTTGCACAATACATTCTGACTACAGTTTCTCCTCCCTCTATTTCTACCAGTCTCCTCCTCCCCCAGACCTATCCATTCTGCATTTCCCTTCAGAAAATAGAAAGCCTCTCAACTGAGCATGGCATAACCATATAAGATAAAACTAGATATATAGCTCACATTAAGGCTAGACAAAGTAACACAGTAAGAGGAAAAGGGTCGCAAAAGCAGGTAAACGAAGCAGAGACACCCCACACTCTCACTGTTAGGAGTCCCTCAAGAACATCAAACTGCACAGCTATAACATATAAGCTAAGGACCTACCTCAGACCCATGCAAGCTCCCTAATTGTTACTTCAGTCTCTATGAACCTTCTATGAGCCCTAGTTAGTGGATGCTGGTGTCCTTGATCACCTCAGCTTCCAGAAAATTTTTTGCCCTCTGTTCTGTGAGGTTCCTTGAGCTCTGAATAATGTCTGGCTGTGGGTCTAGACATCTGCTCCCATCAGCTGGTTGGTAAAGCCTCTCTGGTCACTGTGAGTATAGAAAAATGTCTTTGGGAATCATTCCATTGACTTGTTTTACCAGTAGTAATTGGTTCTATCTAGGTCTCTCAGCTATCCATCCACTAGTGCCTGGCTATCTTAGTTAGGGTTTCTACTTCTGAGAAGACATAACATCAACCATGGCAACTCTTATAAAAGAGAACATTTAACTGAGGTGGTAGTTTACAGTTTCAGATGTGTAGTCCACTACCATCATGGTGAGAATTATGGCAATGTCCAGGTAGCCATGGTGCTGGGGAAGAAGCTGCTACACGTTATTATGTAAGCAATGGGAAGTAGACTGCATGTGTCACACTGAGCATGGCTTGAGAACATGTGAGACCTCAAAGCCTGCCTCCACAGTGACACAACCCACTTCCTCCAATAATGTCATACTTCCTAAAGGTGCCACTCTCTTTGGGAGCCATTTTCTTTCAAACCACAACATTCAACTCCCTGGTTCCTAAAGGCTTGTTGCCAAATCATAATGCAAATACAAATTCAGTACAACTTCAAGCATCCTCCTAGTCTATCAAGCCTCAAACTTACTTGAAAGTCTAAAGTTCAAAATCACTTCTCTAATCTCCTGTAAAATCAAAATCAAAAAGCATATTGCTTACTTCCATTATATAATGTCACAGACTATCATTACTATTCCAAAACATAGGGAAGGGAGAATTTTGAGGAAATACTGGACCAAAGCAATACTGAAAACCAGCTGAGCAAACTCCATATCCTCTATCTCCATGTCAGATATCAAAATACTCTTCAGATCTCCAAATTCTTTTGGCTTTGTTGACTGCAACACACCTCTTTCTCTTTGGCTGATTCAAAACTCTGTTATCTGCTCTCCTCAGAAGGTATCCCAGGGATCTGGTCTATCCAGGGTCTTGTGGTCTCCAAGGCAACCCAGGCTTCAACTTCACATCTTCAAACAAGTTTTGTACCACCATTACCCCAGATCATCTTGCAAACAGAACAAATTCACGGTGGGGTCAGGTTGGGGGGTTATGGAGGGAGAGAGAATACAAAGAGATGAGTGGAATTGAGGGCATTTGTAGGTGATGTGGAAACCCAGTGCAGTGAAAACTTCCTGGAATCTATGAGGATGACTCAAGCAAGGACTCATAGAAATGGCGGTACAGGGCCCCCATTATCCTCTTATCCTCTTATCCTCACTCCTCTTATCCTCCTACTTCTCCCTCTGACTCCTCTAGTTCCCTTCCTTCCCTATATAGTCACATTTCTAATCTTTTGCGTGTATATAAAACATGACATGGTCCAAAGTTACAAAGTCCTTCCATAATCCTCCCCAAAATAACATTGAGAGATCTGTCACAGCAATACCCCACTTCTGGTACCAATTTGTCTTTGCTAAGAGTGTCTACTGCTGTAATGAAAAACACCATGACCAAAGGGCAAATTTGGAAGTAAAATATGTATGTGGTTTATACTTGTACACTGTAGTCCCTCACTGTAAGGAAGTTAGGACAGGAACTCAGACAGACCCGGGAATCTGGAGGCAGGAGCTGATGCAGAGGCCATAGAGGGGTACGGTTTGTTGGCTAGCTCCCCATAGTTTTCTCAGCCTGCCATCCCTGGTTTGCTCATTGCTATAGATACCGGGACCACCAACTTACAGATGGTCCTACACACAATGGGCTTGGCCTTTTCTTATCAGTCACTAATATAAGATGACTAGAGCCTGATCTTTTTTTTTTATTTTTATGAGACAAGGTTTCTCTGTATTGTTTTGGAGGCTGTCAGTCCAGCCCGGCCTTGAACTCACAGAGATCCGCCTGCCTCTGCCTCCCAAGTGCTGTAATTAAAGGCGTGCACCACCATTGCCCGGCCACTATAGCCTGATTTTATGGAGGTATTTTCTTAATTGCAGTTCCCTTCCTCTCAGGTGCTTAGCGTGGGCCAACTTGGCATAAAACTATGCAGCACAACCATGTACACGAAATTTAGGATCTATATGTAAAGTTAAGATTTGTTTCTCTGTTTCTGAAATAAATAATTTTACTAATAAGACTGTCTCCAATTCTATTTTATATTATATTTCTTTATTAAAAACATATGAAAGGGTGTTGCATTGTTTTAGATATATTAATACAACAATTACCTCCAGAATCATAATGACCAAATTCTGAAACACAGAAAAGTTGCAATTCACAGCATTGGGTGTTGGCAAGATACTTCAGATAGGTGTTCTTGACCTGAGCACAGTGTGTCGCAAAAGTACAACTCTCTAAAGTCTCCGAGTTCTTTTGGAGAAGGAAGATTATCTGAGAGTTTCTGAGTTCCATCCTAGATGCGGTTGGAACCATTTGTACTCTAATTTGGTGAGAAGTAATCATAGGACTTTACTGAGATTCCAAGTGAAAGAAATGAATAATAAAAAAAGATCATCCAAGAATGCTGGTAAACAGTGGGAAACTTCTGCAAGGCAAGTTCATCCCTTATGTGTGTCCTCCAGCATTTCTGCCATTCTTTTCCTAACTTATTTACTTAATTTTATTTTACATGTATGTTCCTGTGTAAGTTTATGTGTACCTTGTCCACGCAATGCCCAGGAGACTAGATAGCCGTGAAGATGACAATCAGCGGTAAAAACAAAACTTAATTTCTTCCTCGTATGACTATATGTAATCTCAAATGATGCTGTTTATTGAAATATTCCCACTTGCACCCCTGAACGAATCACCTCAAACGTGCAGCTTTGAAGAGATGAGAATCAGCGCATCGAAGGCCTACAGGGTAAACTATACCCAGGTAATTAGCGTCTCTATCTCTTTTGTCTTGTCTTGCCTGATTCCCATTTAGAGATTTTGTTGTGGTGTAATGTGATGGGTGTGAAGTAAAATGTATGGCACTTTGCATTTGGAAAGGGATGTTCTTCTCTGAGTTTCCAGAGGAGCATTGCTTCCTGCGAGATGCTAGCTCTACTTTCCTCCTTACTCAACCACAGCGTGGACTATTCCCTCAGTTCCAGTGTTCTGTCGTGTCCCAACATCCACAGGCATTGCAGAGTCCTGAAAAGAGAGAACTCACATTTAAGGCCACATTTCGTGTATCTCTCAGTATAGTTTGAGGCTTTTGTGTACCATCAGTCCACTTGGTTTATTTGGGTTATGAATCACCTGGACACGGGGCTCCAGAAACTGCATTGCAGCCCATGAATCTGCTTCTCTCAAGGGCACATGAAACTTAACGTGACTACCATCACTTTCGTGCTTTGTACAGTTTTGTACATTGTGCGTTTGTGTTAATTATCATTAAAATAAAACGTCCGAATAGCCTTTTTGAAGAACTTAACTCAAAGGAAAATTTAAATTTTGTCAATTTCCTCTAATATGTTGAGAGACATTCAAAGACTGTTCTTGACCCTTTCTTTAGATTCCCAGAGGAAAAGGATTCAAATCTTTCAATAAAAACTTTAAGGCCATAAAGGGAAAAGAATAAAGCTGTATGTAACCAGTAAATTAAGCAATCTTTTACCTGGGAGGGATCATGCTGGGATAGCTAATTAAACATCTGAAATATTGGATGTATGAATTTATAATATTTGCTTCAAGCATGGTTTCCTTTTTCTGATTTCCTTTAATATAATTCACCAAAATTAAAGTCATATGAGTTTGACATATTTAACAGATGTGTGCACATGCATGCCTACGTGCCTGCACACACACACACACACACACACACACACACACACACACTTCTCATAATACACACTTCTCATAATTTCCATAGCAATTCCTCCACTCTATTGATTTGGAGACCAATAATTAGCAATGTGAATTTTAGGCTTTTTCAGATATGAAGTTTTCTTCTTATGTAGAGAGCCTAGAACATCTAACATAGCCATAATCTATATTTCTTGCTGCCTATCTATTCAAGCAAGAATTTTAGGACCTACTGTATGCAAAGCTTCCAGTAAGTGCTATAAAGGACAGATGTGTGAGATTGGAGAGATGAAGATCAATGTTTGAGGGTGTGTTGGAAATATTATTTAACATTACCAACAGCCCAGCCAGAGCTTATAATTCCAGCTTTGTGGTTCTCAAATGAGCTGGAGAGTTTGAGTGTGTCTCCTCTCGTTGTTCTATTTGTCCATAGAGTTTTGTTCATTTCTTTTGTTGATGTCAGAGGCCAGGCTACAGTACCCACTAGGACAATCTGGGTGTCTCTCTGTGCCACCCAGGGACATGGTAGAGTCTGGGCCCATGCTGTAGCTGAGGACAGGGATCCCATAGCTGCCAGGGTCTTTGACGATTTCCATGGCCAGTGTTAAACAGAAGTAGAAAATTCCCAGGTATTGGTGGCTCACGCCTTTAATCCCAGCATTCAGGAGGCAGAAGCAGGCTATCTCTTGTGAGTTTGAGGCCAGCCTGGTCTACAGAGTGAGTTCCAGGACAGACTCCAAAGGCACAGAGAAACCCTGTCTCAAGAAAAAAAGAAGTAGAAATCAAAAGCAAGAAGGCTGTGGTATTCTACAAGTCGTAGAGCATGCCTCCTGTCTTTGGGTGCTTATGTGGGTCACCTAATATCCTGGAAAATTCAAAGGCTGCCAAAGTCCGCCTGATCCAGGAGTTTCCTGGCAAGCTTCCTCTTGCGCTTGAAGGACAGGTAAGGACAGTGGAAGAAGAGGTGAGCATGGCTTGTTCCAAGGTAGAGAAGCATCTCCCTGGAGCAACTCTGTGAAACACCAAGTAGCAGTGCAGCATTGGAGATAGGAGACTGAGACTGATAAGCTAGCACCACACTTAAAAACACTGGGGTGGATTGGGGATGAATTTGATTAGCTAATGGGAATGGACACTGGAAACACTGGTTGGTTGATGGATCTGATGAAATGGCAAAAACTTAGAAATGACCTCCACTGAGCAAAGAACAAGAAACGAGCGAGTGCTCAGAACTGACTTAGTATCCTTCGGGCCGCTGGACCTGTCTAACAACCAAAACCAAGCTGCCTTGCTAACCACAGGCAAAACTCCATGACCCCAATTCCTACAACCTCAGGGACAAATGTCAACTTCCCCAACTCTGCACACAAAAATATGCATTTTTGCCTTGGATTACATAATTAAACACTTCTATCTCCCCAAATTAGAAGAAAGTAGGATTCTGATTGCATCAGCAAAATTGAATTTCTTTATAAATTTGTATCTACTGAATACACAATTAAAAATCAAGTTTCAGATATTGGAGACTCACCTGGCAACTGAGTTTCCTGTGTATTTTAAGTACATCTCACTAATGTTATGTATGACAACATAAAAAAACCATATAACCCTGACACAGAGACATGGAACGGAAAAAATGGCACAGGATGGATAAACAAAACAACAGGCTTGGTGGCTAATTGGTTTTCCATCTGGTGAGTTATTAGACACTTAACTAGTCTTTACTGAGTATGTAAAAAAGACAGGCACTATTGTTGATCACCTAAAAAAAGATCACAAAATCAGGGATCCCTGTCTTTTCAATGGCAAAGCAGGTGAACCTCCATCTATTAAGAACATGGAATATTTACCGAAACGGGAACATATTGAAATAAATAATAAATCTTAGCTGTCTCACATACTAAGTGACTACGGGAGTAAATCTATTGATCAAATCCAGGGATGCAATTGTACTCCTCGAGGATGTCATGAAACAAGTCCTTAACCAGAGTGTGCACTGGTTATCAAACACCAAAGGCAAAGAGGAGCTGTTCACAGATCAGTGAGAATGTCACTGTGCCCAGAGGTGCAGGAGAGAGAAGGGGAAGAGGCAGGAAGGGAAGGCCTTACAGATTCTGGAAGGCTTTGTCTTCAGAAAATACTTGTGATGTATTTCAAACCAAGCACTTTGAAAGCTCATGTGAGATGTTAACCAAGCAGAGAGGCATTTCATAACTCACTCTGCCCGTTCTTCAGGGAGCGAATTATAAAGGAATGTACCCTTCAGGTAAAGAATAGCTTTTCAGAGTTTGCCATCCACATTAAAAGTGAAATTTCCTTTCAATAAGAGTCAGGTGATGCACAGTGGGTAGATACCTATACTCTACAGGTCACCTGGGGCCTACATATTCTATTCTTTTGCATTACAATGTTGTCATCTTTTAATATCCCTGCTTTTTCAATTTCCATTCTTTCCAGCGAAGCTTCTTCAACAGTATCAAGCTGATCTTTGAGCATTCAGACAGTAAAATCAGGATCCAGGAGATAAGGTCACCCTCCACAGCAGAGTAGGTCAATCTCCAGAAGATAAAGTCAACCTCTAGGAGGTAATATTAGCTTCTCGGTCTAAGGGAATCCAGCTGCAGATAAAGACAGATTCCAGAAAATAAGATCAACATATGAGTATATGGTCAGTATCTAAGTTATAGAGGCATGTTCCAACTGGTAAGACCTCCAGAAAATAAGGTCAGAGTCCAGCAGCTGATAATGTTGGCTTCAAGAAGAAAAAGGAAAAGTATGCCAGATATGTGTATTACCTTGCAGGTTAGGTCAAAGTCCTAAGGACAAGGGCAGGGTCCAAGAGAATGAGGTGAACCTCCAGCAGATAATGGCAGACTCCAGAAAGATAAGGGCAAACTCCATTAGACCTAGGAAGCACCTTACAGATTAGTTCTTAAAAACAAAATCAGACTCTAAGAGATGAGGTCAATCTCCTGCAGATAATGTCAGCCTCAAGGACATTAGGTTAGATTCCAAGAGAAAAGAACTAATTCCATTACATGAGATCAGCTTTTAGCAGATAAAGTCAGTCTTCATCTGATAAGGTCAGCTATTTCTATTTCTAGGAAACATGGTATGCCTTTTATTTACTAGCAAGTCACTGGTTTCATGCAATCGTAAGGCTACACACCCCGCCAAAGCATGTGTTTCTATTACTGAGCAGAGAAAAATACAAGGGAAGAAACAGAGAAACCAATACGAAAGTGTAGTCAGCCAGCTCATAAAAGAAAGAATGTCATTGAATATGACCTCTTAATAAGTTGCTCACACTCTGTGACCTACACCCCAACAAGTCTACAACTCAATCTTTCCAGTCAAGATTCTATAGTCAACACCTCTCTGCTTTTTTTTGTAGCACTCAATCTTTGAAGAACGTTCATACTCAGATGTTTGATTCTGGGGTTAATTTGCCTCGCTTTCAATCCTTGTTTCATTTTTGCTATTTGTGTCTTTCATGAAATCAAACTTCCTGTTCATTTTCATCAGTAGTGAATTATCTAGAGCATCTACCATTTAGGACAATTGCTACAATTAAGAGTTATAAGTGCTGTGGGCATACAGTAAATGCTGAATAAATTTTAGGAGTTGTTTCAAAATGAAATTTATCTCTCACTATAGGAATACCCTGGAGAGAATATCCTTTTTAGCACATATTGTATTGTCAGATAGTACTTGTGACACAGAGAGTCTTCTGTGTCATTTGTTTAAATGTCTTCTTCTTTGCTTATATAACTAGGGTGCTGAAGAAAGAAAAACATTTCTTCCCACACAGAAGAAAATGTATTTCTTTTAATCTCAGAGGTGTATGTTATGACTTTTCTAGATCTCAAAAATGTTTGTCTAAAGCACTAAGTTTTATAATAATTTTAACTTTTGAAATTGTAATTTTTACATTCAAAGTGTGCCCCCAAATGGCAGTGCTGATGACAATGTCACAAACAGAAAGATTTTATTGAGGGTAAACAGAAGCTTTTGTTTGCCAGAAAACTGGATCTCTCAGAAACAGTTTCTGTTTATTAGGAACCTCCCTTAATCTGTAAGAACCTTCCTTAATCCACCTGGAACCTGCCTTAATCTGCTCCAAAGGTCAACTGCTTTGCGCAGGGATCTCTAGTTTCTTGTCGGTCTGAACAGCTTGTATCAGCTCAATAATCCTTGTCTGCTATCATAAAAAATCTGTTTGCTTTTCCAACATTTTTCTCTTTTCTGCCCCACCAAGAGGTAGCCTTGATATTCCACATTGGTCAGTAGAATTTTCTGAATATCGAGTCGCCATGTGTTTTCTCTATTTCATGTATTTCCATAGGAGCTGTCATTGTTCATAAGGCCATGCTGGTGAGTCTTTATGGATGTGGTGTCTCTGCCATTTCTAGGAGAAACAATTTCATGGAAAATGTCTTTTCTTCGAGGTCTTGCAATATTTCTGGACTCTCTTTTCCATGGTCCCAGAGCCTTAGGTGCAGGGATTATGTTGTAGGTTCATCAGTTGGAAATGATTTGCTCTTTGCCTTTTGATTGACTTGGTTCTCAAAACAAGTCTCCATCTGTTGCAAAGGCAAGTTTCTTTGAAGGGGGAATGGAGACTTATACTTATTTGTGGGTACAAGAATAAATATTAGAATGTAGTTGGGAGTTATGCTAGTTAAAGTGACAGTTGTAGATTCTCCAAATCCATGGTTCATTGGCAAGGTTTCACTCTTCTTGAGTTGGCTTAAGTCTTATTATGGAACTGTTGGATACTCTTAAGGTATGCATGCCACTATTGCATCATTAGTTATCATGACATGCTGTTTTAGCCGTGATTTATATGCATCATAACTGGATAGAACTGTTTATTGGCTGCTTCCAGTCTTTGGAAGACTGTGTGATACCTTCAGGCACCATGAAAGCTAGGACACAAGGAGGAAGCTATCAGATCAGATTAACATAAATTCATCTGTGTCCTGTGTCTGGAGTACTGTAAAGGGAAAAGCCTTCCTGCCAGCCTGGTTCCAGAGCCGCATCAGTCCCAAATAAACACACAGGAGGATATATTAATTATGAAGCTGTTGGCCTTGCTTGTTTCTTACTGGCTAACTCTGACTTACGTATTTAACCCATCTAAGTATTTCTCTTACTGGAGAAAGGGGTCCGGACTTCTGACCCCTATGGTAGCTACATCTTGACTCTCTGTGTTTCTCCTTCCCAGAGTCCTTGTGGACTCCTAATCCCACCTATCTTGCATCCCTATTGGCCAACAGTGCTTTATTGACATATACACAGGACTACCCCCATCACGCCCTCTCTCCCTACTATTGATATTATAGGATATTTTACACCTGTTAGTATTAGTTTTCAATTATTTTAGAGTTGGGATTGGAAGGAGGTGTTCAGACTTGGGTGTTTCAGATAAGTTTAGGTTTAGATGAGATAGATGTTTGATACATTTTGATCATTGACACAAGTTAGTTGTTTTAAGTTTAAATATCCTTTTTAGACTAAAAGGGGAATTGTAGGAGGAAAACAATGCCGCCATTAACCATGTGACTTACTAGAGGCACATACAGATGAGGTAATAAAAGAGTGGTTTGCCACACCGCTAACCACACCCACTTTAGGCATGACTAAAGACGTATACGGACAGACATAGGCAATGAACTATGTCACTAGCCAGGCCCACTTTTGGGCATGGCTAGGGGCATTACGAGGGAAGGTATAAAAGGCGGAACAACAGAAGTCTCGGTCTCTTTTTCCGGCTTTCGGCTTCCAGTTCGGTGGTTGAAAACTACTGGGCTCATCTGGGTTACTTGTTTGTCTCTTGTGAGTAATTTCTACAATAAATACTTAGTTTTACTTTAAGTAAGTGTGCCGTTTATCGTTGTAGCATCAGAGTACATTGTGTCTTCAGCAATGGGGACTTATCTTCTACTTCTGGGATATAGCCAAGTGCAATAGCAATAGCCTATAATGTTTGGAAACCCACTTGGACAACACTGTTCAACAACTCAAAAAGTGGCTTTGGATGCCTTCTGTTTGGACATTTTGTTAGATGAATTTTGGCTCTTGGAGGAAACACTTAAATCCAATATGGGAAATTTTCAATTTTGTTGCATATATTCATGAACATACAGACTTATATGTATTACATGTTACTTCAGGTAGATGGATAACAACATGTTACCTTATGGCGTTCTCAGATGTCCTTACTGTTACTTTGCCCCTCATCCCTGTGTCTTCTGCATTTATCTCTCCCATCCATAAATAAAGCCCCTCATCCCTTCTTTCCTACTCCCTTCCAGTTCCTGTCTCCTGCGGATGTGGATCTCTCTGTTGCTCATTAGTACAGCTTGTGTCTGCCTGTCTGTTAAGGCATTGCTTGCATGATAGACGCTTGAATCTAAGAAAACTCCCAGATCTGACTGGTGACAGCTTCCTCTTTCCTCTCCCATCATCTGCATCAAAAAGCTTGCAATTGGCAGAGATTATCAAAAATTAAGAAAGACATTCTATCACAAATCCAGGGAAGGAAGCAGTGCCTAAATTATGGGTCAGCTAACAGTCCTGAAAGTTTGAGGATACTTAATGAGACTTGTCTTAAAAAAATTAAACTAAAGAGAAAAAAACATAGATGACCAGTAATGAGTGAATCAGGATGACAGGTCCTGAAGAAGAGGAATCTTGAAGGAGACAGGGTGTTCGTTTATGAGAAATATCTGTGGGCAAGGTGGCCATCCCAAAGACCTCAGCAAATGGGAGCGCATGGACTCTGACTGCTAGGGAACCAGCTTAAACTGAACCTGGGCCCCTGAACGTGGCTGTCAGGTGGGGGACTGAGGCAGTCTATGGGGCCGCTGGCAGTGGAACCTGTATTCATCTCTAATGCAAGAATGGACTTTGGGAGATAGGGAGATTGGGGGGGTGGGAGGACAGGGAGGGAGAGACAACTGGGACTGGAATGCAAAATAAGGTTGTGTATAATTTAAATAAAAATAATGTGAAAACACATTTATCAACGGAATAGAATGCTTGAAAACAGAAAATAGCACGTGCTGTTATCTAGAGATAAAGAGAATTGCACGGAAATAAGATAAAGCATACAAACTACTTGTTTCTGGGTATCCCTAAAGCCTACTCTTCCGTAGGCAGCTATAAAATAAGAAGATGGCATGTTCTCAGTCATGATGCTCATCTGAAATGCCATTGCATTATGGCTGATACACAATGGCGTTACACAACTGAATCAGCATCTCACATTATTGTAGTTATTAAAGTATAAATAATGAGGTTATACTCATGAAAACAAAGAGATCTTGGAAACCATGTTCTAGAAGCCAGGCGTTTTCAGAGAGAAATAGTTTTGCATTCTTGTATTAGAATATCCTAAGTTAACAAAGCTAACAAGAAGGAAGTTTTCTTAGCTTTGGATGACAATATTGCAGGTTTCTATCCAGGATTTGGTGCTTGTAACAATAGAGCATATTGTCACCAGAATGCAAGGTAGAGACAAGACAGCTGGGGACAAAAGATTGAAGTGTCCCAAATCACTTTGAATGACATGCACCTAATGAATGAAAGTCTCTCCGGTAGCCTAATATATTAAGGTTCCATCTCATCCAAGTACCTGGGTAATGCTACATGTCAAAGCCTTAACTCATGGGCCTTTGGAGGACATACAAGATCCAGGGAAGAACAAGGAGATATTAAAATCAGAGATGTATTTTAATTAGGTATAACTAAATTGTGCCTTCTGCAGTGTGAGCGGCATACTGACTGCATTTGGAAGTTAAAACGCCAGGAGTGACAATATAAAATAAACACACAATATTTCAGTTGTATTTGCTAAGAGATATGGTTATAAACAGGACAAAATATCTGTAAACCATTTCTAAAAGTGACACATTTAATGACCACACATTAAATTTAAGTTTGCCTGGTAAAAGGACAAATGAGAAAAAAAGACAAATATCGTTAGAGAGAACATAAAAAATGAGATCTTAATATGCACTACATGTTTGATGAGTTCCTATAAGTCAATCAAAAGAACAGAAATGAAAAACACATACCAAATATGCCTGGGCTGCTCAGTAAAACAGAACACATACCCTCACAAGTCAAATGAAAGAGGTCTGCTTAATTATGAGCAAAAACATCCAAGCCTAAAGGTGGCAGTTTTGTTTGAACTTATAAAAAGCTAAAAATTTCTAGTTTCAAAAGCAATTCAAGTGTATACACTATTGTTAAATGTTTGAGCAGTGGAGTTGCTACAATTTGCTAGGCCCTAATACTGAGCTAACTTTCAAAGCATACGAAATTGTTAGCCCAGATACCTCTCTTACGTTTTTAGAATCTTTCACATATGCAAAAATAAAAAAAATTATATAAATATATTTGATTGTACATTTTTAAGTCAGAGTTATTGATAATATATGGAAAACTGTAAACACCTGAATATTAACGCTGGAAAGGGGTATTGTCTTCTTGGGGTGTGAAACTCAAGTTGAATGGTGGTCACTGCGGGAATGATACCAAAGCCAAAGAGAATGGCTGATTTCGTGGGATGCAGAAGCACAGGATAAAGATTCTGTTGGCCCAGGTGCTGTGTGCCTGACTGGGATAGATCTGAAACAACAGTTTGGAACTAAGTGAGTAAGATTATGAGAAGTAGCATAAGAGGGAGAAATGAAGTGTTTCCTTTGAAGACAGGAATGACCCAGTTCCAGCTCGGTTCTCTGATCCTTGTTTTTTTCTTATGAAAAACAGAGTCAGAACCTTCATCCAGCGACTGATGGAGGCAGAGGCAGACACTCACAGCTAACACTGAACTGAACTCCTGGAATCCAGTCCAGGAGTTAAGACTGGGCTAGTTTAACCCACAGAAACAGATGACCTGAGACAAGGGGGAGCTCTTGGACCCCAGATTGATGGCTGTGTGGAAATCATGGGGCTGACCCAGACCCCCTGATTGTGGGTGTCAGTGAGGAGGCCTAGGCATTGAGTAGTATTTATCCCTGGCATACAAATAGACTTGGGTGCCCATCCCACAACGAGGGATGCTCTCTCAGCCTGGACTCTTGCAGGAGGGCCTAGGCCCTGTCCTAGATGAAATAACAGACTCTGGAGATCCACCATGGAGGGCTCACCCTTCCTGGGGATTGGAGTGAAGATTGGGTGGAGGACTGGGAGACATGGTAGGAAGGGCAGGGGAGGAGAGGAGTGAGAGGAAACTGGGATTGACATGTGAAACTAGCTTGTTTATAACTTAAATTTAAAAAAGGAAAAAAAAAACAGAGGCAATGTCTGAAGTCACGGCCATGATGAGAGTAAATGCATGTAGCTTCCTACCACTGTGCATAGATCCAGGTTGAGTGCAAGGGTGTGGTCTTGTAAAAGGACATGCTGTTGGTCTGTGACATTTCCCCAGGACCATGTCCACTGGGCTGATTTCTAGGTAGATCAGGGATACACACTGCATTAGAAGGGAGTCAGAATTCAGTGTCATTCCCAGCACTCCTAAGAGTATGTCACTCTTGGTTTAGTCTTTCTGAAATAGCATCATTCTTCAGACATCCACTGGGTATACAAGCATTCATAAACGCAAATCAAATGTTACAGATAGCAACCTCATTAAAATATATAACACCATCTTATGGATTTTTACATTTGTTTCATGTGTAGAGTCCTCAATGTAAAAGACCATGTCTATTGGGAAATCAGAGTTTTGTTTTGTTCTGTCGGAAAGAGGATAAACGGACACCTCTGTGTTCACTTTCTACCAAGGAGCACAGTGTGCTTCTATCCTGAATTCAGAGAGTGCCTACATAGGCTTGCCTCCATGAAAGTCCCACCAGAATACCTCAAGTTGAAAACCCACACAGAAAGTTTGCAGAGCAACATGGCCTTGTTCACATGTACCGTTTTCTGTAGGCATGAAATTAAGTTTTGTACATCTGTGATTTTTTTCTAGATGTTTTGTCTACAGCATACAGTGAATACATAGGCGAGTCATCCGTATCTACATGACAAATGTGAAAAAAATATTTACATGCTCTATCTCTAGCATTTTAAAATCTCAAATAATCATCTGTAACAACCTTTCAGTTGTGGGATTTCATTTCTTTTTACATTAGAGTTTCGTTTGCTGCTCAAGTTTATATTCTCTTCTTTGTAAAGGCACAATGCATTTGACAGTGATTCCAGCTTCTAGAGATGAATCCTAAGGCAGCAGTTAACCATATGAAAATTGAATCACAAAGACATTCATCATAGCATTTTATGTGTGAATGAAAAAAATAATCAACATAAGTGTCCTATAATGGTGGATCAGCTCAGAAAATAACAGGCCACTTAGTCAACTTAATACCCTGAACCATCAAGAAAAGTGATATTGTAGAATATTAGTCATTGTGTAATGATGTTTACAATGGATTAATAAATAAAAAAACATGAATGCTTAGTGGATGAAAGGATTCATGCAGGATTTAAATGTATGCATACAGATATATAAGCAAAAACGTACAAGATAATTATATAAATCAAATAAAATGTAAATGTGGTTGAGTAATTATCTCTTGGGATATATTCTAACTTAATGCACATTCTCATTATTTCTGAAATCAGAAAACACTGCCTAATCACAATTAAAATGATAAAACTTATGAAACTAACATTTATTGATGGCTTCTTTTGTGATGAGAATGTCTTACGGATGGAGTAGAAATAAGGGTGTTCAGTAAGCAGCATGTTTCCAGAGATGAGTAACAAAGTTTAATTAAACATATAATGCAACATAACTAGTAGGCAGGTGGGTTAGGAGCATGTAAACGTCTATTGCACGTTCAGTGACCACTCAACCAGTCTTTTGCCTGTTTGCCACACAGCAATCCACTGGTGTACTGTGCAACATTCTGTAGTCCAATTTATTGCTTTTCAAGCTGATTTGGTACAAAGATCTATCTGTCTGTCCTGTCGCTCTGTCTCTATCTTCAACATCTAAATGAACATGTTCTGTCAAATATGAGCATCTCCATCATGATTACTGAATTAGCAAATGAGTGGATATAATCAAAACATATCCTGGAAATTTATGAAATCATATAGTCTACTTAAAATGACACATGTTTGCATGGATGTGAAGTTTCAGAATAGGTAGTAGCAAGACCTTTAAAGGAGTGCAGAGACTATGTCTTAGTGTCCCTATATCCTCTCTCACAACAGTTGTAAACTAGAACAACAGGCACCCATAGATCATTAATTTCAAGAGAGGAAGTTCTTGAAGACAAAACAAAAGAATGTAGGCATGTCTCAGAGAAAAATTCAAAACACAGAAAAGAACCATTATCTTTATTATTCTTGCCATAGACAAATGATTATATACAAAACTTCAACTTAAAAAGGTGTAAGTGAGGACATTTTTTGTATTTCTGAAAGCCTATTCTGCATGATCATAGTTGAATTTTAGTCAGGTAGTATTTTATTCTTGGTGAAGCTTTGTTAATGTAATGGCAGCTGGTAAAGATAGGTTACTGGGATTTCCAAGTTGGGGTTATTCTGACAAATTCCAGTTGAGACCATGCTGGAAGAAAAGCATGAATATTTGCATTCACATCAGACAAAAAGAAATAGAGACCATTATACTAACGAAGTCCTATAAACTACTGAGAACAAAGATGAAGATTTGTAATTATCCAGTGTTGCATGACTGAGAGACCTGCTGGTCAGTGTTCTGTGTAAAGGAGTTAATCTCAGTATGGGCAGATTGCTGGAGACACTCGCTTAATGAGCACATAGGTTAGAATTTAAAGCCACGGCAGGTTAGAGATACTAAAAACGGTGTACTCTTATACACAAGAAGTGATTAAGTACATCCACAGCATAACATTCTTGCTGGCTTAACAAACACTTTTATAGAGGCTGTCAGCTGGTCATCTTAAAATTTCTCCTTCCATACATTACCTTTTCACGTATCACTCTCCTTTCCCTGTTAACTGTGGTTTACATGATACCTTTGAGCCACAGAGCCAGGTTGTTGACTTTCAAATTGATGTGCCCAGCACCCTTCCTTACAACTTCCTAGGCTTCAGCTTTAGTGTAGTAAATTTGGATGTGAAGAGAGTTGTGGTCCCTCCTCCTTTCTGTACTCACAAATTATAGGCAAGTCATGCCATGAAACCATCTGAACACCTATGGTAAATACGGAAGAGAAACCCAACAAGGGAATATCATAAAGAGATATTTTGCAAACCCTCCTGGGGTTTTCTTAGACGAGTCTGCTGTCTAGCAAGACACATGTGTAGTTAGAGTCTCCAGGAAAACAGCGCAAGTCAGAAGTAGGCAGGAGTCCACAACAAGTGTTTCACTGTCTTACTTCTTCTGTTACCTAATGTTAGAAAGAGACCAAGGAGCAAGCCATTGATCTGTGTGACCTGATCCCTGATAGAGGTGCATGGGGCCATTGAGGACTTTTTATAGGGACTCAGGAAGAAATGAAGTCATCTGTCCAGCAAAGCCAATGCTGAGATTCATCTCATGGGGTGGGAAGTCTAAGACTACATCTGACAAAATGCTTGAGCAACCTAAAAACAAGCTCCACATGCTTGGTGGCCAGGAATGCCACCTTCCCAAGAAATTTTATCCATCCCCTGGCTAGCAGGCATTCAGGGACTTTGGTTGGGTTGTGGTTCAGGCACATGCATTCATTTGAGCATCAAGTACAAACCTCCAGGATAGACAAAGGACTATTGACTGCAGTGCTTCAGTCATGTGCTGACTTTTTGTCTTTGACATAGAGTTCTTTATTTTATTTTATTCACATTGTTTTCATTTATTTTACATGCCAACCTCAGTCTCCCCTCTTTCCTCTACTCTCTTTCCCTACCTACCCCTGATTCCTGTCTATCCCCCTCTCCATCAACTCCTTCTCTTTATCCAGAAAGGGGCAAGCATCCCATGGACTTGAGAAAGGAATAGCACATCAAGTTGAGGTAGGACCCAGATCCTCCCCCTGCATCAAAGTTGGGCAAGGTAATCTAGCATGGGAAACAGGTTCCCATGAGACAGCAAAGCACCAGGGACAGGTCCTGATCTCACCATTAGGAGCCTAATGTACAGACCAATCTATACAACTGTCACACACATTCAGAAGGCCTAAGTGAGTCCTATGCAGGCTCCCTAACTGTTGGTCTGGAGTCCTTGAGCTCACACATGCTCAGGTCAACTGTCTCTGTGGGTTCTACCATCATGAACCTGATGGCTTTTACAACCATTTTCCGTTTTTCTTTCAGGAGGATTCCTTGATCTCAGCCCAGTGCTTGGCTGAGGATCTCTGCATTTGCTTCCATCAGTACTGAATAAAGTATCACTGACGACAACTAGATTTTTGTTATAGCAGAGGGAAATTTCAGGCATCCTCTCCACTATTTCTGGGAGTCTTAGCTGAGTTCATCCTTATGGAT
The DNA here is from genome assembly GCF_017639785.1 of Mesocricetus auratus. Taxonomy (NCBI): domain Eukaryota; kingdom Metazoa; phylum Chordata; class Mammalia; order Rodentia; family Cricetidae; genus Mesocricetus; species Mesocricetus auratus. The sequence goes on along the minus strand of NW_024429193.1, from coordinate 3,648,315 downwards.
TCCAGGGAGTTTCTCCCTAACCCTGAAATTGTCCCACAAAAACGTTTCTTTCATTATCCTTTCTTTCTGCCCCACCAACAATCCACCCAACCCACCCAACCAGCTCTTCAAGTTCCCATCCCCTCATATACCAACACGGACCCCAGTTTACCCAGGAGACCTCTTCTGTTTGCCCTTTGAAGAGATATCCATGCATTCCTCCTTGGGCCCTCTTTGTTATCTAGCCTTTCTGGGGCTGTGGATTGCAGCCTGGTTATCCTGTACTTTACTCCTAGTATACATTTATGAGTGAGTACATGATTTTTGTAGTTCCATTCATTTGCCTTCAAATTTTATGTGGTCATTGTTTATTTTACAGCTGAGTAACACTTCATTAGATAAATGTACCACATTTTCCTTATCTATTCTTCAGTTGAGGGGCATCTAGGTTGTTTGCAAGTTCTGACAATTACAGAAAAAGCATCTATGAACATATTATGCAAATGTCCTTGTGTAATGGTTAAACATCTTTGGGTATATGCCCAAGATTGTTATAGCTGTCTCTTAGGGCAGATGGATTCCCTTTTTTTCTGAAAAACTGCCTTACTGATTTCCAAAGTCGCTTACAAGTTTACCCTACCACCAGCAGTGGAGGTGTGTTCCGCTTACCCACACTCTCTACAATATGACTTGTCATCAGTGTTTTATATCTTAGTCATTCTGACAGAGTCATTTTGATTATCTGCATTTCCCTGATGGCTAAGGAAGTTGAAAAATTCTTCAAGTGTATCTTGGTCATTTGAGATTCTTCTGTTGAGAGTCCTCTATTTAGATCTGTACCCCATTTTTAATTGGATTATTTGGTGTTTTGTTGTATAGTTTCTTCAGTTCATTATATATTTTTGAGATCAGTCCTCTGTCAGATTTGGGATTGGTGACATCTTTTCCAATTCTGTAGGCTGCCGGTTTGCCTTATTGACAGCGTCCTTTGTCTTACAAAAGCTTTTCAGTTTCAGAGGTTCCCATTTATTAATTGCCCATCTCAGTGTCTGTTGTTACTGGTGTTTATATTCAGGAAGCAGTCTCCTGCACCAATGCATTCAAAGCTAATTCCCACTTTCTCTTTTATCAGTTTCAGTGTAACTGGACTTATGCTGAGGTTTTTGATTTACTGTGACTTGAGTTTAGCGAAGGATGATAGATATGTTGAAGATGCTTTCTTTTTTTCAATTGTGTAATTTTGGCTTCTTTGTCAAAAATCAGGTTGATCAAATGCGTGGATTTATGACATGAAATCCTAATGCTAAGAATAGTATTTAAATGGGGGGATGGAGTGATGTCTCTATGATTAAGAACAGTGGTTGTTCTTCCAGAGGACCTGGGTTTGATTCTCGGCTCCAACATAATGGTTCTTACCTGTAACTAAAATTCCAGGAATCTCACATGCTATTCTGGTCCCGATGTGCAAGAGATATATATGAAAGTAATATGCAGATATACATGCAGGCAAAAAACACTTATATACATAACATGAAACTAAAATCATGTATTATTTAAGTCAACCTTAACATTATAGAAGCTTGGTTAAGTGATATCTAGGAAGAGGTTTGAAATCTAGGGCGTTTTGTCCCATACATAATGCTTATATCCTACTTACCACTGTAGTAAGAATATGAAGTTGGGAGCAAAACAGCTTTGTTGTTAACTGGGTGATTGACATGGTTTTGGAGAACACTTGAAATCTATATTAAAAGTTCTTGAAATTCAACTGTGAAATCATCTCATGATTATGCCAAAATCTCAGTTATCTTTAGACATTATGGGACCATAATCTTTTCACAATTTGTAGTTAAAGAATTAACCCATTTTCAATGACAATTCAGGAGAAGTGGATTTATGGCACAGGTGATAGTGTTTTTCATTTTCTTCCAAGGTATGATTTTCTGTACAATATAACTTATTGACTCTGAGTCTAAAGGGATTTAGTTTTATTGATAGAAAAGGAGGAAATATAGTCTTCTGTGTGGGTACATTATTTGATTTCAACATGTATGCTTTTATAAGAAAGTAACTTCCATGAAAATTAAAATAATTTGAAATTCACAAAATTGTTTTTGTAACAAAACAGTTAATGAAGTGTGCCTATTAAAGGTGATTGGATAGGTAATATTTTAAGTAAATAAATAACTATATAGCATCTTGTTCAAAGCTGTTGCTCCCTCTTGAGATTTAATAAGAATAGGGTATTTGAGATTAATAAGGAGATTCAAACCTTTTATATGAGGATTCTAGAATAATCACCATATCATGTCCACAGAAGAGAGAATAGAAATGCTTGCTAAAGTGGGGTAAAGAGGGCCCTGGAATGTATGTATGTCAGAGGATATAAAGGTAGAATTTTGTAAGAATATGTGTGCAGATGTACCAATGGACAGGAGGCAGAAGGTAAAATAAAATGCTATATTCTGGAAACGTGTTAATGTTTGGGGTTATGTGTTCTTATAATACACACAATGGCTCTTGGTTCTGTATGGGAAAGTGTCAGGTTATTGTGTGAAGTAATCATTTATGTGTGTCTGCCATGATAAACATCTTATATACATACACAGATAGATCAGGTGTCCTTTTTTCATTTTTGTAATACTCAAATGTTTCTAAGTAGGTTGGGGGGGAGTGGGCATGGAGGGGAAAGAGAGGCAACTGGGACTGACATGGGAAGCAAGCTTGTTTCTAATCAAAATATAAATATATAATATTTTTAAAGAGAGGAAACCTAAACTATATAAATATATGATAAAAAGTGTTAAAAAAGTTTAACACTTGAAATAATTAGTTGCCTTTCAGAAATAATCTTTCTCAAACTTTAAGTGTACTCAAATAAACATATTAATGATTTACCCTGGGAATTAGGGTGAAATAGTTTGAATTATAGCATGGGAATACAAATGCCATGGTTAGCATTATTATTATAGTTTCAAGCAGAAGACACGTCTTCACTAGTTTAACAATTTATCCTGACAGTAATAGACAGAAGTGGATTTATAAAATAGTATTAGACTTCTAGATTCGTAGCCAAGGTTGTATTCAGTATGGGGGACTCTGACAGAGAAACATTTGTAGACGAGGAAGGGAAGATAAACCAGGCAGAAAATAACACCCGCACTCAATGAAAAGTTGTCTTGAAGATTTCGTTGTGAAGGACAGACAGACAATGCAAGTGAAATCAGCAGAAGGACAGAGAGTCAGTGAGAATGGCCCTCTTCACTGAAGCATTTGGTCACCATCGAGTAGGTGGTACTAAAGTTCTCCGGTAAGAGAAATACTTAGATTAACAATTATGGGGTAATTACTTAAGTTAGACCTAGCCAGTAAGAAACAAACAAGGCCAACAGCTTCATAATTAATATAATATATGTTTATTTGGGACTGATACAGCTCTAGAACCAGGCTGTCGGGAAAACGGCTCTGGAACCAGGCTGGCGGGATGGCTCTCTCACAAGGAAAAAGCTTCTCTTTACAAAATGGTGTCAGAAGATGGATGCCCCAACATTACAGAGGAACTTCAGGTGACTGTCCAGGCAGTAAGATGTCTCTGTCAATCCTAGTGTTTATATATTATCCTTCTGTGGCCTTTGATGGAGTTGAAGATAGATAGTTATAATTATAGTTTTCCTTAGTTATGATAAAAGATAAGCTACATATAGGACTTTGGACTCACAAGGATGGCATGGATGATATTTTCTTTAGATCTTGCTAAATGTTAATAGACAAAATGTTGTAACTGTGTTCTTATTTGATAACTGTTCTGTTATACACAATTTGACTGTGTTAAAGTTAAGACCTCTCTTTTTGTTTAAACAGAAAAGAGGAGATGTTGGGGGAAGTCCTGTGTATTTGTCAATAAAGTACTGTTGAGCCTATAGGGAACCAAGATAGGAGGGACTAGGAGTCCAGGAGAACTCTGGGAAGGAGAAACACAGAGAGTTTGAGATGTAACGCCATTGGGGTAGGAAGCCCGGAAACCTCTCCGGTAAGAGACATACTTAGATTAACAATTATGGGGTAATTACGTAAGTTAGAGCTAGCCAGTAAGAAACAAACAAGGCCAACAGCTTCATAATTAATATAGCCTCCTGTATGTTTATTTGGGACTGATACGGCTCTAGAACCAGGCTGTCGGGAAAACGGCTCTGGAACCAGGCTGGCGGGACGGCTCCCTCACAAGGAAAAAGCTTCTCTTTACACTACAGAATGAATAACATTAATCGTCAATGTAAAACATCCTCCTGTATGCTGTGACTATGCGCTGTTTCTATTATTGGTTGATGAATGAAGCTGTTCCAGCCAATGGACGGGCAGAGTTCAGCTAGGCCAGAAATCTGAACAAAGAGACAGAGAGAAGGAAGGCAGAATCACGGAGACGCCATGTACTCACCAAATAAGCAAGACACAAGGGTATTACTGGCAAGCTACAACCACTTGGAGATAGGCAGATTAAGAGATGGGCTAATATTTTTAAAGAGAGGAAACCTAAACCATTGGCCCAACAATTATAAATATGTATTAAGTTGAGAGTAGTAATATTATAAGTGACTGTGGGGACTCGGTGAGCAAAGAGAAACTGGTCCAAGTGGGACTGGTTGGATGGTGAAAATTCTCCCTCTAAAAACCTGAAAACCAATGTGGTCATATTAGAGTAGATTCTTTTTTCCATTCTTAAATGTTTTTTCATTTCATTGTACAAATCAACTGCAGGTCTCCCTCTTACCCGTCCCACTCCACCTCCCTGGCCCCTTCCTAAACCCTGGCCTCCACCCACCATCCCTTACCTTCTCCAGCCCTCCTTACCTCCCCCTAGCCCAACACCAGGACACTCTTCCTCACTGGTAAGGGCTCCCATGAGGAGCCAACATAGTCTGGCACAATAAATTGGGGCAGGACCCAGCTCCTCTCCCATGCTTTAAAACTGAGCAAGGCATCCCACTATAGGCAATGGGCTCCAACAAGCTAGCTCATGTATGGGAATTGTCATGGTCCTACTTCCTCTATGTGTGACATCTCACCCTAAGGAATGGGCTTCAACATACTAGGTCATGTACCAGATTTGTATTGTGGTCCTACTGCCAGGGGCCCCACTGATAGCATAAGCTTCGCACCTGTCTCCCATACATGGAGGGCATAGTTATGTATCCTGGATTCTCCACAGTTGTAGGCCTAGAGTCCATGAGTCTCCATGAGCTTGGCTCAACTGTTGCTGTAGATTTCTCCATTAGGATCTTGAGCTCACTTGTACTTATCTTCCCCCATCCCTCTCTTCACCTGGATTCCTAGAGCTCAGCTTGGTCCTTGGTCATGGAATCTGATTCCAACAATTACTGAGTGAGGGATCCGTGATGATAGTTGGATACTAGATGCGAAGCAAAGGACAACTAAAGTCCACAGCTCTAGAGAAGCTAGGTAACAAGGAGGACCCGACTAGGAAGAGACGTTACATGATGTCTACAGGACGAACTGGGCACAGGGAGGGGTGGCAAGGGAAGGGAGCATGTACGAACACAGAAGGGAATGAGATTCTCTAGTGGGGGAGGCATACAGTGGAAGAAGAATGAAACCAAATATCTTTAAAATTTTTTATTAAGTTATTTTTTGCATTCCAATCCCAGTTCCCCCTCCCTCCTCTCCTCCTGCTCCCCAACCATCCTCTCACCCCCCATCTGCTTCTCAGAGAGAGTAAGGCCTCCCCTAGGAAGTTTACCAAGTCTGTCCCACCATCTCCTTGAGGCAGCACCAAGGCAACGCCCCACCCACCACACCCCATGTCTAGACTAAACAAGATATTTTTCCATATAGAATGGACTCCACTGAGTCAGTTTGTGCTTTAATGTTAGAATTTGAACCCACTGACAGTGGCCTCATATATTGTCCTGGTCATACTGTTGTCACCTATAGTAAGGGAGACTAGTTTGGTCTCATGCAAGCTCCCCATTTGTTAGACCTGAGTCAGTGATCTCTCACTAGCTCAGATCACCTGATCCTGTGGGTTTCCCCATTATGGTCTTCACTCCTTTGTTCATATTATTGATCCTCTTTCACTTCCATTGTACTCCAGGAGCTTGGCCCATTGGTTAGCTGTGGATTTCTGCATCTGCTTCCATCTGCTTCTGGAAGAGGGTTCTATTCTCTCTTGGGTGAAAAAGATATCTTAATAGAGCCACTATGGGCTTAGGATAACTCCCAAGAATCCACAAGGAGGTTGCCAAATATTTCTTCTAGCAATCATAAAGAGGATGCCTGAACTGGCATACCCCAGTAATCAGATTGGAGAACATATTATTTTAAATTCTAATTTAAAATAGCAAGTTTAAAATTGTTTTATTATTGTCATTTTAAAGTTATGATGTAGCTATATCCTAAGTGTTTTGAATTTAACTTATGTTTTTAGACAACAACTTACAAACATTAGATTACTTATGGTATTTTATAAATAATTTTTTCCTCTTATCTTTCCTCTCTGTCCTTTTTAAGCCATGTTGCTTCCTCATACACCCTCAGGTAATCCTGCATCTGAGCAAGGACTTGAAGAAAACATAGCTATCCTGAGACTGAGTGTAAACTTCTCAGACCAATACAGGACTACAGGAAAACTGCCTGAGAGAGGTTCACCACGAGGATCCAACAGGGTTGTTTCATATATATATATATATATATATATATATATATATATATATGTGTGTGTGTGTGTGTGTGTGTGTGTGTGTGTGTGTGTGTGTGTAAGTACAATCACAGGCTAGAGGTCCACAAGTCTGAATCTCTAACACAAAGTGGCTGTTGCAGAAGATTATGAAAATATCAGCAGAGGGGAACTGAGGACACATGGTTTCATCCAAATATATTTTATCCCTTATAAATATTTTGCACTATTACAGTAACTGAACACCACTGCAAGTTCCTTCATGTAAAATAACTAATGTTATTGAGCTATTAATGCTTTTAACTGAAGTCATAGGAATTTTCTATGTAACCTATATTGCAAATTACTATTTTGATGTTACATTTTTTTAACTAGGAAGAAGGAAATCTGGATTCAAAAGTGTATGACAATTTGCCAAAGTTCAAAGTCTGACAAATGTCTGTGATAGGTCTCACACATAACACTTTTCATATAATTTTTTTTCTTGCAATGAGTGGAGATCAGTAGTTACTTAGAATTCTGGGCTGGTTTTCTCTCAGACACCATCCATCAGAAAATTCTGTAGTTTAATCTGCAGAGATGCCAGGAGGATTTTATTCCATGGACAAATAAATGCTGCTGTTGTTCATATAGAGTGTAATAGGTATCTGTTGCAGGTGGGGAGGGAAGAGAAGGAGGAGTGACGACTAGGTGAGAGACGGGAGGACTGATTGCTACTATCTACCCAACAGAAACTCCTCCCTTGTGTTTCCAAACATAGAGGAAGTGTGCCGGTAAAGAGCTTTCACCCTCTATCCTGCAGCGTATACCATAAATATCCTCTCCCACTTATAAATATCCTATTAATTTTCTGCTTCTTTTCTGGCAACACACAGCCCAGAGCCTTTTTTGAGAATGATAGACATGTTGACAGAGAGCCGCACTGGGTCAAAACAGCTTCTTCTCCCAAAGAATTTTCATGCGATGCTTAATCATCTCGAAACCTGGAACTTCCAGTCTAACTCAGAAACGGTCATGAGGTTTCCAAGACGCTTGATGCTTTGGTGTTACCGACACGCAGGCTCACTTCAAACTCTACTCTGCCTGCTTCCTTCCTATCCTGACCATGAGCCCTGACCCGAGAGCAGTCTCTGCTGAAGACTCGGCATGTTAATTGCCATCTCAGCCGCTGAGACCTGAGAAAGCCCATGTATATAACTGACTTCAACAGCAGAAGCAGCTGAGCTAGCCCTGGCTAATGAGACTGGAAGGATGGTACTCTAAAGAACAGGTTTTCGTTGTGGTTAAGAACACGGGAGCTTCGTTTATCCTCAGGGAAGTGAAAAGAGACGCTTTCCTTCCCATTTTCCACTTGGGCTGAATGTATGTCAGCTCTCCTTCAAGGAGGGCCAATCAAATAAAGGGGTGTGTCAAGGTTCCCACACCGCTGAACTCCACGCAGCATCCTCGGATATTTCATCCAGCAGAAAACTTAATCATCCCATGGGACTAGCATTTGACACAGTCATTAGTAGCCATTATGGTAACGGCTTGTTTGTTCATACAGGCACAAGGAATCTAGTATGGGAGCTGCTGAACCCTTGTGCTTTTCCAGTTTAAACTAGAGCAAGTAAAAACAACTGAGCTTTGGCATCTGGTGTCTCTGAGATGACTCTCCTCATTCATGAAACAGATAGGCACAGGTGCCGCAGACCATGAATAACCCCAGTGACTACTTTCCCAGCTCCCACCCCACCCCCGTTTCAATGAGTTGCGATTGCTTCCAAGGCAGATTAAAAAAATATTGCTCACCAGAGATGGTGCATGTTTTAATGCCAGCACGTGGGAGGCAGAGGATGGATGATCTCTGAGTTTAAGGCCAGCCTGATCTACATATACAGTTTTAGGATAGCCATTCTTAGGCAGTGAAGGAAACTGAATCCATCAAACCAGAGAATTGGTGAAGATATAGTCAAGCAAGGGGGTCATGTTCCAGCCACAGCAAGCAGCAGAACTTAGCAGATTTGGCCATGTGATTGTGACTTTAGCGTTAAGAACTAGAAGAAAGGAGTTATGGAACCTCCCTCCATGACTAAGGAACAGCACTGAGTCCAGAAATGTGTCAGTGTATCCCTGGATGGAGGCCTAGAAAGGACGTTTCGTGACTCTGTGAAGTTGAAGCCTGGATTGTCTTGGAGACACCAAGACGTTGGACATGCCAGAGCCAAGGGATACGTGCTGAGGAGAGCTAATGACAGGGAGTGAAACCAGCTCGAGAGAGAGAGAGAGAGAGAGAGAGAGAGAGAGAGAGAGAGAGAGAGAGAGAGAGAGAGAAACAGAGAGAGAGACAGAGAGACAGAGACATACATACAGAGAATAATCTTTTAACATTTTGGGGAACAAGGTGTGGCTTCTGTCAGGTTTGCAGTCAGATTTAAAGTCCTCGGTCCTCTGAAACATTAGTTCTTACACAGATACTGATTTTGCTCAATGGGTTGCTTGTACATAATCCAGTTTCTAAACCTTGGAGAAGCATGATCCTATGAAACAGGTCACACCCAGTTTTTCTTACCGAATTATATTGCTTTTTATGTCTACAAAAATACTTTACAAATTAAACTAAAAGCCAGTCTACAAGGAAGCAGGGGGCATCCAAGCTTTTTTTATTAAATTGTTTATAAAATACCTCTCCTGAAGAATTCCAAGCACACACACATAATCTTCTCGCAATAACGACATAATCTTCTCGCAATAACGCAGGGTGAACAGTGCTGTGCTAACATTAAGGATGGGGATGAGAGAGTGAGCAAACTTGGGAAAACAAAAGATTGCAGAGTGCGTTGAAGCCATACTTTAAAAGACTTCTACCTTTGCTAAAAAAATTGTGTTTAGAATATTCATCAGTAAAGTCAGAGGAAAAATTTGCTGTGTCTACACTGGCAAATAAGAAAAAAGAGGTCTATTGAAGGGAAAATAATGGATTGACTCTGCACATTCACTTTTTTGTAAAGAACAGACATTAGTCTGCATTATGGTGATGCTAGACCTAAATGAATTTCATTTCGTGGACAAGATTAGAAGAGAGTAATGTAATTTGAAAATATACATTACTTATGTGAACTTTTATAATAAGACGCTGTCAGTGTTTCCAGAAGACGAGATGTTCCGTTCCTTTTAGGTAATTAACTAGCAAAGTGGCTGTAAGTCCTTTTTAGTTTTATTTTTGCGGTGTCAAGTCAAGGTGATTTAAGTTCAATCACCATACCTGCCACTCTATTTAAAGTATGTGTTCACACAAATCATGATTTTCAGTCCTTGAAGTTAAAAACAGAAGATGCAGGACTTCAGGATAGTGGAGACTAACATCATATTCACCAGAGACTATCCCTTTCTTTTTTTTTATTAATTTTTTTTTATTTTCCATTTTAAATTTAGATAAGAAACAAGGTTGCTTCACAAGTCAGTACGAGGTCCCTCTACCTTTCCCTCCCCTCCTCCCGTGCCCTCCCCCCCATCCCCCCCCCGTTATCCCCTCATTCCCCCAGGGAGGGTGAGGCCCTCCATGGGGGTGTCCATAGTCTGTCATTTCATATAGGGCAGGGCCTAGACCCTTCCCCAAGAGTTCAGGGTGAGAGTGCACCTCACATCCCTTTCTTAAAAAATCAAATTCCATGAAAAGGTGGAAAGAAATAATAACCTGAATGTATTGTCTTTTCTTCCATAACATAAACAATTCATCTACTTAAATGCAGTACTTTTGCTATGGTCCTTGGCTTCTCCACCAAACTCTACACTCACACAGTATTTCATACAGAAAATATTATACTAGTCAAACCAATATGGATATTCCTCTCCCGTCAGACGACTGCCCATTAATCTCTGAATGCAGAAGTGCTTTGACGTAAATATAATAAAACTTCTCTTCATTTTTCTTGTGGCCCTTCATAATAAAACGAATGTCTCTTGCTAGGTCCAATTCCAATTTAATATCAAAGTAGAATGATGTCCCTCTTAACAATGCTACCATGAATTCTATGAGCCAACTAATTTCCTAAGTTATTTCAAAGTTAAATAATTTTCCATTCAAGCTATCAGTTAATGTGATGTATATTTGAGTCACTTCAAATGGTTTTGTAGGACTTTAGATTAGTGAGGTCAATGTAGGAAGAAAATGAGATTACACAGTAAACCAGAATGATTTGAGGGTTTCCAGGGCACTGTTGGAAGTTCTGAGATATTGTTCTCAGCTTTCCTTACTTCAGAATTTCTTTATTTTATCAATACAATTACACAGTTGCATACAATAATTACTCTCCTGATTAAACATATATATATACATATATATATATATATATATATATTTCTTGAAGAAATGGCTTCATGTTGCCCAAACTGGATCTACATTACCAAGCCTCTAAATCTGGCCTTGATCTCCTCATCCACCAACCTCCAGGAGGACTATACTGCTGGTATTAAAGGTGAGAGCCACTGCTCCTGAGGAAATGCTATTTTCCTCAGACTCAATGTATTTAACAGTCATAACGAATGTCCTACGTACTCCATTTATTTATGCAGTTACATTAAATTTCTATATTTGAAAGTTGTCCCAAGAATCTATTTAGTTTATCATTTGTCAGTGATAAATGGGCTGTAACTGAAAGCTGATTCCTATCCATTATGTGTATAACTTCATCATCGTATGAGTATCACAGACCTTCCTCACACGAGCCTGGTCCAGTGAACCACGCACCCAGGCTCCATGGTAAAGACTGTGGCTTTGAAAGGGACTCTGTTATTCAATGGCACTCAAGAGGAAATATTCAAATCAAAAGGCACAGTGGAGACAAATGATATGCCTGAGGATGCTGGCAGCATTATATGGTAGGTCACCTTAGAGCCGTTTTTAAATGAGCAGAAGTAGCACACTCCATCAACAATAAACGTGATAGAAGATACATGAGCCCTTAACAGTGGCTCACTGATAACAGATATGGGGTCTGCCTGATGAGTGCACACGCTGCAGTTACAGCAGAGCATTGGAGTAGATCTACGGGTCTCTCTCACCTGGTGCAGAAATCAAGGACTGATTTTCTGAATGTGAGCAGGTAGATTTTTTTGAACACAAAATTTTGTTTTCCCTCCAAAATGCAGGAAACTGAGTGTTGCACAGATACAAGGACAGTATTTCATAAAAAAAAGCAGAGGGATCTAAAAACCCAAAGGGGCTGCACCTCATCGGTGTCCTTTCTTTTGTGTAGATGCAGATTCAGTAATCTGCGGGCCTCCCCGATCATGATTGGAAGACTATTGCATCACTTTACATCTGCCCATCACTGGATGCTAAAGCTGGGGGGCATGAGTACGCCTACAGATGACTTTTTGTAAAGTATGCTGTTGATGAAGACACAACACATGGAAATGTGATGGGAATGTGCTGTATGTATTCTGCCCAGTGGAATGAAGCTACGCAGGCAGATGATGAATGTCCTGCCACATATTCCAGGTAGGAAACTCAGAGCTCACAGCTTCTGCAGCCACCTGAAGACTTCACATCTCCAACAGCATCACCAGGGGACTTTGTTTTCTTTGTTTTGATGCGCTCTTATGTGTATGTTTTAACACCGTTTTCACTTCTCCAATGTGCCCTTCTAAATGGTCTTGTTTTTCCCAGAACTCCCACTCAAATTCAGCAGCAGTTTTGAAATCATTGTCATCTAAGCTCATACAAATTCATTCATTGATGAGTAATATCTAATGCAATATAAATGCTTTATAAATACAATATTGTGAAATCAACACTGAGGATTGTGGAATCAACCCTAAGGAAAATGTACTGGTGTTCAGCTCAGATGTTAATATGTATTTAGTGTTTCTCATGTTTGTGTGTGTGTGTGTGTGTGTGTGTGTGTGTGTATGTATGTGTTTGTGTGTTTGTGTGTGCTTAAGGTGCTCACTTTGGAGGGGATAACATATCAGGGGTTTCATCTCTACAGAAGACTGAATCTGCCTCTTTTACTAGTCTTAATTGTCTATAGCTCATCATGCAAAGGAAGAATGTTGTGAGATTCCCCAAAAGTCCACTGATGTGTCCATTATTCTATTGAAACAACTCTATGGTTGAGAGTTTATGTTTGTGGTTTCTCTGTCTTGTTTAGAAGACATTATCTTGTATCAGATGTCCTGGTCCTCTGGCTCTTAGAATCTTTCTGTACTCTTCTATTCTGTGACTTTTCCATGAGTCTTAGTTATAGATATTGTGTTTTAGGTCCCAACATATTTAAAGTGAAAATATATCAACCTATAGTCTCATATTCATTTTCAAATTCATATTCTTCATTTTCCTTTAAGAATATTTTCAGCTTTATGTTTCATGGGGAAATATTTACATAAAATACCATGCACATAATTTAATTTTCCTATTTTATACAAGCTACTACCTCTTCCACTCCATCATCCTAGAAAACATGCTAATGTCTCTTTTGTTATTGATTCTTTCCCCTTCACAAAGCGGTAACTCATTTATGATTTTTCTGCCCTTCTATACCTATAGAAGTTAAAATACCCAGTTCATCCTGCAAATAGAATGCCTAATAAGGGCATCCAATGGCTAGATTTAGCTATGCTTTTATCAGCTAATGACTGAACAGAACAAAGATTATCATTTGACTTATTTGATCTCATGTTTAAATCCAATCTTAACTTACATGACTATAGCCATTATAGACATTTGTGAACGAAAGATTTTTGGATTTCAATTTTCATTACTATTTGACGAACATCTAGTAGTGGGGTCCTAACATGACTCATATTTACCTTTATGGACTTGGAAGAGGACGTACCTGGATTACGTCATTCTACAGTTTCACCACAGGATTCTGTAAGGGTTGGAAGTGGTTAATTTAATACACATTTTGACAATTGTTGCATTAGTTGTGAGTCTCATTTACATATTATTTTAATTGCAATTTATGTTTTGTCTTTTAAATTGATGTAAAAGTTGACTTATGTATTTGTCTGGTCTCACTTTATATACTTAATTATTCTTTATTTTTAAAATGTATGTTAAACTTTGCCTTCAAATCGTTTTTCTGTTCTCTTTGAAAAGATGTTTATATCAAATTTTATTATAGCAACTTTATGATTATGATTTTTTATTATATACCCAGATTCTCCTCATATTTATTGAGTGTCTGATGCATGTTCTGTTTCATATTTTTTGTGTGAACATCTGGTGCTTCTCTGTTACAGCCTTTACACAGAAGCACAACAAACTCACACAGAAGCCTAAATTCAAATGTATTCCAGTTTCATTCTGTCACTGTGACAAACAAAGTGACCAGAAGCAACTCGGGGATAAAATAATTTATTCGGTGGCAACCCATTGTTGAGGGAGGTCAGAGTGGGGAATGGAACATGAACTTGAAGCAGTCATGAGACAGGGATTCTGTTTGATGGAACAGCTTTGTGCTTGGCTGGATTTCTTATGCAGTCCAGACTCACTTGCCCATAAATGGTGCCACCCTACAGTGGACAGGAATCTCTTCCATGGGTTAATAGAAAAGAAGACTTCTCACAGATATATCTACAGGACAATACATCCTGGACAATCCCTTGATTTAGGCTTTTGTTCAGGTGAGTCTAGGCTGGGCCAAGTTGGTCATGAAGCTAAGACAGATATAAATACTGAATATGCCATGATCTCCTACCAAGGGTTCGCAAAACTCTTTATTAGCCGGGATTTCCAGGTAGATCAGAGCCAGTTTCCTGCTGTGTCTTAAATCGTCATTTGAGATGGGGGAAGGTAAGACATTTGGAGTTTTGAGGTTACAGAGTAAAGCAAGAGTAACTGTTTTTGCTCATTCTAGAACGTCTCCTTACCATGGCCAGATGTCAGCAGAGTGAAACGTCAGGAGTAAAAACACAGCTCCTTGCTGATGAACGTGAAAAGCTGTAGACACACCTGCTACATGAGACATCAGTTTTTGAAATGACTAAAGTTCCCCTCTAGATTACATTGGCTCTTACAGCACACCCATGAATGTGATTGTACTTACTACCTTTAACTCCTTTTCATTCTTCATGCATTTTTTTCCTACAAGCAAAACCATGAGAGTGTAGCCTCGTCGTGAGCTTCTAAATTAAATCTTCCCTGTTCTCTTTCAAAATAAGTTTGATTATATTATGTCATTGATTTTCCACATGGATTTCAGAATCAATTTGTTAATTTTTACAGAAAAAGATATATAGACTTGATTGATACTAAATTAAATTTATAGGCTTATTTGGGTAAAAACAACTGCCTTAATGGTGAAATTGCCCATCTATAACTGCGTTATGGTTCAACATTCATCTATGTCTTCTTAGATTATCAATTTTAAGACTTCTTTTTTTTTAAGTTTGGGCGTTAACAGCATGCGTTCTCTCCTAAGTCCGCTTTTGGCTGACTCCCACATATCCTGGTGAATCTTTTCATAGTCCTATAATCGACAGGAAACCTATCTCCGAATCCCACACCTGCACAGACATGACATTTACAAGTCTCCTCGTGTGGAAGAGGGTTCAGAGGGATGTCCCCGACTGCTTTGAAAGTGACCTGTGTATCATTTTCAAGCCGACTGTGCTGTGCTCACAGGACCATGTTTTGCAAAGCTTCAAACTTTAAAACTATTGAGGCTGATTAATGGCCTGGAACGGGATTTTCAAGTGGATGCTCCACGCAAGCTTTCTTACAGTTGGGTTAGTCAGAAATGGAGTCCTCCTCTTCTCTGTCAGATCATATTAAGTACTAGAACAGCTCAAATCTTCCAGACATTTACTACATTTTTTCCTGTTGATTTTTGCCGATGCAATAGAAGGGCTGCACATGGTCCACACATATTGAATGTCAGCCATGCTTTCCATGTTTGTGATGGTTGGATCTCATCGTATGTATACATGTACACTCCCCTGCTATTCTCAGATGACTCAGATGACATTTACTCTTGTGTTAATGCTTGCTTTCCTCACAGCTACATAATGCTCTCTCTCTCTCTCTCTCTCTCTCTGTGTGTGTGTGTGTGTGCGCGCGTGTGCACACACGCACGCGGCCGCACTTGCATGGCTGGGAAGTGCTGGCCTGTAAGTGCAGGTGAAGATTCCAGGCAGCATCTTTGGATGTCCTGCTTGGTTGTTTTCCACCTTCTGCTTTTGGGACCTGACCTCCAAACCAGCCACTTGCCATTTTGTTTCAGTCACAGTGGGCTCCACCCCACTTCCACACCTCCAGTACAATCACGGGCCACCCACACACAGCTTCTTCTACGTGGGTTCTGGGGACAAGAACTCACATCCTTATTTCTGAGTAGAGGTAGCCCCAGCCTCCAGGCGTCTCCTTGGAAACCAGAGTACATGCTTGAGCATGTTACTGCTTAGTGCCTGCATCACTTTTTATCATTTTCTTCGCTTACATGTGTCTTCCACGTTACTGGCTTGGGCACAACTGCACGTACACTAGACCGTGTTGTCTGTGCACATGTGTATGCAGCACCTCTTTTCCTTCTTCTTCCTGGCTTGCTTTCTCTACGTTGACTTTTGCCATCTATGTTCTTGGCTTCCTGTATTCTGCCCTGACTTGCGTCCCTTTGGTTTTCTGTGTCGTTCTTCCTTGGGTTATGACTGGGTATCCATAGCTGTTTCTGTTGTCTGTTATTTTTTTAATGGCTGCTCCTGCAATTGCAACACACATTGTTAAATTATTATAATGGTGCTTGAAATGAGGTCTGATTCTGGTTTTCATTTTAATCATCACTTCTTGTGTATGCTTAAGCCTTCTGCGTTTGGTGTTGGTTGGTGTGTGGTGCTGAAATTCTCATTAAGCTCTTAGACATGATTTGGATTTCTCAGTTCAGGGCTTAGTTCTCACTAAGTAGGTGGAAGCCTGGCGATTAAGTTAGAAAACCAGTGTTTTACCCTTTATAATTGAGTAGGGCCAGCTCCAAATGGCAGACAGCTCCAGTTGGAAACCAGGAAATTTTCTCCTTTGTGTTTTTGTTTTTTTTTTCTTTTGGACCTTGACATAATCTACTGCTATGTGAAGGAAAGATCGTTCTATGCATATTTGGGGCTCTTTTTTTGTGATTCTCAACTCACAGACTTTGCTCTGCGTTTCTAAATCATTTGCATTCACAGGTCTTTGAGATTCAAGTAAAAGTTTTCTGTTTAAGTACTATTTAGGAGCTTCTGTCCTGCCTGGTCCCACAGTCATTTAGCCCCAAATGAGCACACAGAGACACTTAATTATTAAACTGTTGGCTGATGGCTGAGGTTTCTCACTGACTAACTCTCTATTAATTTTTAACCCGCTCCCATTAATCAAATTATTCCACATGCTCTTATCATATTGGAGAAGGGTCCCAACCTGTTACAACTTCCTCTGCTACAGGCTTCTCCAGGCAGCTCCCTTCTGTGTCCTATCCCTATCATTCTCCCTCTTTGATAGCCCGACCTGTCATTCCTGCCTGGATACTGACCAATCAGTGTTTTATTAATCAGCCAATAAGAGAAACATATATACAGAAGCACATCCCCTTGGTTTTCAAATCTACTAAGGAAAGACTTATTCCTGTAAGTTCCTACTTTTTTTCTCCCTTTAACAACCAATATTGCTCATCCTGTGAAAACTTAAAACACTTTTAATACTTTGTTTATAAATTTTATGTCTGTCAGCAGGAATATTTGTCGGTCACAACTTACTATATCATTGCAGCATGAAATAAACCTGTGTTTAGGTCCATACTTAAATATCTTAATTATCATTTTCTCTTCAGGGAAGCTATAAATGTTCATTATAAAATGTTTTAAATGCATAATGATACAGAAAACTGCAAACTATTTCTAGTTTCACTAATTAGGAATAGTTTCCGTGTGTGCATTTTATCTTTTGTTTGCATATAACATATGTGTTTATGAATCAATTTCAGATAATTATAGCGATGTTAGTGTTTTTGAATTAAAAAATGTACATTAACATATGCATATTTTCTTCTACTATATTAATTTTATAATCATGAAGAATATTTTTGAGCATAGTGCCAATAATATCATGTAATACCACATAAATAACTATGACTCACATATATTGGAAAGTGTTTAATATTAAATTTACTATTTAGAAATAGTTTCTCTTGGGAATACTAATGTTAAGTGTCTCTGTGCACAACATTTCTTCATATTTCATCTTCATTTTTCTTCTTTCTTCTCTCTATGGAAAACATTGTGGATATATTCTACCAGTGTCATTGATTATCCCTTTTCCATGCCAAACTCCTGAGGAGCTAGACACAGATAATGGTTGATGGAAGAAAGAGTCGTAGTCCTTAGGGTTGTAGGCACTGGAACTTCGTCTTTGTTCAAATAAAGAATGTGCCACCCATGCTCATGTAGGCAGCTAATTAAATGCAGTGGGCCACAAATGAGTAGACAGACAGACAGACATGAAAATATTAGGAGGGCTTGTTGCAAGTTGTATTTTGAGAACTTGTTATGTTTCTTGCTTGTGTAGTACATGGTCACTGGAATCTCTCCCCTGTTACACCCTCAAGGAAATTACTCCAACACTGAGGCCCAGTTTAAAAACAAAACAAACAAACAAAATGTGCGCTGTTCTGTGAACTCTGATGACAAAGGTCCTTGGGACGTCTTCCGGTCCAGCTTGACAGATGTGTCCTCTGTGGGAGCCTCAAGTTGACTGACTGGAAGATGAACAGACTCACCATTAACTTACCAGAGCCTTTTCCTAGTTCTTGAGTGCTGCCAGTATCTCAGTTTCTAGTTTTCCAACACAGACATCACTCTCGGAGGGGCTAGGTTTTGGACTATCTCTCTGCCATCTCTGTAACATCGCTTGGCTACACAATTTCAGACAAGTGGATACAACGTTTATTTTTGCCACTGAATATTGTTCTCCTCCCCTCTCTTCCCATCCTTCCTGTCCTCAAATTCTTCCTTCTCTATCTTTCCAGTTTCTCATCCTTTTCATTCTTCTGCATCTTTTGGTTGGTCCTTGGATGTGAGCCAGGTCTAATCACCATGCCGGACCCACAGGACTGCGTCTTAGATTTTTTTAAGTGAGAATTTGGCAAAATCGCCCCCAAGTTCTCTCCCCAGAAGCATCTGTCTCCCTTATGATTCTTGCACATATGCTTTCAGGTGTGTGAACGAATCCTGTTTTCTTAGCAAGTGATAAAACTGTGAGCATTTTTTTTATTATTATTAGAGAAGCTGAAGTTTACAAAGCTGGAGAAAGTTGCCATTTGAATGTAAATGAGGAGAACAGGTCATGTGATCTGGAATGTTGTCTGATCTTTGACTAAGGTACAGTGTCTGCTCTCCCATGTGAGGGAGAATTCCCACAAGAGACTGGGTGAGTCCAGAGGTATCTGGATCTGCATTTGATTCGGTAGAAGAGGAGAGGAAGGAGAAGATGGAAGATGGCGAGGGAGTTGTTGAACAGAAGCGATCTGTGTGCTTGTTAAAATTTTCATTTTGGAAATTCCTTGGGTTTTACCCATTTTGTATGTGCCATGGTGAGTGTGCAAAAGACAATGGACAACTTTTAGAAGTGGATAGTCTCTTTCCACATGTGCATTCCAGAGGAATCTGATTTACAACATCAGGTTTGGAGGCAAGTGTCTTGTTACAGTATGACTGCCTGGTTCCTCAGCTGCCTCATAGCCCACAAATAACACAGGAGATACTATATTAATTATGAAGCTGTTGACCAGTGTGGTGTCTGCAGCTTTTTTGTTTGTTTGGTTTCTCTGTATTGTTTTGGAGGCTGTCCTGGAACTTGCTCTTGTAGACCAGGCTGGCCTTGAACTCACAGAGATCCACCTGCCTCTGCCTCCCAAGTGCTAGGATTAAAGGTGTGTGCCACCAATGACTGGCCATGTCTGCAGCTTCTCATTGGCTAGCTCTGACTTAATTTCTAACCAATTTCAGTCAATCTAAACATTTCCACGTGGTCTTCTCTTGCTGGATAAATGCCCGGGTACATGTTACTCACTCTGCCTATGTTTCCCAGAATCCTCCTCATCTCCTAGACCAGCCTATCAGCCACAGTGTTTTATTTATCAACCAATAAGAGAACATATGTACAGAAGACTTCCCCCATCAGTGCCTTTGACTCCGAGTCATCTGGCCTGTGACATTTTTAAAAATTTTTAGTAAGTTATTATTGAATAAAAGAGAGTTGGAGGATATTAAACCACTTCTACTTTTTTTTTAACTCAGAGAGTTATTCTTTTCATCAACACTATAACCACTTTCTTTGTATCCTAAAGGTCTTTCCATGTAATATTAATACATATTCTTTTTATGCAAACTCATTTTGACAGCAGTGGTGCGAGCATGTGACTCATTCCTTACTTCCCAAAAGTAATTTAGAGGAATATTCAGGCAGCATAATTTGTTAGGAAGTACAAAGACATCTGTACGATGCTTACAGTTCAAACTTGACTTAAGGCTTTTTTTTAAAGTAATTTACCAAAGGGAGGAAACAAACTCTTCCTTGCTGACATATCTTGAAATTCAAAATACACACTGTGTATGAATAGATGCTGCACACTCCTTCCTGAAAGATTCACTCTGCAAATGGAAATGCACACGTTGAAGGATTTCCATTTGAATAAGAACAACAAATCCTGAGAGCTGGAATATGCTAAGCAGGTTTTGGGTGGGAAGCAGTGATCTTAACCTTCCTTAAACTCTCTCTGTCTCTCTCTGTCTCTGTCTCTGTCTCTGTCTCTGTCTCTCTCTCTCTCTCTCTCTCTCTCTCTCACACACACACACACACACACACACACACAAACATACACACACACCACACACCACACACACACCTGTTCTGGTCCTCAGGAACAGGACAGCCTTTAGGGCATGGTCATCACTTTCTTATCTCCCTGGAAGCTACTTGTGTGGGATGGTTGATGAGATCTGAGAGGAAATGATGGACCAACACATCCCATAAGGTGACTGAGAAATCAGAAGCACCTCTGATGAGAACACGGGAGGAACCGTAAAAACCGGGACAAAAGGAGTTGCTGTCTGGTTGGTTCATGAGTACAATCACATTGGTCTGAGTGGTTTGGATATTAATGAAAAAAAAATTACTTAGAACTGGCCTTTCTCTTCTGTTTATCTTGGGACAACTGAATAATTCTTGAAGATAAATTTTATGAAAGGTGTTAATCTATTCTTTATTGCAAGATTTCTGTAGAAATGATATTATAGATGGGATTTCTAAAAGAATGATTCATACCCTATTTTTGTAGGCCTTAGGGGTGAATACAGAAAAACCTCATGGTTTTTTGTAAAACAGTGTGGCTATGGCCTAGGACAAGGAAACCATTTTGTGTTGGGTGTGTTGGAAGCAGGTTTTCTTTCCTGCTTCCATACCTGAAAATTTCCATACCTGAAATTTTAGTAACTCCATGCATATTTTTTATTAGACATACCTCTTAAATTTATGTAGCATTCTGCTTTTCAGGCGATCTCAATTTAAAGGCAAGCTATCACTGATGAATCTCTTTTATTCCTCTTGGGGTGGCAGCATGCTCCTGTAGGTTAAAGATGTGAGTAAAGCCATATTGGATTATGGCCCCAATGTCACTCTGCAGCAAACTCCTTCCAAGCATGTGCAGATTGTGGGCTTCTTATCACTTTCCACAAAAATTATATTAGATTAAATCAATTGACATGAATTTGTGTCTCATACCATGGGTCACTGAGGCTGAGTCCCTAAGGGCTGTTCCATAGCTATTCACTCTTATTCGACACTCGGCTTTGATTTCCAAGATTCTCTCCTGTCTCAGAGAGCAGGACCATCAGGCTATCACATCTCCATTCCAGAAGAAGACAAGTGAGGGGCCACGTTGGCTGGCCTTCAACCATCTTCCGAGGAAGCCCAACAGAACAAGGGTGATCCCCTAGTCTTGTGACCACATCTGACCATTGCGGGCACGAGGAATGGAGCCCTCCTAAGCTGCCTGTATTTTTATAACACACATGGCAAGTTGTGAAAGAACATTGAAAGTTGATCCCATTTCCCATATTTTAATCCTCCCTTCTTTCTTTCTCTTAGCCAATTTGTCTGTTGGGCATTTACATTGTTTCCCTAACCATACATCAGTTCCTTGTACTGAGTGTGCTAAGTAGCTCATGTAAATAGTGACTTAGCAGTTTTCATCGTACTTTCAAATGATGTGTAGATTTGACATCCAATGACGTGCGGTGCTTTTAGTTTTTATCAAATGTAAGATGGGGACATTCGAAAGTGCTAAAGTTTGATAAATACCTAACAGGCTGGGGAAAAACGGATCGTGTTACAGATTATATGGCAATGAACCTAATGTGTTGATTCAGAGCTGATTAAAAGTTCTCTAAAGGGTAGAAAGTCCCATAAGCGTCAGGCTGTGTGCACACACTAAACAATTCATAACTATGGGTTAGGATCAGTGCAGAGGTTTTGGAGAGCTGATGACCCTGGAATGAAGCTCTTGAGAAAGGCCTTTCAGGCTATGAAAGAATTTTGCAATTTTAGCAAAAAATATTATTTCATGAACTGTTGAAAGAGTCATTTTCTTTTTCTATCAAAGACGATTAGAAGAGTGTGAGCTACACTAATGTTAGTATAATACCTAAAATTATTAAACAGTGTATGATTAAAAATTAATATGTTTTTTATTTGAAAAGAATTCATGGTCATAGAAATGTCTAAGTAGACGTGGGCCTCAGATAGGGATGAGAACTCCCTAAGCAGAGATGTGGTTTGTAGAGCTGATAATTGACTATGCATTGTTCTTTTGTATCAACAGTTTCCATCTTTTTACTCAGAGTCTTGAGACTACAGTTGGAGAAATAGATTTACAGGGTTCAGCATTTAAATTGATGGCTTAATACATGTGTGTATCAGCTCAGACTATTTACCAAGCTATCCACTTCAATGTGAGCAAAAATGGGACATATATAAGGAGTCATTTGGATTATCTTGTAACTGTCTAATGCAAGAGAGGAGATTAGGGTAATGAAGCCCTCAACATTCATCATGGATTAGATCATCCTATGATAAGCTCTAGTCATTGTCTGCCAGAAGGGAAATCACCTCATGAAGAGTTCTGAGTCCTACTGGGAAGCTTAATAATTTAAGTGATAGAATTTGATCTTTAATTTTAATATTTTAATATGATATTGGAATTTGCATATAAATTTTCAACAGCTATTCTGTAAGTCTGTTTATAATGATCTGTTATGCCACAAACACATTTTATATTGTTTAAGATTTTTCGGTCTAAAATAGAACAAATGATATTTTTAGCTGCTGCTATCTTCGATGCTAACCTAGACATGGAAACATGAATTGTAGACAAAAATACAAAGAAAAAACTCCCATGTTCTTTTCTCTGTGTCCATAACTGTCATTTACCTTACAAAGAGACAAGTTGGCAGCTTCATTACTGAATCCTTGTCTCGAGACACCAGCTCCTCCTATTAGAATCACTTGTGCATGGGCCATACTGCCCAGGTCAGAGTGTAATTTATTTCTGAAAAGAGCACGCATGTGACTTCATTCTGCTTAAATAGGAGAGAAGGACCATGTCTCTCAGCATAGCTCTCCCTCCCCCCTCTTCCCACTGCAAATTAAAAAAAAATAAAAAATAAAAAGAAGTTCAGACTGGAGGATTGTGATTGTCTGGTACTAGTAAGCGTGGAGAAATGGAAAGACCCTTAGTGTTGAAACAGAAGTGAAAGAGGAGTGAATACGTGGGTGACTGGGAAAATGATGCACAGCAGACTCCATGACTTCTACTCTGAACAGCAGGGGACAGGGTGTGGCTGGATTCCAAAGGCTCTAACACAGTGTCGCCCACCTACTTCTGTTGCGATCTGTGTATCACCTCCTGCCATCCACTTGCATGTGCAGGAACAGTTCTGGCAAAACAAGCAAATGGCTCTCACTGTGGTTTATTCTGCTTTTTCTTCTTTGGTTGAAAAGGCACAAATCACAGGTCTCTATTTTTTTTTCTTCTAGGTCTCCAATTATGTAGGTCTGTAATTTTTGTCCAGAAGTTTTAAAATGCATTGTGTATTGAAAACCAAGTACAGTACATTTTTCAATTTGGCTTCTTCATACATTTTTAAATATCAAAATGATTAGGTCAGGCTTAAGACCAATTCTCTCGGAAAGTCCATGATTAAAACACTCAGTCTGTGGCTGGCTGTGAGATAATGAAGCAGTCAACACACCTTTAGAATTTCATGAAGGAGGAGGGAAGAGGTGACCGATCTCTACCTTCTCTGTTGCCTAACTGATGCGGGCATGGAGTTTGGGTAATATAATACATATTCATGCTGACAGCTAATTTTCAGGCTAATGCAATTCAAAACAGAAAAGATAATGAACCCTAAAAAACCCAGAGTTAGTAAATGGAAATGCTGACAGACTCTTAACTCTAATAGCTATGCTATTGGGCATCACAAAAATAACAAAGCTAATTTTAATGAAGATTTGAAAGTAGATGAGGCATTTATCTTTGGTAATTATGGTGCTTCCAAAGGACCAATATCTAAATGGAATTTAAACCATTTAAATGACCCAAGGGAAGGGACAATTGTAAAAATAATTTCTGCTCAGTGTGATTTCACATAAGTACAAGAATATGGTAAGGTGTTAATCCCCATATGAAAGTCAGGTGCATTCCAAATTTCAGCATACCATTCTCTTATTGTTTCATCGTCAACTTTAGTTGAAACATGCTTAGATGATAATGCTTGAATCTGATTCTATTGCCATAACAAAAGACCTGTGACCAGACATTTCATTCATCTCAAAGTTCTGGTGATTTGAAATGCATGGCACAAAGATTAACTTGGCCCTGGCTTCAAGGAAGTTCGTTGCCCAGTGGTAGGAACACTCAGGAAGACAGACTAATCAATTCCATAGGACAGAATTAATCCATTGTTTGCCTTTGGTCTGTTGGAATCTTAACTTTAGCAAATATACCTTGTTTAAGGTCTTCCCTCAAATACAATGTAACAGTGTGATGCCTGCAACTTGTTATACATTTGACAGAGTTCCACAAGCATCCAAAAGAGCACATGGGCCTTGAAATTTGGGACAATGCTGGGGTTGTTATGATCACAGGGGCTCCTGTGTCTGTACTATTTGGCTTGAACTGGAGGGTTCCCTGTAGGTTCCTGATTTTGAAAATCTGACTGGAGCTGATAACACTGCTCACAGGAGTCATGGGACCTGACTTGGGGATGGGGGCTGTTTTGGGGTAATATCGAAGACCTGATGCTAATCCTGTCCTTTGTTTTTGGTCTTCTAAGATTTAAGGAGC
The DNA here is from genome assembly GCF_017639785.1 of Mesocricetus auratus. NCBI lineage: Eukaryota > Metazoa > Chordata > Mammalia > Rodentia > Cricetidae > Mesocricetus > Mesocricetus auratus. Next base: position 3,623,289 of record NW_024429193.1, on the reverse strand, counting down.
ATCTTCAACCTTCCACCACCATCCTTTTCCTGACCGGATGTAACTGAAGCAGCACACCACAGTAAGCTCCGCCCTAAGGTACTTCTGGTGAGTATTTGTTGTTACTTCACTAATAAAATAAGCTAATACAAGGGCAAAATGAATGTCACATTATAAAATAGGTCTGGCTTTTTGTTTTTTTGTTTTTGTTTTTGTTTTTTTTTGGAGTGGGGTGCGGTTTTGGTGAAATGATGTCTTAAGAAGATTCTCAGGATAACCCGACTGGCAATGGATAGAACTAGATGTAAGATGTTTAATCTTAATCTTAAAATTCATTGAACTGAGATGCACCTGTTAAGTTAGAAGACAGCCAGTCGTCCAGATGTGTAGAGATAGAATAAAAGGATAGAATAGCAAAGATAGAAGAAAAGGGAAGGCAGGAAAGAGGAAACACTCTTTACCTCTGGCTCATAATGAGGAATGTGCCTTCCAACCCTCTCCATGGTAATGGGACTTCAAACACTGAGATCAGGAGATGAATTAAATATTTTTGTCCTTCAGTTGTTTTCTGAGTGCTTCTCACATGGGTAAAACTTCTGCTAGCACAGATGGTTTTATTTTCATCTCCAAAGTAAGATTGTCCCTGATAAAAATGTAGACATTCCTCTTTCCTGTTAATGAGACAATTAAATGAACTGCAGACTCATCTAATTGTCTCTTTTCTACTGAGTTCCCTGAGTTAGAGTCCTGGGTAACTGCAAATTTAAGGAGAGCATCTAGGAGACTAAAAAATATTTCCTAAGACATTTCTTTTGTGCTTTATAATGATTGTGTACATTATATAACCTGGCTCATACTCTTGAATTACATATATGTAAGGAAACAGAAAAGAAAAATAATGTTCTAATGTTTCAGGGGCCAAGGAAATGAAATGGAAATTGGGACTTGTCTACTCTTTTGAAATGGCCAACATTCTGTTTCTTAAATGTTTTTGGTTTAAACTAAAATTTAGACAAGAGTGGACAGATTCTATGTAACCTGTAGTTGTTATTGGCAAATTTTTACCAATGTGGTTCATTTATGACGAAAATGACCTAAGAGTGCACTTTATATTTGATTAGGTTTCTGGAGTTTTGCTTGCCTGAATGGTCTTTTTGTCTAGAATCTACCTGGCAGAGAGTATCCTGCATTTAATTGTTATGCCTTTGTATCCTCTTCCAAACTCTATCAGCTTTTTTCACTCTTGTATCTGATAAATTTGACCTTTTCAGTATGTCACTGAAATATCAGATGTTCTGACCTACCAAATATGTTTTCGGGTATGAGTCCTTTAAGCATCACGTTAGAGATGCAAAGCACCATTTAGCCATTTTATAGCCAATGTACTTATATATCAAAGTGACATTGAGTGTGTGTGTGTGTGCGTGTGTGTGTGTGTGTATGCGTGTGTGTGATGAACTTGATCAAATATTGTATACAATATAGTCCAACCGTAAATATAGCCATATCCCTCTTTCTCCTTCTACTCTTTGAAAGAGAGCTGTTAAAATAGCACTCTGCTCAGGTAGTTAGGAGTTACACCCCTACATCCTCAGGCTCATTAGATCAAATGCATGGCCTTCTTTGGAATTCTTCTGATTAGAAAAAAATGCTTTTATTTTTTTGCTCAGTTTTATAAGCTATATCTTTTACTTACAGTAACATGGATTCAGACACACTACCTCACTTTTTACTGTTCAGAGGCATGTTGCTTACAATCCAACACTTCATTCTCTCACTCAAATTATGTCCCACATTCCCCTCGGAGGTCTGTCACTTGGAGTTTGCAAATCCAAAAATCTCTATCCATGCCTCTCACGTCAGTGTTGCCTTTGTTTGCTTTGTACAGGCTCGTATATTCTGGCATTCTGAAGTGTTCTGAACCCATCTCGCACATTCTCCGTCTCAGCCACAGACAAGACCCAGACATTTCTTCAGGGATCTGTGCAGTCTGTTTACTGAAGTATTCTATCTGCTGTCAGCTCTTGGGAGTGAAGTGTGCCTGCTGTGACCTTTCTGTTCCGTTCTATTCCTACTAAACTTCACCGGGCACACCTGAGTGGAGGTCGATGGAGAAAGATGGGCCGCTTTGACTTTCATCCGAAGGATCTGAGCCTATTCCTCATCTCTTGTGTTTGAAACTTACTACTGCTAAAACCAGTCCCCTTTGCACACTCTTCCTGCAGGAGGTTTTAGATTATCCTTTCAGATTTCTTGCGACATGCTTGTTACACACATGTGAAGAAAAAAGTATTAATTATGAATCATCATATTTTTATGTCATATTTGTAGCTGTCTGATACAAGCTAAAAGTTAAAATTTTTTATTTCCATAATTTTATAGCAACCATGAGTTTCTTTCTGTGCTCAATATTGAGCCCAAATCACATAACTGAGATCAGTATGAGGTCAAGAAGTCAGTATGATTCACAGTCTGCTTGCATTTCTTAGATGTTTCATGAGAATGGAAGCAATCCACAGCACTGAGTGACCAAACCTTAAAAACTCTTCTCTTTTGATGATGATAGTGAAAGCCTGTCTGATGTGTACAGTTTTGTAGAAAGTGTATTTTTATATGCAGTATGTGGTTATTAACTTTTATTAAGTACTAGTGTGGCAATAAATGTTTTAGGATTTCAACTCAATTAAAGCAATTATCCTTTAGATACGAACGTAGAATATTCATGCAAATTAAAATAAACACTATATAAGCGTGTGATTCCTCGATCATATGGACCCAGGGTGTACAAAACAGTAGAAAGAAAATCAAGGTGGTGAATGAGTAAACAGTGAGAGAATAGGAAGCAGCATTCCTCCATGAAGGAAGCTACTTTCCACATATAGAGAATAGCTTTCCCCTTTTCAGGAAGCAGTATTCCTCCATGAGTCTCCTCCAGTCACTGACTTCCTTCAGTGATGAAGTGTGACCCCAAAGTCTCAGAAAAGTAAGTCTGTTACTTCCCAGGCTGGTGTTTCTGTGTGAGAGGGTTTCTATCACAGCAAATAGGTCGCAAAGTAGAAAAAGTCCCTTTCATGTTGAGCGCTCTGAGTTCCAGACTTTGGCTTTCTAAGCACAGAGCATCTTAGTTCTATTTTGGGAGAACTATTGACTTGTAGGTATAAATGTTTGAAACCTGGAACATTGTTGGTGTGAGTTCAAGGCTGTCTTGTTTAGGGTTTCTATTGCTGTGACGAGACACCATCACCACAGCAACTCTCATTAAGGAAAACAATTGACTAAAGGTGATAGCTTACAGACTCATACCCTCAGTCCATGGTCATCATGGCAGAGAGCATGGTAACATGAAGGCAGATGTGGTGCTCGAGGAGTAGCTGGGAGTCAACTCTATATCATCCGGGCAACGGGAAGTTGACTGAGACACTGGGAGTCCCCCAGTCCACAAAAGCTTGTAACAATATCATAATGCAAAATGCAATTCTTCCAACTTCGGAAGTCCTCATAATCTGTCACAGCCTCATTATTTAAAAGTCAGCCCACTGTAAAAGTGTGAAGTTAAAAGTCTTCTCTGAGACTCCTACAATATTTTAACCATATTCTCTGTAGAATCAAAGTAGCACTTCAAGCATCTAAGGGCATAGGATATGCACTACCATTCTAAAACGTACGGAAGGGAGCATAGTGGAGAAATACAAGACAAAGCAAGATCGAAAAGCAGCTAAACAAGCTCCCAATACCGTGTCTCCATTCCTCACATGAAAACACTCTTCAGATCTGCAACTCTGTTTAGCTTTAGTCGATTACAACACACTTCATTATGTTGGACTGGTTCCACTCCCTGTTAGCCACTTTCCTCAGCAGTTAGCCCATGGCATTGGCATCCCTAACATCTTGGTGTCTCCAAGAAAATCCAGGCTTCAGCTTCACACCTTCACAAAAATAAATAAATAAATAAAAATGGCCTCTCTGAGCTTCCATTCCAGACATCCCTAATGTATACCTGGCTTCAGCTGCTTTCCTTGACTTGGGGGGGGGCAAATTTTGCAATCCATTTCGTCCATACACAACTCAAGCCAGAACCAAGTGACTGAAGCTGCCAAGTTCTGCTGCTTACTGGGGCTGGAACGTGGTCCCTTGATCAATTATATGTTCTCCAGATTTCTGCCCTTCCCTGCCTAAGCTTGGCCCTCCTGAAACTTTCTCAGTAGACCAGGCTAGCCTCAGACTCAGATGTCTGCCAGCCTTTGTTTTCCCGGTGTTTTGGATTAAAGGTGTCCCCCTACCACATCTGACTCTGAGCTTTTGTACAAGTTGGAAATTTAGTTGGAACTTTGCCCTGAGGTCACCACCCCCTATATGCCACTTCTTAATCCGATTATCTTCTTGAACAAAGGACTTCCATTCCTCTTTTTGATGTCCTTTTCTCCTTAAATTTGATTTCTTGTTTTGGTTTGGCTTTTTCATGACAGGGTTTCCCTGTATAGCTTTGGAGCTTATTCTGGCACTTGCAGTGTAGACCAGACTGGGCTTGAACTCACAGAGATCAGACTGCCTCTGCCTCCTGAGTGATGGAATTAAAGGTGAGTGCCACCACTGCCTGCCTCAATTTGACATTTTGTAATTTATCCTTTTCAGCTTACATGGTTTCATTATAAATCTTCATTAGAGTTACCACTAATAACTGCACAACATAGTCTATACTAGACTCTTTTGAGATTCCTTCCGCCAACAGAGTTAATTCAAAACTCCTTTTTCTTTTTTAGCCTTAAAAAAGTCCTCAAAGAAGGGCAAAATGCAGTGACTTTCTTCACCAAAGTATCTTGAGAATGATCTCTAAGCAACACAGTGAAATTCACCTCTGAAATGGCTTGAGGTAGTCACTACAGTTTATCAAATCATGCTCATCATCACTGCCTTCCATTCTCCTACTGGTAAGGCCCAGTAATCAATGCTTAAAGCATTTAACTGCTTTCCTAACCCAAACTCCCCAAGTCCATATAGTACCCCAAACAAAAGCTTTGTCTGGCTTTATCACAACAATACCTTAGTCCCTAGAACAAATTTCTGCCTTAGTTAGGGCTTCTATTGCTTTGAAGAGACACTATGACCACAGCAACTCTTAAAAAGGAAACATTTGATTGGGATGGCTCAAGTACAGCTTAAGAGGTTAGTACAGTATTATCATGATGGAGCATGGCGGCTTGCAGACAGAAATGGTGGTGCAGAGGGAGCCTGGCGTCCTCCATCTTTAAGGCACAACGGGAAGTCAACTGAAACACACTAGATGGTATCTTGAAAGCACAGGAAACCTAAAGCAGGGAACCACAGTGACATACTTCCTGCAATAATGCCATACCCATTTCCAACAAAGCCACTATCAATAGTGTCACTTCCTATGAGATGACGTGGGACAATTACATTCAAACTATCACAAAGACAGAGTCTTCTTGCTGTGGCTTAGAGTGTCAACAACTGGCTGTTGTTGACACTCTAAGAAGGAGCCTTGGATGTGGGGACCTTTAGATTCTTAGCTTCTTGCAGATATGTCTTCGCATGGTATTTAGAACTCTTCATCTGCCCCTTGCTATTATTGTTTAGAACTCTTGGTTCTATGACCCTTCTTGGTAAGTGTCTGGAACCCACAGCTGCCTCTCTGATGTTACATCATTGAACTTGGTATACCAGAACTTTCTGGTGCATTTAGGCTTTCCTTTCACTATTGCTAACGCTTCATTGTTTAGAAACTAAAAAAATCTCTGTTCTTGCAACCAATTCAATGCCCTTTACATTCAGCAAAGACCACAATTAGCCTAAAGCTCACTCAGGCATATTCATTAGAGTTTAATATTATACCTCTCGGGAAGGGCTTGCATATGAGTGCCTGTGTTGGCATAAATGTGTTTCTGTATATGTGGTCATATGTACATATCCATCCATGTGTATATATGCACATGCTAACATGTATGCCTGTATATGAAACTGTGAGAGTTTCAGAAGAGTTCCACTGAAGAGGTAGGTTTTGCCTCAATTAGAGTTTGTTTGATTGTAGGTGGATGAGTCAAGTCCCCAAAGATCGAATTATTTGTTGATGACAGATGTGTTGCCATTTTGTGGCGTGATCATGTATACTCCTAATTATGTTTCCTGAGTCCTAGAGTTCCTTGTCTTATTTCCATAACATATTACTTTAAAAAATGTGCAACAATTGGACAAGAGTATCTTTTTGTCTTTTCTTCTTCTTCTCTCTCTCTCTTTTTTAAAGGATAGAAGCGTTCTATTTCCTTGGCAGTCAGATTCCATTAACCTTTTATCTTTTAACTCTTATTTGATGTGTATTCTATAAACAAGTTGAATGTTCCCTTTGAGATGAGCTATTCAGCCAAAACGGCTCCATTTTCATATTATGTAATAAAGGAGCAAGCTATTGACTTGGCATTGCAAATGAGCTGGCTTCATGTCTTTTCAAACCCTCATTTGTCTTTCCTACTGGTATCTGTGCAAGGATCTTGCAAGCCAATACCCGTTTTACTCACATGAGCTAGAAATTAGTTGAAATGCAATAAGTGAGAAAATTGAGAAGAAATATACTAACAGATAGATTAAATACGCATGGTCTTTGGAGTCCTGTGACATGCAAAGGAGATATATGTAGGAGAAACACCAGCATGGCAGCTGTGATAGAAGATGAATGAAATACCTTCAAACATAAGCCCACATTAATTTAAGGAAATCTCTTGAGGCCCTGCACTAGATGGATTTTCAAAAACAAGAGGATGGTGAGCTGGAGAAGGTTGTCTTCATTGTTCTATCCACTATTCTCGGCTCTTGATAGTTAAAAGGAGGTGGGCACTGATTCTCACTGCTTGCAAATCTTTGTAAGATAAAAACTGGATAAAGCATAACTAATTTTTAAATGATCCTAAAATGTGGTAACCATGCCAAAAAATCATTTAATATTGAATGCAAATCATAGTGTGGTGTCCGCCGTATTCAAACCTTATAAAGAATGCTGCTTTTTATTTTAAAAAATTATTCTTCATTTTATGAACCAAGCCCTTCTTCCTGTTCTCCTGTCTTCCTCCACTGCCCCATCTACTCCTCATTGGGGGTAAGGCCTTCCTTGTATAACCAGCAAAGTCTGGCATACCGAGATGAGGCAAGACCAAGCCCCTCCCTCTACATCACATGCCATAGGAAATGAGCTCCAGAAAGTCAGCCCATGCACCAGAGATAGATCCTGGTGCCACTGCCAGCCCCTACCCCCACCCACCATAAACAGATTAAGCCAAATAACTGTTACACGCATTCACAGGGCCTAGTTTAGTCCCATGAAGGTTCCCAGGCTGTCACATAGTCCATAAGCTCCGTCTGCTCTGGTCAGCTGCCTCTGTGGGTTTTCCCTGTCATGCTGTTGACCACCCTTGTTCATATGATCCCTCCTTCATCTCTTCAACTGAACTCCAAGAGACCAACTCTATGCTTGGCTGTGGGTCACTGCATCTGCTTGCAATAGTTACTGGACATAGGTTCTATGATGACAATTAGGGTATTCATCAATCTGATTAAAGGGGAAGGCCCATTCAGGTACCCTCTCCACTAATGCAAAGAGACTTAGCTGGAGTCATCCTTGTTAATTCCTGGGAATTTCCCTAGAATCAGGTTTCTTCCTAACCCCATTGAGGGAGGGACAGAGGGGAGAGCAATGAAAAAGAATGTCATTTTTAACAAACTGAAATACATGTAAAATATGAAGTATGAGAGCTGCAAACTCTAGACAGAGAATTCATAGCCTCAAACATTAGCTCCAAATATGTTATTAGTCAAGTTATTTATTTTTTGTTTTTTGTTTGTTTTGTTTTTGAAAAAGTGTTTCTCTGTAGCTTTTGAACCTATCCTGAGACTTGCTCTGTAGACCTCAAACTCACAGAGATCAGCCTGCCTCTGCTTCTCGGGTGCTGGGATTAAAGATGTGTGCCACCACTTCCTGACAAGTTACCTAATTTTTAAAGGCTCAAGTTCTCCATTTAATTTAACACCAATTTTTGAACCCTGTTTTCATGTACACACTGCCTATGGTAGTGTTTGCCAAATACCAAGCCCAACATGTAGAACCCAAAGACTTACGGGCATTATTATTAACAGGGTATGATATCATTAGCTCAATTAGATTCCTTCAGCTTAATTTCTGTATTGCTTATTTGTAAATATATGATATCTGTTTCAAAGACATTTTGAGGGGATTGAAAAGCTATATTACAATAATGAATATTTTTCATTATTGTCAATAAATTTGCTTATTTGTACTCATGTATGTGTATGGTTAGGGTTATGCCACCATTCCTAAACAGCCAGAAATTCTATTCATCACTATGTTAGCTGCCAACTCTCTATCTAGTGCTACCTTTAGCATTATCTGCCTATGTCTCTATCATGTGTCTACATCTTTAGGTGTAACTATATCTATATCCTCTGCCTATAATCCACCATTTTTATATATTTATGTCATCTAACACAAATCATCTGAAACGTGAATATTAATGTTTATAGTATCTCTGTTTGGTCTCTTATCCATATCATTTACCCTCCAGGCATAATTTATCAGCACGTTTGCGCCATCAAATCACCTGTTTCTATAGGATCTGTGCCTTCAATGACAGAGTCATCTGGGTGTGTATTTGTATCTATCCATGCTTGCATTAATTAATAAGCAAAAGCGTCATGGAAGCATGGCATATTATTTTTTCTTTCTTTCAATGTATGCCAACTCGGTAGATACTTGGAATTTTCTTCCTCTTTATATGTCAAAAAGTCAGATGTTGCTACTGGCAAAACAGGGAGATCAAGCAGATAATGGTCTGGGAATGCAGCCTGAAACCAGGACCTTCACACCCTCTAGTCACTGAAGTGCTGTCTCTGAACAGAAGCTAACAAGGAGGTCAGCAGGGAAGGAAGCCAATCCAGGCAGCCCCGAGCCTAAGCTCCACCCCAGCATGACAGACATAGAGGGGTGGAGCACCAGGTGGGCCTGAATCCCAAAGAAGCATCTGTAGACAGAGAGAAGAGATGTCTCCACTTTCTCTGGTTTACTAATCCCTAGGCTATGATTTTTATGGGTTGTTTGTGCTACAATTAGTGATGGCTTGTTAAGGTTTTTGTCAGTAACCAGTTACATCTTTTGTAGCGATTTTTCTAGAAGATATAACGGTGCCACTCATCTCACCTCTGCAGAAGGTGAGTCCTCTTACTCTCTCACTCCCTAAAATAGCGTTCATTCATTCACAATCATGAACCAGGCCTCAATGTGCTCCCCTCATGAACACATGATGATTTTAAGGAAACATGAATGAGACCATGCATTGCCCAGGAGGAGCAAATTCTGAAATACAACAAAGGAAAGTTATTTTCCTGTTTTTTTGCAGAGTTTGCTCTGTGGTAAGCCCACGCCTGTTCAGAGAGAACAGTTTATATTCAATTGTAGTTCCAGCCTCTGTCTTTGCTTGCCAGGTGTGTTCTATAAACTAATTTCTGCATGAAATATGTATTCAAACAGATAATGCATTTTGTTAACACAGATAATACTGACGTACTAGAAAATGTTACAAATTTAATAGATGAGAGTTTTAAATTCTGAACTTATAGTGTTTTAGAGAAAGCAATTGATCATTTTCAAACCTGTCTTCTTTTTTTAAATGGGTAAAATCTGTTCCACACAGCTGTAGAGTGGATATATTTCTTCTAGTCTCTCTCTCAACAGCCAAAGACATACTACTGATGCCTGCATTCAGATGAAATATGGAAAGATGAAATGCCATCCAATAAGAAAGGTGAAGACATAGAATAATAAAAAAGTTGGTCAGAAATTATACATAGTGTTCAGTCCTCAAGTTTGATGTGTTCTGCTCATAATTAAGCATAAATGTTCAAAGTAATAAGAACATGTGGTGTATAAATTTAAAATCCTGGCTAATAAATAATTCATATAGTTCTATTTTTCCATAAAACCATGGGAAATATTTTACCAATTATTAGCTTTTTTAGGGTTTTATTGTATTTTTGTAAGAAAAATTTTGGAGAAATATATATATGACAATATTAGTGATCTAGATAAAAATACTTGTCTTTAAAGTGTACAAGGTGAAGAAATAAGTTTTACATGCTCTTGGATTGTTAGTTTGTATAGTCAAATAAACAATAAAACAGACATATGAGCCATGGTATTCTCATGCTGTTTATTTGCATTGAGATAAGGGTAACTGTCTGGTCTAGATTTAAATGTAGATCAAATATTGGCCATAATGGAAATTTTAAATATAGATAAGCAGAATAAATCAAGAGAATCTTTCATTTGTAGCCAGTTATCTTGGTGTGGTTTGAATATGATTTCTCCCTTAAGTCTCTTGTGTTGAAGAGTTGAAGACTTGGTTCCTTCCACTGTCACTCGGGAGAGTTTTTCTAATTCTAAGGGCTCTGACAGATTCTCAGTAAACCCACTGATGAATTCTCAGTTTGATGATATTATTAAGTGTTTTCAGACCTGAGATCAAGGTAGGGTACTTTATGTAGTGTAATATCTTGTCTATGGTCCTTTCTAAATTATGCATTGATGGGGAATGTTCTTCTATGCATGTTTGTCTTATTGGTTGATGAATAAAACACTGTTAGCAGGCAACAGAGCAGCAAGACAGTGAGACCAGGATATGAGGAGGATTCTGGGAAGTGTAGACAGAGAGGAATCCTCATGAGATACCAGGAAGTGACGTAGCTGGGCAGAAACTGCCACTAGCTAACTATAGAGGTCTAGAGGTAGGTCTTTATGGACAGACAGGAAGTGATGCACCTGGGCAGAATTAGAATATAAGCAAGGGCAAACGGGAAATTGCTCTCTTCTCTGTGGAGATGCTGAGCAGACTTGAGGTAGACCCCAATGGAGTAAGAGACCGGGACCTTTTCTCTGGTGAGATAAGACTACATGGAAACACTTAGATTATTAGAAATAAGTTAGTAATTTAGACAGAGCTAGCCAGTAAGAAGGCATAGCCAGCGTCCAACAGCTTTATAATTAATTTAAGTCTTGTGTATTCATTTGGGGTTGACGTGGCTATGAAACCAGGCTGGCATGAAGAGTTCACGTTACGTTTCCTGATGGATATCAGGAGAGCAGCCTCCTGTGCCATGCTCTAAGCATGTAACACTCCATATTGATGCAGACCAAGGCTCTGGATCCAGGGAAACAAGAGCTTTGCCCTATAAAAGTCTGGCCCACAGCAAATCCTTCTGCTTCACAACACGAGTTCAGTGCACAGACACAAAATGACTCATACGCTCGCTTGGTTACTGAGGCAAAGAAGTTTTCCTATAAATGTGACTTGGTACCTTCTGAGACCTCTTTCAAGACAGGAAATTTTCTTCAAATTGCATCTACTATAAGGACAAAAGAAGCGGAGATGTAGTAAAGCAATTTCAATACTGGAAAGAATCCAGTGGGACAGAAGACTAAACGGCCCTTCACAGATGAGAATATGATCATGACCAGAGCACATGCCAAGGTGATGAGTGACTTTTTAATTCTAAGAGAAATGCTAGCTAAACTCGCAACCATCTCATTGTTGACTCACATTCTAAAATTTTATTCTCTTTCTAATGATTTTGACATTTCTCCATTTCTGTGTACCACAAGTAGTTTAGTCTTGTATATAACTGCATGGATGTGTTCAGATTTGGTGACTAGTTCATCTCCAAACCTCCTAACAGAAGAACTGCATGACAGCACTTCCTTTTTATCTGCAACTTGTTTTACCCTGTAAACTTTAATGTGTTTCCTCACAATCGCATTCAGCTAGTCCAAACTCATATTTAATAACTAGAAAAAGCTTGAACATGAAGCCACTTTAATTGAAACCTGAGAGCATTGCCTTCAAAGTATGTTTTATTTAATTTCACTCAATAATAAAAAGTGATTATTGTTAACTACATGTTACATCAAAGACTTTAGGTACTCCATCTTCTTTGTACACTTAGTCAAATGAAACTCTTAATTATTTTCTCCTGGAATTGCATCCTGTCTCAGGAATCCTACATGCCATGCTGTGTCCAAAATTCAGTGCCTGTTTGTAAATGGAGCTCATAATTGCTGTATGTAATAAAAACCCGGGAGTCAGATACAGAGGGAAATTCTGAGAGATCAGAGTGAAGGAGCAAACCACCCCACACCTTACCTCCTAGCATTTCAGCAGGCAAGGGGTCAATTTCCTGTTTCTCCCTGCTTGTATCCTATTTCTTCCCAGCTACCTCACTTCCTGTCTGTCTGTACAGACTTCCAGATCTCTGTGGTTAGCCAGTGGCAAGCTCCATTCTCTGATCCTCACAAACAGGCTTTATTTGTATAAACACATGATCACTACACCTGTTCAAACTACTTCCTCTATGCGTATCCTGAACTGCTCCATGGCCTTCAATGCTAGGACAGTCCTTGGGGAAAGCAAGGCATGGTGCTTTTCCCAGCATATCACGGCTTTAAGAATCTTGCAGATACTTCTCTGCTCTCCATGAAAGCCCAGGACTTTATCGATCCCATCCCATGTCACCGCTACATGTGGGGGAATTGAGTGAATGAGAATAGCTCTAGACATTCAGCGTTCTGTGCTCGCTAATTCCCTAGCGACTCATGGATGCTTTTTATGATGTTCTCCAGAATTTTCACCATCATCTGATGAGACCCCCTGTGGTCCCTGTTTCTGAATCTTGATTGCTTCATTTGATTAGAATACAAGTGTGTCACAAAGTAAGCACACCTGTGTTTATTTTATGACTCTAGTACATGCAGACCCTATATATAACACATGTGAGGCCTCAAATACTTCCTTAACTATAACTACATCACAGTTTAAATGTATCATTTTAAAAAGATATGGTTCATGCTGAATTGATTTATTTCTCTTCTGATCCCCTTGCAGAACGAGTATTTTAGGCTTCAGTCTGTCTTTTCTTGTTATAGCCCTACTGATTAAAATGGGGTTTCTGTAATGGTAGACATTCAATCAATTTTTATTGAATAAATGCCACAATACAATCTTACCCCATCCAATTAATTGCAAATTTAGAGTAGAATAGAATGAACGGAGAAGTATATTTGAAACTCTCTTCTAGAAGTTCTTCCCTCTGTCCAAAGAACTTGGTTTCTTGGGCTCTGAAAGTGAAGCTACCTTGCTGTATGCAGTAATGCATTACGTGTGTTTTCCTAGTCAAATTTGGTTGGGAGCAGGAGTCAAATGTCAATAATATTTATAGACAGTCAGTGTGTTTTGCGATGTCATTCAATGAGTCTCAAGCAGGTGCTTCTTGAGGTATTCAATGTTAAATGAAAGGAAAGTCTGCTCTTTTATTAAAGAAAACAGACTTGCAGTTACCAAATCTGTGTCATCATTCACTGAATCGCAGAGTAACCTTAAAGCAGACAACTGGAAGAGTGGTGCTTACTATATACTCCTAACAGGGTCCCAAGCTTCTTCAAGGATCTTTTTGTCGGCTGCAGAACATGGATTGTTGTGCCACACAGCTGAGCTTCAGGAACACACGGTGTCTTCTTGGTAGAGCCACTCTTAGAACTTTGAAATATGGGCCCTGTCTTGTAAGTCACTGTGTTCTTCTGAGGGAAGGGCTTGTTTAGCTGAGAGAACTTCACTCTGAAGACCATGTTGATCCCCAGCTCATGTTTTTGAGACTCTAAACCACTATTCCTGGATTGATTGTGTTCAACAATCATTTTTGAGTTAATGGATAGACGGTTGGATGCACACATGGTAAATATATTAACATATTGTGTAACTGCAGGCCAGCTACTATGTAGTCAGCCATCCTTGGTTGTGTCTGTAGATTATTTTTATTTACATAGTTCACTCTACTGACATTTGATATTTTACCACTAGTTAGAATAGAAGAAAGCATTTTTGGATGGGCGAGTGGGGTGGGGATTTGGATGGATGAATGCGAGGACAGAAGGGAGAGGGAACTGGAATCGGTATGTAAAATAAGATTGCTTTTAATTTAAATACAAATTAATAAAAACTCTTTATTTAGGATATAAAAAGGCAAATCAGACACTGAGAGCATGTTACATTATTGTAGAGGACTTGAGTTCTGTTTCCAGCCCCCACATGTTGGATCACAACCTTTTTTCCTCCTGATTCAGGGGACCGTATGCCTTTTTCTGGCCTCTGTGAGTACCAGGTGCACACATAGAATATTTACATATGAGCCAGCAAAGAATTCTGACACATAAAATAAAATGAGTAACTTTTTTTAAGATCCTCCAAATGATTAAAGCTGTGTAATTATTCAAATATTAATGTATATCCATGAAAAATGTACAATAGATATATTTATGTTTATTGTATTACATATTTAATAATATAAAAACAAAATATAATAAATATATTATATAATAAATATATATTTATATTTATATTACTATGTAAGCCTGGCTGGTCTTGAGCTACCAAAAGTCTACTTGCCTCTGCCTCCTGGGTACTAGGATTGAAGGTATGTCCCATCATGTTTAGGTACTTTTATTTCTCATAAAACTCTTCTTTAGGTCTTTCCTTGAGTGTTTAATGTACTGAAAGCTAATATTATATCTATTCACACACATATGCACAATTTTTCACATGTGTGCATACACACACATGTGAGTGCACACACACACACACATACACACACACACACACAGAATCAGAGGTTGGATTCCTAGGAGACATCTTCAGGTCACTGTAACTTTTCTGAGCATGTTCTGTGAACACTAAAAGATGAACATAGAGACACAAGAAATGAAAAAAAGCGGTTAATTGAATCTTAAACTGAAAGAAAAAATTCAGTTGAGGATAAATATCAAACTGAAGATGAATTTAGCAGAGCTTTGCCTGTCCAACACTTGGCTCCCCCCCACTAAGGTTATGGAGTCAATCAATATGCTAATCTTAGTAAAATTATGTGGAAAGATACAGTAACACATTGAGAAATGCAGTTTTAATAGTGGAATGTAAAATAAAGCTGTGTATTTCATCACGACCAAACTGAGTTTTCATCTTTGAACCCCAAACTTTTAATATTACTCCAACTTAATGATAATTATAAGAATTTTAATTGGTATTAAAATTTTGTAAAAGGTTAGGCTCTAAAAATCTAGAACAATAGATGAGTTTTGCCATCTTTTACATTTATTCCAAAGTTCTATCCAGTATTCTTGGTTTTCACTAGTTTCAATATGAATACAAATGGGTTTGAAGCTTTGGTTTGAATTTTGCACGGATAACTCAATTTTCCTTTCCTCTTGTAACTGTTAGCCTTCACTGTCAACTTCACCGGGTTTAGAATCACCATGGTAACAGAGCTCTGGACTCATTTGACATCTTTCAAGAATGTTTCCCGGAATCTTTAGCTGATTAGGGAACACTCATCCTGGCAGTTGGTGGAAATGTGCTATTATAATCTCGGGTACCCTGCTAAATGAAAATAAAGTTGTGAGGACCAGCATTCATGCTTCACCTGTCTTCCTCTTCATCCTGCACTCACTCACGGAACCACCTGCTTCTTTCCCAGCTGCCATGCCTTCCCAGTCATGATGGAATGTACCCGTAACACGGTCAGTTCAAACAGGCATTTTCCTTGCTAAGCTTTCGTGTTGGGTGTTCTGTCCTCGAAGTGAGAAAAGTGCCTGTTTCACCTGTTTGCATTGCCATGTAATACTAAGGGCATCTTAAAAAGGCTTGATATGTATGAATAATGACCTATGGCAACTGCTTTGAATTGTGAATCCGAGATGCCTTTGATATCATGTATGTACTTACAAACATTTGGTGGATCAACAACAAACCTTAACTGCTCTCATACCAAGTCAAACATAGAACACCACATGACACCATTTTCCTTAAATCATGTGGTGTGTGTGTGTGTGTGTGTGTGTGTGTGTGTGTGTGTGTTTGTACAGGCAGGTGTGTGTAAAGGTTGCAGGAGTACCTCAGGTGCTGGTCCTTCCCTTCTACCATTTTTGGTAAGATCTCTGGTTGTGTACTACTGCATGGGCTAGACTGGTTAACACAGGAGCTCTGGGCAGTATCTTCACCTCTCCTTTTACTGCAGAGGTGCTGGGGTCACCAATGTGCACTGCCATATCTGGCTTTACCCAGAAGAAGAAGAAGAAGAAGAAGAAGAAGAAGAAGAAGAAGAAGAAGAAGAAGAAGAAGAAGAAGAAGAAGAAGAAGAAGAAGAAGAAGAGAGAGAGAGAGAGAGAGAGAGAGAGAGACAGAGACAGAGAGAGACAGAGAGAGACAGAGAGAGACAGAGAGAGACAGAGAGAGAGAGAAACCTAGCCATCAAGTATATAATAGCAACTTATTTCCAGTTTCTGGTCATGAATTCTCAACACCATTTCTGAGATATTTCCCATGAATTTTACCATTATAGAGATTGATTTAACCGTTCAATATGGACATATATGGAAGAAACAACCAACAGGCTCCAAAACATGAGTCTTCAAACATCAAGCCCTCTGCACTGCTATAGACCAAATGTCAAGGCTGAGGCCACATGCAAACTCAGACTATGGTAGTTTCATGTTAGTGAGGCATTATTACCTTGTTGCAGCAGAGAGAATGACACTGATTTGCCAAGAAGGTCTTAGACCCCAAGTTAAACAAACAGAAAAATCCCCTACTATAATGTACCATGTGAGTTTTAAGAGTTTTAGCCAGAGGATTGCTTCTTTATTCCGAAGACAAATGCAGACCATAAGCTAACATCAATTTTGATTGTAAAATTGTTAGAAATTTGTCAAATTATTCTCATTCCATTCATATCTCAGCATGATACAAAGGCAAACAGTTGAGCTGTTGAAAGGAAAGACCCTGTTGGGAAGCACAAGCTTACTAATTATCATGACTAGTATTAATTTTTAGTGTAGCCACGAGCGATGCTTTTTTTTACTTCTTAATTTCATTTTCTATATCATCGAATTAATATTATTTTGCAAATATGCAAGACAACTATAGCACAATAAAATGTTGATGTTATAATATATGTAATAATAAATATTCATTATCTCCTGTAACAAGTACTTACCAAACAATTAAATATTCTAGCCTGGAGGTACTAGGATCCATGAGAAAAACAAACACATACTGCACACTGAACAAGCTTATACTCAGTTTTGCACAAAAGATAAACCAAAATGACAAAAAAAATAGCTGCATGGTACTGGAGGCTCATGGAAAAATGAAGACAGTAGAGAAAATCAGGAAGTGACTTGGGTGCAGGGGAGGAATTGGATGAGAGCCGTCACATGAACACATTTCCTGGTACAGGGTGGGCACAGGCCAAATGTACAAAAGGAAAAGGCTGACCACGCTTAAGCAAAAATAAGGTCCAGACAAGGCTGGGAGCTGAGTGCTGTTGTCCTGAAATTTTTGTACAAGCGTCTCTGTGTGCTGCTTAGCGGTATTTGTGCGGAGGTGCATGCATTGGCAAGTGGTTAGGCCATGCTAAGCATTGTGAAATGCCATCGGCATTCTGCAATGAAAAAGAAGTAAAGGCAGTGAGTTCTTGCAACGGTGTAAGGACATGGCATGTAGATGGCCACCTGCAAGCCAGGAAACCTTCAGCAGGTGCTGTGTTAGAGTCTTGGCCCGGACTTACTGGCTTCAGCACTATTAGAACTATATATTTACTGGGGAAAAATAGACAACCTATGCTGTTTGCTACAGTAACCTTTCCTGACTCAGATAACTTTCCCCACAGCTATGACGGGAAGTTACCGGCGAGTGGGAGGAGCATGATGCGGACAGATCCGAACTTAAAATATTGCCTTGAGAGTCATGAGAAGCCACCATAAATGCAGGTGGACTCAAGGGATGGATAGATATCAGTTACCTTGGAGTGCAAACAGGTTGGAAATCCACTGTTCTGGGAGTGACCTCTTACCCCACAGACTTAGGAAAAGAAAAATGCACTGCTTGTGAGAAGGGGGTGTGCATCAACAGTGCTCACTCTGGGGATCCCACCGCATCGTTGATTCCATCGGAGCATCTAACTCAGCTATTGCTCATTTAATATCCACGATACCTGTTACTGTCCTACGTGATGTAGAAGAATTGAATAATTACTAAGGAAACCGTCTCTCCCTAAAAGATTCTGATGCCACCATTTAGGTGGGCAAATAGCACATATGGCTAGTTTGCTTGTCTGCACCAACAGTCAGTAGTTAGAGAGGACATGGCTTGCCCACATAAAGCCATGTATACAATGCTTATGGAAGATGGTATGATCAGAAAACTCTACTATATTGGAATAATTGACTCCCTCCTAATTTCTCAGTGGAAAACTGATTTTCTTGGAGTAACAACTGTATAAAAAGTCTGTGGCATGGCTTGTCTTAACAACTCATCCCAAGTGCTCATACAAAGTCACATTCGAGCATGCCCCTGGAGTCCCTTTGTATAACACAGCAGAACTGAAACCTGACAGAAAGTTTGTTACCTGAATATTTCCCAAGCACACTTAGAAAATGAGAGGTCAAAAGAGAGACACTGAATGTAGCTGACTGACCCTTTAAAAGGGGCCAAAGCCGTTTACAGATATTTCAAAAGATTCATTTAATTAAATTGTGTTTGTCACATAATATGTTTTCATGTACTTGTGTTTATGACTGGGGGTGTATGCATGTCCTGTGTGCATATTGAGGTGAGAGGAGAGCTCCCAGGAAATAGTCATCTTCTCCTACCATGACTTCTGGGAATCAACACCAGAATATCGTGCTTGTGCAACAAATGCTTTTCTCCCACTGAGCTATCTCACCAGTGTCCAAAAAGTATATATTTCAAAAAATACGAATTCATTATACATTTACATCTATGTAAACTTTATGTGTTTGGAGTTACATGTCTATACTTGTGGATATAATTATTTCAAAAATACACCCGTAACCTTAGAACTTAGGGCAGTGTTTACCTTTTTTTTTTCAGGGCTTGTATTGGCTAGAGCTGAAGAGGGAGCATAGGAAAGACTGGATTCACAATGGTCATCCCAAATTTCTCACACAGGAAAGACTAGATTCACAATGGCCATCCTGCAATTCTCACATGGGAAAGACTGGATTCACCATGGCCTCCCTACATATCTCACTTGGGGGTGAAACATCTTGACTCAGTCTTGTGGATATTTACCTGTAAATACACATGTTGGTTTATGCTGTGCTCCTGTAAAAATACCGCAGAGAATAGTTATAGCTGAAACTATGAAGAGAAAAGAAATACAAAGCAGGACAATGCACAGAAAGTTAAGAATTCGTTTTGTGAGGACTGGAACTCACAGAAGATTTTTAAGTGGGGGAATTGTGAAAAACCAAAAAGTTCTGTCAGCGACTGTAAACTGCAAAACCGTTTGGAAGATCTTTGAAGTTGAGGAGAGTGAAGACAGACAACAGAAACACAAGGGCCTTTAAAGTCCTGACACCTTGTGAATAAACACCCAAAGCAAAGCTCACATTTGCTTTCCTGTTGCTGTCCCTTCCTTCCACGTGCCAATCCTGTAAACCCAGCACAAAGTTTAACCATTGTGATTAAAGAGAGAAAGATTTGATGGGACATTGAAAACAGACCCTCTTTTCCCACCAAACAGAATTGTGTGTAGATATCTAAGCTGTGTTCATAGTTTACTCAAAATGTTACTTGGGTTTTCTTTCTTACTAGTAATTAACATGCAAATAAAATCAATTGTGTCCAGCACCCTTTAGGACATAGCGATGCACCCAGGCTCACTGCTACCTCCACTGGGATTACTTATACATATTCACTCCATTTCAAACATGGTGCCTTCCTTTATGTCAACTTCAACATGCAATTATGATACAGGAAGTTTTCAGTCACCACAGTCTCTCTCCTTGGGACTTAAGTCTGGACACATTGCTTATGCGAACGCAACCAAACATTGCTTCAGGACCTTTAACTACAAAATACGTAAGACTATCACAATAGATCCAAGTTCATACATTTGACTATGAGAAGTAAATAGATGTATACTACTAATGCTCCATGTACAAACATGCATGTGATGCGTTGAAAATGACTTATGGTAGCAGCTTCTGTATTGCCAGATCAAAGATATAATGCATACATAAGACACAATCCCAATGTTGCAAATCTTTCATCTGACGGGAGGAGAAGAATTTCTGAAGGTCAAGACTGTTTTGACCTATGAGAGGAATCCATCAGGAAATGGCTGACATCCTGGGAACACTGCTCACAGGGCACATCCTCAAGGGTAAGCTCTATTGGCTTTATTTTCTTCATATATTGACTTAGCAAGCTATTCTAACTTTTGATTTCTTATTCAGACAGAATTTGGGAATGCTTCATTTCTACTTTAATGTGAAATGGTCAAGCTCAGGAAACTTGGAATTCCCAGTGTTTAGAATTAATTTATTTTATATGTCGTCACACCAACCACAAAATTCCTTTGTTTTTGAATGCTTGTTTATACACGTTAACAATGGATTTTTATCTAAAGTGGCATTTCGAGTACCAATAATGTCTTTTCTCAAAAATGCCTGAGTGGTTCAGGGAAGGACAACATGTGTTCACTTCCAGAGATGAGGATGCATATCCTAATATGTTTGATTGAGATTAGCTATAATTTACCCCAAAAGCAATTGTCTATTTGATAATTTGCTTTGGTTTGGACTTGTCTTTTACTTTTGAAATCATCAACAATCTTATTCACAGGTGAGATAAAAAAGATACTGCTAGGAAAACTGGAGACCTTTTATTGCTTGCTCCAGGTAATCATATTGAGAGTCACAACAAGGCCTTTTGAGTGAGGGGCCAGTGACAAAATAGGTTTGGCATCACTTGGAAACCACAGAGTATAAATTCTCATGTCTCCTTCAGACATATCACAGCAGAAATACTGATTAGATAAAATAGTAACAAACACTGACACCAGGCTGCTGCTTGCTGGAGTAGGCTGATCGCCAAGCTTGTGAATATAAAGATTCAAGGACTTTGCCTACTCTGAAACAATGGACAGTTTACTTGCTCTTTCCGTGTCTAGCTATCATATGTGTCCTGCCAAACATCTATCGATTTTTTTCTTTCAAGGTGTCCTTTAGGGGGAGCAGAGAGGTCAACGTTACCGTTGGATTTATGTAAGATGATTTGTAGATAGCTCAGAGCCAAAAGACACTTAGGTAGATGTATGCTTGCAGATATCTATGACAGGACCAGCTGTCTACCGGAACATAGGGCCTGATCTATAACTTTTGATGCCTCTTTTGAATTAGCTTTGCATCTCATATGTACCCAAGATGAGTTTCTTGTTTACAAATTGTTTTCCTCATGAACATATTGGAAACGTCAGGTTCTTCATATGAAGGTGAGACACAAATCTTTGTTCATCTTTGAGCTAAACAAGAAGACACTGAGCAAAACAGAATATAAGCAGCATCGTGTTTGCAAATATGTGAGGAAAATACATCTACCAATGCGGTACTCCCCCACTCATTGATGCAGACAATAACTGAACTAGATCTATATAACCTGAGAAAGATAGCTCCGTTGTTTTGCCTCATGCTCCCAGAAGAGAAACTAAGTAGATCCACGAGAAAATTTAAGAATTAAATAAAATAGTGTTTTGAAGAACCAGCTAACTAGTTTAGAAACCAAATAGTCAACTGAATAAGGATAATATATAAGTCTGAAGAGTTAAGTACCATTGGTTTGAGTTTGGTGAATATTTACACGACACTGTTATTTTATTTTCAGAGCATACTTCCTCCAGTGTCCTTGTTGCCATTGAAACTACACTCAGAACTATGATTTTTTACATGGGTACAGATGTACTGATGTCACAACATATGTCATAGGACAACACTGTGAAGTTGGTTCTCTTTGTCGGTTTTGATGTGGATTCCAGAATTGGAACTTGGGTCTTTAGTCGTGCATACCCAATGAGCAATATCACTGTCAGGTTTGGAACTTTTATAGGATTAGGGGTGCATGTGAGTGTGTATGTGGATGTGCGTGAATGTGTGCAGGGGAGTGCTCATGTGTTTCTCTGTGTGTGTGTGCGTGTGAATGTGTGTGTATGTGTGTGTGAGTGAGTGTGTGTGCAAGTGAGTGAACATGTGTTTCTGTGTGTGTGCATGTATGTCCGTGTGTTTGTGTTTGTGTATGTGTGCATGTGAGTACGTGTGTGTGTGTGACTGTGTGTACAGAGGAGTGTGCTTGTGTTTCTGTGTGTATGTGTGTGTATTTCTGTGTGAGTGTGTGTGCAGATGAGTACACATCTGTTTCTGTGTGTATGATGTGTGTGTGCATGCATATGTGTGCATCGTGTGAATATGTGTGCATGTGTGTATATGTGTGAATGTGAGTGTGTATGTATATACTTCCCCTTGCAGACTGTACATTCCCAGAGAAAATGAGTGGTTCTTATTTGCAGTATTTGAATTAAATATAGGTAGGGTGTTAAATTTCAGAAATGGTCAGCTGCCCTAAGCCGATCTATCTCTTCCTTTGATTCACATACATTTTAAAAACATGACTAACACATTTGGAAATTTGGTGTGAGGATAAAATCAAGCGAACTTATAAATATTTGTTTCTAACAAGTTTCACCAATGAAGGTTGGCATGGCTTGGAGAAACTAGATAATCTAGATGGGCTTTAACTAATATAAAAAGCTAATTCTTGGAATCTTCCTAATCTCCCTCCCAAAATGTTCCCTTAGCCTTAGGTGAGGAAGCTGAGCTGTATTTGTATCTATTGGGCTCCACAACTCTGAGTTTTGATTGGTTGCAGCTTTGTGTACTGGTCTCTATCTGTGGTGAAGACAGGCTTCCTTATTGAGGAGTGAGAAGGAAGATATGAGCCTCAAAGGATGAGGAGGCTTAAATTGGGATTGTGTCTCCTAGGAACCTTGGCAGTTACATCTGTAAAGAATAATCAGTGTGACTGCCTAGACATGTACTGAACAAGGAAACGGTAGTAACGACAACAATGTTCTGGTAAAGCTCATAAGGCTTCAACCCCTACACAAATAACTGCAGGCAACTAGGAATGCTGAGAGAAGGAGAAATAGTCCTCCCCAGGGAAGAGTATGCCAACTGGTTTTGCAATACCAAACACTCGTCCCTGAAAACATACGTGCATATATGACTATAAAGACTGATCAGGTAGTATTTATGTAATTAGGAATATGTGAATGTACATACATATGTATGTATATAACAACAATGAACGAAGAGCACATGAATTTGAAAGAGAGCAAAGATGGAACTATGAGAGTGTTTGGAAGGATGGAGATAAAGGGAGAAATGATATATTCATAATTATGATATGTAATGTGCATTCTTTCCTGCCAGCTGCCTGGGTCCTGCCACTGTCTCAGCCCCCAAATAACACACGAGATACTATATTAATTATGAAGTTGTTGGCTGGTTGCTATGGTTTCTTAATGGCTAACTCTGACTTAATTGTTAACCCATAATTACAAATATATGTTTTTATAAGGTCTTATCTTACTGAGGAATCAGCCTCATGTGTCCTCTCTATCTGGGATCACATGGCGACTCTCTCCTCTTGACTACATTTCCCAGAATCCTCCTCAACTCCTACTCCCACCTATCTTGCTTCCCTATTGGCCAACAGTGCTTTATTTATCAACCAGTAGGACAACATATACACAGAAGGACTTCTCCCATCAATATTCTGAAAAAGAAAAGAACCAATCAAAAGAAAAAGCTAATACAAGTATCTGGTTATGCTGAAGGCTCTTCCATAGATTTCTAAAATCACCTCTCTTATATACCTCTACGTGGAACGATCAAAATGTTTAAAGAAGTTGAGAACTATTTAATTCGCATCTGGATATTAAGAAAGCAAAAAGCAGCATCTTTTTAAACACGTTGGTATAGTGGGTAACGATTCCTAAATGTAAGGCATAGGATTTGGAAGTACGTGATTCAGGTCAGCAACACATCCTGAAGCACGGCGAAGCCTGACCTTCTCCCATGAAAGTGGGTGGACGTTGATTCTTCTTGTTTCCATCCTGTGGATGAGGTCATCACCAGCAGTTTCAGAACATGTGCTGGTGAATGGTCACCATGAGGGCTCGGCTCATAGCATCCTTGTCAGATTGATTCCTGAGGCCAGAGTCTTGACTGTTTATAAAATCATTGTGGGATGCTGCAGTCTGACAGTTTTGTTGATTGTACTTCTGGGTTGGGGATGACGGGCAAGCTGGGTACCAAGGAAATGGGAGGTTCAAAGAAAATAAACTGAACCTGGCCTTTTTAAAAATGCAAATATGTTGATATTTAATATTTTCCATTCTGGGAAAAAGACACACAATGGACATCTTATTAAATATACATTCTGTGGTACCAAGGTTTCTATATTCCTGTTCTGTTCTTTTTGTTTGTGCTACTTTGACATAACAGAGCCATGTTGTCCCCTGAACTTGACAATTGCTCTTTGAGAAAAAGTATCTTCATTATCTTCAAAGAACATAACCTTATCCTGAGAGCTCAACAAACATGAAGAGCTGTTTCTCAAATGGATTTCATATGCAAATCATGAATGATGTCACAGAGTTCTGGTATTCGGAGCATAGTGCATCATGCTGCTTAATAGGTCTGTTACTAACCCTTTGCTTGAGTTCTTGTATCATTTTGACCATTTTAGAACTTTCAAGTTATGCATTGTGGGGCAGGGGTAGAAAATAGAATGCTAACTGATTGGAAATGATGCCTGTCAATTCTTCACAGATAGGCAGCAGGATGCTCAGACGTCCATGATAATTTTAGGTAATCAGTTACTGAACAAATAAATCATCTTTCAATGTGTTCTTAAAATATTCACTGGCGTTTTAAATTTTAAGATGTTGGCAAATTTCACTATGGCCCAATGATCCACACATGGATTTGTTCAAACCTTTATTTTCCAGTATCTAAAACATCTGTATACTACACACAATACTTTCATAAACAGTACCTACTTGAAACTTACTATTTTAAAATATAACTGAAAACATTGATATGCTCTTTCCAGAAATCACATTCTGTTATCCAGACATGAGAAAGTTCTTTGGAAAAATCTTGTTGAATACTTTCTGAAGCTGTCTGAGATCATTGTGATGAGAAGAATGGAGGTCTTATTATCACTCAATGGTGCCTTTAGAAAAGTGACTACCTGACAGTGTGGAATAGACTGTAATGATTCTAAAGAAGACAAGAGCACCCCAGAAAGCTGCATGGTGTCCATGGAGTCACTAGGATTTCATCAGTGAGAGCATCTTTTTGCTAAGGTGTCCACTCTCTAGACCTCTCAGAGGATCCATGAGCTCATCTAATCATTTCTCCCTAATGAGTAGGAGTATGACAGTGGCCATCAAACTTTCTGGCATAGTGGAGAAAATTAACGTGCTCATCTTTCTGTCAGCTATGGAGATGACCAAGTGGAGATGCCCTGGGGAGTGGGGATGACATTTAGTTGAAGGTGATAGATGGGATTTACGACCAAGTAGAAGGATTTCGTCATCATTTGAGGAGAGCAAGCAAGAAACACAGTAAAGTACAGACTTATTGTGACATGACTGTAGATATTTTCCTAATTGGAATATTGCAGAACACAAAGGACTTGGCTACCATACTCCATGTGTACATACATTTGATAAAACTTTCCTAGATATCTTTTTCTCTTTTTCCTACTATAACAGGTATATACTGATGTCAGTGCTAGGCTACCTTTTCCCCAAATGACACTAGGATGCTCATTCTCTATTTTTTGGAAAATTAATACAATAATAATGATTTCTAATGCTTTGCAAAGCTTGTAGTGAAGAGGACTAAATTCTACCTTGTATATATTTTACTTCACAAATATGATGGAGTAGAAACCCAAAAGGTACCTGTTAATTATCTATTTTATCTATTGACTATTTGTAGACAGTAATCCCAAAAGTAATGTGTGACATGTGGTGCACACGAAACATTGTTTAAATCAATTTGTGTCGTCATCACACTAAACAAGTGCTCCAAATTGCAATAATTAGAAAGAGAGGAAACTAGGTCACTAGTTTCTTACCTTCCTCAACATTTATGAACATTATTCCCTCCTATCTGGGGAAAAATGATTCTCGCATCAGTTGCTTCCATGGTATCATAACAGAGATGCTTGGTGTGTTTGTATGCTCTGCATAGTCCCTAAGACTAACATGATTCAAGGGCATGCCTCCAGTCGTGGTAGCTGTCCACTAATCACCCTGCAGTACCTGCATCCCAACTCCAGGACACTCCAAAGGTAACATGGCATAATAAGATTAAATATTCCCACTTGAAATACATTTGTGTGCATCCGTGTACCTGCCAGTAATTACTGGTGCTGGCGGGAAAGACTCAGGAGATCATAAAAAAGCTAAACTTAAAAAAAAGGAAATAAAGAAAGAAAAGAAAGGAAAGGAGTGTATTTTTCCCTTTGACATAAAGGCATTTTAGAAATAAAATAAAAGTTCCTTTGAGGTTTATCAAATGCTCTGATACTGTCAGGTTGTTCGTCAGTAGAGTACATTTACTATGTCTGTGGAAATTAACTGACTCCGTTCTTCTCTCCAGGGTCTCCCTTTGAGTTCCTGTCTTTCCCAAAGTCTCCCAGTCTATCTCCTTTCTGGTCCCCACTCACAACCCTCTGGTGCTGTGGTCTCACACCCATCCTTCTTTTTTTGCGTGTGGAAACAAGTCGTCTTTTATCTTTGATGCGTTCTTCTCCAATGACTCCACACAAATGTCTCACCCTGTGAAGTCCCTGCTTGGTTCTCTGGTCTGCCATTGACTCTGGAGTTTACTCTGCTGGCCATTAATGATTACTTTCTCTTCCAGGTCTGATGTGTGAATTCTCTCTGAATTTTACCATTACCCTCCCCAATTTATGTAGCCATCAAGTACCTGAAAAGATGTCAGAATGCCATTAGCTTCGCACATAGGCACCCAAGAACTTGGGAAACAAAAGAAACTTCACGTAACGGTCCTGGGTCTGATTTGTACCTCACTGGCGGAAAAGTTTGCCTAACGTATGTTTAAATTCAATCCTCATCATAAAAATAAATCAGAAAATAGATTAATAGAGATTATCATAATTTTTTGCCTAGTCCAATCACTTGTTTGTGTGGACTCCTTAAGAATTTTATGTATGGCCGGATGGTGGTGGTACACGCCTTTAATCCCAGCACTCGGGAGGCAGAGGCAGGCAGATCTCTGTGAGTTCGAGTCCGGGCTGGACCGACAGCCTCCAAAACAATACAGAGAAACCCTGTCTTGTAAAACCAAAAAAAAAAAAGAGTTTTATGTATGAAATCAAGTGAAAAACAGAAAAAATTTTAGTATTATGAGTTCATGTTATTAATTTTTGTGACTTTGTCATTAAAACGCTGTATTTACAATCATCTCTCCACACCTCTCTCCCCCCTACAACTCCTCCCATCTCCAATCATGTTCTCTTTCAGATCATGACCTCTACTTTTTAATTATTATTTTTCTGAGTGTTAGTGTGTATATGTGTGTGTGTACATATGTGTGAAACTGAATACATGAGAGTGTACATGTGTATTGTGTGTGCTTGTACATGAGTGCACACAACCCACCGAGACCATTTTGCAGTCTCCAACTGTATCTGAGTGCAGAAATCTTTGTCCTGCCTTGCAACATAAGAATTCATGCCAAGCTTCCTTCCCTTCCATCTTTTAATTTTGTTGAGTTACTTAAATGAACTGTATAGTTAGGTTTATATATAGATAATTTAATTTTTTTTCATTTATTTTACACACTGTCCACAGTTTCCTCCTCCTCTGCTCCTCCTGATCTTTCTTGTCACTTCCCTTCTACCCCCCCCCACTCCTCCTTTGTCTTCATTGAGAAAGGGGCAAACCTCCCATGGGAGTCAACTGCAGGGCATGTAAATTTGAGGCAAGACCAAGCTCCTCCACCTGCATCGAGGTTGGGCAAGCCAACCCATTTGGAGGTGGGTTGGGTTCCCAAAAATCCAGCTCCAGCGCTGAGGACAGGTTCTGATCCCACTGCAAGGAACCACACAAACAGAGCAAGCTATGCAACTGTCACACTCATGTAGAGGGCCTAGGTAGGTCCCATGCTGGCTCCCTAGCTGCCAGTTCAGATTTCCTGAGCTCACACTAGCTCAGATCAGCTGTATCTGTGGCTTTCCCTGCCATGACCTTGAACCCCCTGGCTCATATAACATTCTCTCTCTCTCTCTCTCTCTCTCTCTCTCTCTCTCTCTCTCTCTCTCTCTCTCTCTCTCTCTCTCTCTCTCTCTCTCTCTCTCTCCCCTCCCTCCTGCTTTGTCCCTCCCTCCACAACAGGGTTCCCAGAGATTGGCTGTGGGTCCCTGCATCTGTTTCCCTAAGTTACTGAATGAATGTTCTCTGATAACAATTAGGGTAGATGTATGTATTTGAGGGAGAGATAAAAAAGAAATTCGGGGACATTGTAGGCGTCCTGAGGACTTGAGACTGATACAGTGAGGAGACAGAGGAACTGCTGCGAGACAACATCAAGTTGGTTACCAATGGGCCTTTCAGGGTTCAGTTGTTTAATGTCAATTAACAGTGTCAGCTAGTGCTCTCATCTGAGAAGGCGACACAGAGTCCATGCAGGGCGGCACAGGCAAGAGCAGTCATGCTGTCTGCGTCCACTGTCTAGGGTAACATCTGCTGCATTTGACTTCTCCAGTGCTCACCTAACACGTGAGCAAAGAAGACTCAGACTTCATTTCAGCTTTATGTTCCTTCTCTTTCTTTTTTTTTTATTTAAAGGGAATAAGCAATAGTCTATTTTTAAATCAAATTTGAGTGACCATGTTCTGGGAACGCAGATTTAGGTTATCCCAAATCCCAATGTGCCGGCAATTTCAGTAAGTTTTCATAGTTTTGCAGAACAAAGAAAATAATGAATCAACACAAGTTTAAAACACGTTGGTGGTTCCATCAGCAAAGGCGGTGACAGCAGACTGAGGGGAGCTCTTCTGTAGGCCTCCTAAGCACTGAGATGCGTTCTTAACAGGCAACAGGCTTCTAGCAAGCCTGTGTTTGAACGATTTGGAAAACAGTACTTCTTAGTGAATTAATTACCTTATTACCTCCTAAAGAATAGCTTTACTGCCTTTCTGTCCTCTCTTTTACCATGATCCCCAAGCCTCAGGTGCAAGGATTGGGCTATAGATGTCTTATCTGGATTTTGGGCAACACCATATTCAGAATTTTTCTGCATTTTTACCACTTGTGGATCTCTTTAGTGGTCTCCAAAAGGAGGTTTATTTGATGAAGAGTGAGAGGTACACTAATCTATGCATATGAAAAATATTTAGAATGGGAAAGAGGCAGAGGAGTAGAGTCTCCTCTAGGGAAAGAGCCAGTGAACCAGGACTTGTGTTGTGACGCTGTAGCTTCTCTATGTGACAGGGAAGCTGTACAAATTTTCAACAACGTGGTCACCTGAGTAAGGCCAGGACAATGACAGCAGTAGTTCATATGTCAGCATGGATCAGGCAATCTCATGGGATCTCAACCACAGATAAAGAGCCACAGGCAATTAATGTTTCCTGGGAGACAGAAAATCTGTCTTCTCCAGTAATAGTCTCTGGTCATCTAATACCAATTAGATGTGAATCTGAAAGCCATATTTATATAAACACACTTGCACACACATGTGCACGTGCACACATACACGCACACACACGTGCGAGCATACGCATGTTGATATACAGTTAACATCTGCCCTGTGGTGTGCTGGCATTCTGAAGACCATTTAGCAAACCCTCATCAAAGACACTATGAGTGTTCAATAAAAGTGCAAGTGACACTCAGTAGAAACACAGGATGTCTGTCCTGGCCACAAGAGCATTAACTCTAACAATGTAAAACTTGTGGAAAACAGACTAGCCCTGTTAACTTTGCAACCCGGGGCTTAAGCTCTCTGCATCCTGACTCAATAGAGGGTGCTCCTGACCCCTTCTTCTTTACATCAGCCACCAGAGTCCAGCCTGGGGCAATAAACTGCATTGACTAGTCTCAAGTGTCAGTCCAAGATTCCGGCTATTACAGTCTCCAAAACACTAGGCTGCAATGCCCTCTAGGAATGTAGAATCAAGGTCTCCCTAAGATAACCTTAGAATCTGCTTCTGTAACTGGTGACTGAGTCTTGTAATGAGGCATGAGTGCCTTTGCAGATGCCATTAGTGTTAAGAACGCCCAACTTCTTGGCATGCGAGACGACACTGTGGTCAGTATGTGTAAGGTCACATTCACAACTATCTTGGGATAGAATGACGTTGCAGGGCTGCAGGTTGGATACACTTTATGGACTATCATGTGGATTATTAATGTGGCCTAACTCGTAGTATGTCACTGCTAACTGAAAATAGGGGTCGAATTTCTCCCTTGGAGATTTAAATAAGACCAAAATTCAATGCGATATGGATCCAAATCTGGCCCAGATGCTATAAAAGAAAACAAATATGACAAAATTTACAGAAGAATTTTATTTTGGGTTAGATTTCTGATGTAGGTCACATCGGGATCAGACGAAACCAGAAGGGAAGAACATTTGTAACTTGCCACAGAATCAAAGTAAATCTTTAAATGGACAAGTATAACAAATAATCAAGGTATTCCCAGTTTTCTGTCTCCCAAAAGACCCGTTTCCATCAGTTTGCACAGAAAAGCTGAATTAGTGTCCCTGGAGAGATGTTGCAGCTTACACCGGATCATTTACAAAGCTGATTTTCTGACAGAACTTCAATGATGTGGAGAAGTTGGAAGGCAACAAGCTCACAGCTAAATTATCCTGGGCCATCACTACCACCCAACAGCTAACTTTTTTTTTTGACCACTTCTATGTGTGAAGTAGCATCTTTGAAGTGTCTTGTGAATATCAGGTAAGTCCCTTTGAAATGTATGAACAGACCCCCTCCCCAGCTTATAGCAAGTCCAAAGTCAAGAACACAGATCATATCTAAGGACTACAGCTGAGGCTCCCACGTTTGATACATCGATCTACCTGATGCTCCCACGAATGCGCTTGAAAGTGCCTTTATTTACGACTTCCTTTCTTACATTATAAACATCTTGTGAAATGGTTACCACATGTTGGAACATAGAAAATGTGGCCATTTAAATCTGTGTTCTGGGCTATGGTTGTCATACTTGACTTCAGAACTCTCACATACTGCCTTTGAGGTGAGAACGGATTCTTGCATGCAAAGAGATCTCCCCTCTGTTTAAACCTACAATGAAAGACCCTGGTCTGACAAGTCTATTTGGGCTCCTTGGTTCCTCTACCTTCAGTGGTTTTCTGAATGTAAAAAATCAAAGCCTTCCCTCCTTGGTTCCACTGCTTTCAGTAGGTATCTTTCTAATTGTAACATTCTAGCCCTCCTAGCTCCCAGGAACTTTTGTCTTGTTTAGCAGATGAGATGCAGCCCAACTTCAGAATTGCTAATAAAGGCCAATTACATCTTCAAGGTAAATTTGTTGCAATTTTGTCTTTTGACAGTGTAAATTATTCAACAGGTCACAGCCTTCTAATGCTGGAGGAAACATGAGCTCAGGGCCTATTTGTATGCACTAAAACTTTGTGTTCTTTCAATTAGATAAAGTTTTCAAAATTGTGGAGTGATTGTGAGGAGGCTGAACACATTTATAATTGGAGTTGGGTGCTGTATATCATACTGACTACAGGCAACCACAATTCTTGTTGAATTTATGTGTGTAAGGAGGAAATAAATGCCAATGATAAGAAACAAAGAAGGCTGGAATGCAGAAACAAATTGTAAAGCTCATGGTTCTTACCCAGAGAGCTTTGCCTGTTTATAAGCTGAGTTCCACAAACAAACATTATATATTTTAGTGCCTATTAAAACCAAGAATTAGCAACATCCTGTGGTAATGTCTCCACTTCTTTTAACCTTATTTGAAGACAAGAGTGGGGAGATCACACCGAGAAATTTCCGAGAGCATATTGGAACGGCAGGAGCCCTCCTGCTCATCCTCAGTGTATGTAGCAGGCTGTGCTAATAATATCATAAATTATAAGACATGGGAAACTATTTGCATCTCACAATAAAAATTTAATCTGAAGGGAACAGGCTGCTCTTGGCTACACGGAACAGGAAATCTATTTATTATGCGAGGATATTTATCAAATTAGTTCTCATTTTTAAAGAATCTGACAGCTTAAAAACTTGAAATTGAGATAATTTTGATAGGTCTTTAAAAAGTTAAGTTATAAACATCTAATGTGTGCTTCAAATGGGAGACATGTTGCTGGCTCTTTTGCCCGGTAGTCCTGATCAAATATAAAAATATATTTCAGTTACCACACATCTTCAAATTAAAAAATAGAACGCGATAGAGCAAAATCACAAGCAATACAGCTGGAAATGTGCCAAATTTTAGTTAGTTCTATTAATGTACCGTAAGTCTCCAAGTGCACTAATACAAAAGGAAGCAGGTGACATAAAACAGTGAAAATCTTCAAGAAAGTGAGGCTTTAATCTTCAAGGTGAGTCTGACTGTCCTTATTAATAGTTCAAGTGCATTCTTACTGTAGTTTAAGCTGTTTCCTTCCCTCCTGAGACAGCCGGGTTCCACTGTCCTTCACTACTGATTGGCTGAGGGGTTTCCAAGGGTGGGAGACAGTACTATAGGAATATTTTTTCTTCTTCCGTCTTGCTGGGGCTACTTTTCAGGTAAATTTCTATCATACAGATGCAAGTAAGTGTGCACAGAAAAGGGTGATTGGTGGCAAAGCAAAATTATTGGAGAGATGGGTCGGTGGTTAAGAGTGCACACTAACCCTCCAGGGACCCAAATTCCATATGCAGAACCTACCTGAGATTTACAACTACAAGCAGATCCAGCTCCAGAGCATTGGATGCTTTCTTTTTGTACTCCCAATACATAGTACACTCATGCACACAAGCACACACACATACTCACACAAATGTGTGCATATGCATACACATGCACACTCACACACACATGAACAGATACACACACACACATACATGCACACACACAGACATGCATACAGACACACACATGTACACACACACAGACATGCACATACACACATGCACACACTGACACGCACACATATACACACAGACATGCACACTCAGACATGCACACATGCACACACAGATACACACACATGTGGACACAGACACTCACAAACAGACATGCACACATGCACACACAGACAGGCACACATATACACACAGACACGCACACATATACACACAGACACGCACACATACAGACATGCACACACAAGACACACACATGCACACACACAATCAGACACACACGCACAAAGACTCACACACACACAGAGTTGTGCAACAGAAATATTTATAACAGTAGGAAATGTGAGAAAGGGCCACAGAGAGACAGAAGGTAAGAGAGGAAGGACATAGGAAGGTAATGACATCAGAAAACCCATGTTATTTACCACAGTTAAAAGAACTGTCCGTTTGTTACAAAAGAAATATGGATGCAGCAAGTCATTTCCCACGAAAGACAGTGTTTGGGTTCAGTAGCAGACATTTTCTCAGGAACCACAACAGTTATTAACTTAAGACTTGCACAACAGATGTTCAGACACGAGAGATCCATTAGTTGCATGTATTTACATGGCATTCCATATGCATGAACTCGTCTGGAGTAGGCAGAAAGTAACAGAGGCAGGCGATGGACCGCCAGCTCTTGTCTAGGGCCGAGCTCTGTTTCCCCCTTCGCTGTCGTGCTCTAATCACTTTTACTTTGTTTGATATCGTAAGATACACGGTGAGTGAGCATGTGTGTACCCTCCTACATTTCACCTGCAAATGTTCATCAGGATTACAGCTGTCCATTAGCTGGATGGGAGATGGATGAGTCTGGAACTAGATATAGCAAAAGGAACTAGGTGGAGTTTTGAATGTACAGCAACAGAAGTTACAGATGTTGAGTATGTAATAACCAGATGGAGTGAGTATTGGCAAACACCAAGGATTTCCTCCTACAGCAAAAAGAGTAGTCAGACTGCCCTTGTTAATATGACCATGGATGACTTACACATGAGAAATCTATTTCTCGTGAGTAAATGAGAGAGCATGTTTGTGGTGGGATATTATTTTAACTGGGCAAAGACTGTTACATGTGGCTGTGCTGCAGAACAATGCGCTACCTGTGTAAAGGTGTGTGACTTTTGTTTCTGATGCATTTGTTTAGTTACACAAAGACGTGCTGCGTTTGCTTCACCTTGCCTGCCTAAGGCACCTGGTTGGTCCAGTGAAGAGCTGAACGAATGGCCAATAGCTAGGCAGAAGAAAGGACAGGTGGAGAAGGCAGAGAGAGAAAAAAAACAAGAGAATTCTGGGCTTGGTAGGGATGGGAGAAGAAAGAGGATTTGAGAACAAAGGACACTCTGGGGAAGCAGCAAGGCAGCCACCGAACAGACAGACACAAGAAGGGAAGAATAAAAGAAAATAAAAGCCCAGTGGCGAAAGGCAGATAAAGGTAAACGGGCTAATTTAAGCAAAAAGAGGTAGCCAGCAACGAGCTTAGACTAGACCAGGTGTTCAAAACTAATTAGCAAGTCTCTGTGTCCAGACTTAAGAGTTCATTTAGTGGCACAAAAGAAATAGCCTGGTGCATTTGGCATTCCGACATGGGACCCAGATTTCCGCACAGCGCCTGAGGAAGCTAAGAGGAAAAAAAGAGATACACTTCCTTGGAGAAGCTCTGTCATATAGCAGAGAACTTACGCAGCTGCACACCAAGCAGAAGCAAAGCCCAAACGCCGCAGGCTGGGCACACACTTCCTAGAGCTGGGGTGACGGAATGTCGTTCCTGGTCCTATGTACCTCAGTTCCTGGTCCTATGTACCTCCACACCAGCCCACAACTTACATCCCAGCTCTCACAGCCCCAAGGAGGGGGTGGATCCAGCCACCAAATACTCGACAGAGGACCCAGTGGTAGCTTAACAGTTTGCTTTGTCCATGCAGGCAAAAAAAAAGCTAGCCATATGTTGGGGAAGTCCTGTTATTTGCCTGTGCATTTGTCAATAAAGTACTGTCTGGCCAATAGAAAACCTAGATAGGAGGGACTAGGAGTCGAGGAGGATTCTGGGAAGGGGAAACACAAGAGAGTCAACATGTAACGCCATTGGCGGTAGGAAGCCTGGAACTATTCTCCGGTAAGAGACATACTTAGATTAACAATTATGGGGTAATTACTTAAAGCAGAGCTAGCCAGTAAGAGACAAACAAGGCCAACAGCTTCATAATTAATATAGCCTCCTGTGTGTTTATTTGGGACTCATGCGGATCTAGAACCAGGCTGGCGCGGCAGAGCCCAGGCGACTGGCGGGGGGATAAACCAAAGCGGCTAGCAAAAGAAAAAGCTGCCCTTAACAGAATGGTGTCAGGAGTGGGATTGAATTTCCACGCAGAATGACAAAAGCTTTAAAGGAATTTTAGAAACAGAAGAACAGAGAGAAGCACAGATTTTGGTAGCAGCATTTTTCTCAGGTGTGCTCTGTTTTGCTAGCGACAAGCCGAGATTCACGTGGCTCGCTTACCGGAGTCTTCCTGACTCGGCATAAAAAGAAAGAAGAAAAAAAAAAACAACAAGGTTCTTTTAAGAGACTGCTAATGATTGAAAGGTGTGTGCGTACAGCTGGAAGTGGCAGCTTTTGCTGGATGTCAGCATGGACTGAGGCGGTAAGCTGGAATCACGCTTATGCCCGCCATCTTGAAACGGCAGTTTAAAACAGCCGCGGTTTTACAGATAAGACACGTGGCCAGAAAAACATAAAGATTTACAGTAAAGTCAGACTTGGATAAAGAAAAACCTCTAAAGGTTTACAGTGTGTTTAAAAATATACGTGAGATTGAGAGAGAAAATGAAACGACAAAGTGGATATAAATACAAAAGCCGGCGTTGTGGTGGCACATGCTGGTAGGACTTACTCCAGAGGCAGAGGCAGGCGGATTTCCAAAGAGAAACCCTGTCTCAAAGAAAAATAAATAAAAGTGAAATAAATAAAGTAATAATAGATAAATAAATAAGCCATGTAAAGATGGAAATCACACAGAGAGTCTGGATACTGTACGCTATTGTGTTTTTCAGTTTTTTTTCATTGCTAAGGAAGGAACAACTGCTAAAGTACACTTGATTATAAATGCTGCTAAATTAATACAACTTATATCTTTTGAAAATACCTTGACTTCAAAATTTAAGCATAAGGATATGTTACTCGGAAAAGGAGTTTTTATTTATGTTTCTACAGAAAATGAAAAGCTAAGGATTCCTTCCAGGCTTTTGTGGTTTGACGAACCAAGACTCCCGGAAGCAGTGGACCAGGGGTTCCAACAATCGAAACAGCAAAGATGATGCAGTCTTACAGACCCCGAAAATATGCACTTATACAGGTTTCTGAGTTTTGTCATGATCTCCATGGTATAAACAGCGCCCCCTTCCAGCAGGAAGCAGTTTGGAATGAGCGACGTCCCAATTCCCATCTTGTTTATAAATCTTTGTTTTCATTTAAATGGGATTGTTTATAATTGGCTAATGATCACAGCCAATGTAAATTTTTGCGTATTGATACAAATTTTAGGTTACTTTTTGTTACAATGTACTGTGTATATGTATGTTTCTCCTCTACTTTAAGGTATTATATCTATGCAGTTGATTTTAAAAGATAAGGTAAAGTTCTAGTCCTTGAAAGCTATTACTATAAACCATTAAGGATAATTTAAAAATTCAGGTTAGTAGTTAGTTATCTGTATCAGCCAAAATTGCTATGTTATGTATGTTTTCAAGATTATACATAGATATATTTCAGGTGGTCTTCAAAAACTTCAGAGACCTACAGAATATGGCATTAAAAATGTTTTCTTAATATGGGGTTTTCCCATGACAGTGATATACATCTGCTCCTGGCAGCACCAATCTGCCTCATAAAAGGATGATGGTCATTGAAGAACCTCCATATAAAGCTTGCTCCAATTGTAGCAAAGCTAGTCACTTTGGTGAGCAAATTCCCAAGCAATAAATACCCATTAAATGTCCAGGCTATAGGTAAGATAGGATAGATTATAGAGTACTTTCTTTAAATTTTCCAAATATAAATGGACTAAATGTTATCATTATAATTCTTGCTTGATAACTCTCTTAATTATATGTAATTTTACTATATTAAAGTTAAAACTTCCCTTTTTGTTTATACAGAAAAGAGGAGATAATGTGGGATGTCCCTCTATAAGCTGTGAATATCTGTTGCTTTTATTGATGAATAAAGCTGTTTTGGCCAGTGGGTAAGCAGAGTAAGCCAGGCAGGAAATCTGGACAGAGGTAGAGGGGGAGTAGCCAGGGTGGAGGAGATACCAGGACATCACCGGTATGCCACAACCACTGGGAAGCCCAGTTTGATAGAAATGGGGTATATTTTAAGAGAGAGCTTGCCAGTAAGAAACAAACAATGGTACCTGATGTTAAACCTCAGAACGGTTATATCATAAGTGGCTGCTGGGACCTGATGGGCAGAGAAAAGAAAAACCAGTCCAGTGGGACCAGGCACACAGAGAAAAGTCTCCTCTACACGGATGCCCCAGTGTTACAGAGGAACCTTGGGTGACTGCCCAGGCAGCCAGATGCCTCCATCATTGAGCATTTTGGAGGTGGCTTTCACCGAACATTCTGTTTATTTTGGCAATACCGTATCCTTCTGGGGGTCTCTGATGAAGTTGAAGGCTAGATGGTTACAGTTGTTGTTTTCTTTAGTTAAGCTGTAAATTTGGTACAAAACGTTGAACTCAGGAAGATAGGATAAATAATGGAGTATTTTCTTTGAATTTGCCAAATACATATGGAATGGTCATCGGTAATGTAATCCTTACTTGTTAACTGCTCTTATTAGTAGCTTTCTTTTCATTAAAACAAAACAAGGGGGAATGTTGTGGAATATTACTTTAGCTAGGCAAAGATGTGTTAGATTTGTTTATGCTGTGGGAGATTGCTTTAGCAGTATAAAGGTGTGTTGCATTTGTCTATGCTGCATTTTTTAACCTCACCTGTCTAAGGCACCTGATTGGTCTAACAAACAGCGGAATGGCCAATAGCTAGGCAGAGAAATAATAGGCAGGGCTGGCAGGCAGAGACAACAAATAGGAGAAATCTAGGCTAGAGAGAGGGAAGGACACAGAGAAGGAGGGGAAAAGAGAGGATTTCTCTGGAGGCAGAAGCCAGGCAGCTACCAGTCAGCCCGCCAGGAGATGCAGGGAGCATTAAGATTTGCAGGAGGGAAGAAGTAAAAAGCCTTGAGGCAAAAGGTAGGTAAAGAGAAACGGGTTAATTTAAGATGAGAGAGCTAGTCAGAAACGAGTCTAGGCTAGGCCACACATTCAGCAGTAGTAATGAGTCTCTGTTCTATGATTTCTGAGGTGGCTGGAGGATCAAAAGGAAAACACTGGCATGCATGTCTCTGAGTTGCACTGTAACACATGGTTGAACTCACGAAGAGTGCCAACTCTTCATGAACCACACCATTCTGCACTCCTGCCTGCAAGAATGAAGCGCTCAGCTGTTTGACATTATTCGTGGAAAATCTACAAAGGCTGCTTTTATTTATTTATTTTTTAATCGCCCATTATACCAGGGTCATAGTCGAAACTCGTAGCTAGCTTTAGCCTCTTTTTGATAATGACCGAGACACTTGCACACAAGTCGTGTGCTCGTTATCCACGCAACGTGTTCGCTGAAATATTTTCCTTTTCTTTCAAAGCTTCTCATTTCTCATGTTGAGATTGAGAGCCCTTTAAGCGTTTAGAGTATGAATCCATTCCCAAACGTGCAATAAACATTCGCTAATTTCTGGTATATTTTCCACTCTTTCAAAGATGTTTCTTGAGGAAAGTGAGTTTTAAATTTGAGAATGTAGATTTGTTAACTAACAAGTGCTATTTTTGTCTCTGAGATTAGCAGTAAAGATATTAGTGGAAACAATATAAAGATGGATGAAAAAAATCACAATATTGAATTAAATTGCTAAGGAAACGAGTAACAGCAAGAAAAATGTTAAGATCCGGGACTGTTTCTTAGAATACTCCAAATTTTAAACTGGAGAAAGACAAAGGCTCTCCAGCAAAGAACTTAAAGAGTTCTTGTGAGGGGAGTGGTGCTGGGTGGTGCCAATGAGGGGAGTTGGTCAGCTGACCTCATAAGCATCCAAAGAGCTGAAGCCTGTAGGGTGTGATCCAGTATTAGAATAGCAACTGAGAGATTGATGGGAACATTCAACCAGAAAAGACTTAAGACATAGCAGGAATGATAAGCCTCACTCAGGGATGGAGGAGGAGCAGAAAGAGGAGGAGGGGGAGGGGGAGGGGAGGGGGAGGAGGAACAGGGAAGGCGAGGAAGAGAAGAATTGCACTCTGTTTCTTTTAGTTTTAGATGACGATGAAATGTCAGGCACTCAGGTTGACGGAGAGAATGCAGTTCAGAGGGAGAGTGCTGATGCTATTGCAAAGAGAGAGAAGGCTGAGGGTCTTCGCTGCTGGGCCAGGGAGCAAGATCTGTACACAGGTTAGGTTTCTCTCCACAAACACAGAGGAGTTCCTTTGCTAATGCATCTGTGAGTCCAGGCAGTGCAGGTAGGAATCAGTGACCAGCGGCGACTTGGCAGCTCCTGGGAGTTTGCTGGTAGGGGTGTGTACACATGCTCAGAGTGTTTCTGGTTGTTTGTTACGTGAATAAAACCATCGAATCAAATGATCGTTTAATTACTTTTGTTGTTCTACCACTGCAGGCGGAGGTGACCAGCAGGACACTTCTGTTGCTCACGCTCACGGTTCATGCGATCATCTTCAAGACCTGTTTTATGTTTTGTTTTCTTTTTTTAAGTCTTTGGAAGTAGTGGGAATGGAATTCCACGTCTCCATGTTGTTGCAACCTGAATGAGCAAGGATAACCTTAGCTGCCAGTGTGCTTATTTAGAAGTAAATTAATATGACATTCCAAAGTATGTTATTACTAATTTTTACTCCTTGAGAGACTTCACATGCCTGTAATTCCTGTGTCGTTTTCCAGACACCTCATCCTTTTCTCCCTTCATCTTTCCCTCTCCTACAGAAACCCTTCATTGCAATAAAACATACTCTCATGGTTTTCTTTGTTCTGTCTTTTTTTTCCTTTTGTTTGTTGGTGTGTTACACACTGAGTTTAGCTAATGTTACTTAGTATGAATGGGAGATTATTTACTACATCATGGGCAAGCTGACATTGGCTACGCTAATGAAAATTATACCTCCTTAGGTACCACTGATTGTCCAAAGTCCCTCAAAAAGGAGGGTGGAACATTGGTCCCTTCTTCATCCATGATGATATGGAGATGGGCCTGGTCTTGTGTAGGTAGCCACAGATGCTGCCAGTCTGTTGCTGCAATGACCGTGATGTGCCTGTAAGATGTCTTGATTCTTATACACAAATATTTCTTTTCTTGCATTGGATTTATTAAAGTCAATGTTACAGTAAGACATATGAATGACAGGAAACTTAGGAAGATTTCTTTTTTAAGAATAAAATTCCCGACAGCTTAGAATTTGTTTACTGATGTATCATTCTTAGAAATGTACAAGTCCTAGAAATGTATTAATGGTCATGTTGAGATGTCTGGTAAAGATACTCTAATTGGTTTTATTTAAATAAATACTGACCCAATTTATTAGACATCTCCGTGTCCCTTTAATGAGAATGTTACTTAATATATGGTCTGTATATAAGAATTTGAAGAAGCTATAGCTTAAATGGACAGATCCAAAACCAAAGCAAAATGAGGAACTCTCTGTTTGTAAGGTAAGGAAAGATCGATCTAATTTACAAACACCTCTAGACTGAAGTCAGGACCGTGTGGTAGGGATTTGGGGGCCCGTGGGACCCTCTGAAGCAGGAAGTGCTTTGTGTGATAGGTTTATTTGTCTCCCTTTCCTTCTGTTTGTGGTCTTAGGAGCATGGCCCTTGAAGGTCTACAAATAACTACAAAAGCTCTGCTATTTGGTAGATCCTGGGATGAACACGGGCAGGAGACTACAGTACTAAATGAATCACAAGAAGCATGCAGTCATTTAAATGGTCCTTCTGACCTAGAATTCACATCAGCAAAGCCTTTTTGGAACTCCAAAATTACAAGGTAAAATAAGAATGCAGATTATTTTCTCTATTTTTTGATGAGTTTGGGGCACTTAAAGAGGACAGGATGAATTATAAACAGCAGAAAAATAGCTTTTACTGCTGAATTTCATCTTGGTCCTCTGGCCCCTGTATCTCTTCCATTAAGTATTAACTGTTTTCCCATCTGGGATGCAATCATATCCTAATGAAACTAAAATTATCTAAAATGCGATTCAGGAATAGAGGTTGTTTCAAGACTTATAAAGATCCTTTCTGATTTATACTTTGAATTTCATTCACATTGACATTGGTTGGAGCATAAAAAGGAAATAAAATTAAAGGAAAAAATATGGACTTACATACTCAGAAAAGCAGTGTTCCAATCTATGTAAAAGTAATGCAGAATACAATCTTTTTGTGTTCAAAGTAGATTGGGGTGAAGAAGAAAAAATCATGTAAGCCAACATCAGACGTTCCAACATAGCTTTGAGATCAAAGCTCTCATTACATATATAACCAAATTAGATGAAGCAGTTCAATAGACTTTTTAGACCTAACATCTTTTTTGCTTCTTTCTGTAGATAAAAGATATTGATATCCAATACTGAAAACTGTACCATTAGTGGGAAACCAGCTTCGCCATAGTGCAGTCTCTCTATTGGAAGGTAGTCTTCAAACAGATGTTAGATCTCTGCTGGCCCTGAGAGAACTTCAAAGCTGAATAAACTCAGAAAGGGAGGAATGTGGCATCAGCAAAGTCATTCAACTGCGAGGTACACCATACACTCAACGCGCAAAACGGAGACTGTTTCAGCCCTGGCTGCACAAAGCCTTGAAGGGCTTCATTATTGCTTTTGATTTTGCTGATTGCTTATTAGCTGACTCTCTTCAACCACCTGGCTGTTCTAAATGAAAAGATTCCACTCGTATTCTAAATGATTATCGGCATGGTGATTGAAGGCGGAATCCTTCCAAGAACACACTTAGTCTGCCCTTGACCATGTAAAAAAGTAACCAATAGAGGGGAGAGATTGCTGAATAGAGCCCATTCCACTGATACTCCCTCAAATAACTGCAAATTGAAAGATTGCAAACTAATGCAAAGACTAGGGGGGCTAGCTAATGAAGCATTTCTCATACTGAGCTTCCCAAGGAGCCTAGATAGGAAGACTACGCAGAGCTTCTTGGCATCTGACTTCTTCCATAATGGCATGTTTGTCCTTTCAACTCTGTCAGAATATACTGTCTAGTAAGCACACA
The DNA here is from genome assembly GCF_017639785.1 of Mesocricetus auratus. Taxonomy (NCBI): domain Eukaryota; kingdom Metazoa; phylum Chordata; class Mammalia; order Rodentia; family Cricetidae; genus Mesocricetus; species Mesocricetus auratus. Next base: position 3,580,783 of record NW_024429193.1, on the reverse strand, counting down.
CACATACAAAAGAACAAGGACAAAAGCAAAACCTTGTTTTCTTGTAAGATAGCAAAGCTAAATGAAAGCTAGCTTGTGTGAACTTAGACATTTTAGAGTACCTCAGTGTTTCTCATAGACTATGTATGTCCTGTCTTTGTTTAAGTCATTTTAAGACAAAAAGGGCAGAAACTAAGATATGGGCTTGATGCATGGCAGCCAAAATGATGACATCCACGCACTTACTTTGCTGGGGTGTTTATGCCATGTGTTCTAGGCATATAAGGAAATATCTCAGAGTTTGAGGAAGAGGTCCGACGCAAAACAGAATCTTTTCTACGAGACACAGCAGTGGAATTTTGCGGCACACTGAAAGCTCCATGTATGTCAGTAACACTTCCAGGATCCAGTTCCTGATAGCATTTTCTCGTGAACAATGCCAAAGGAGAACATGAGGATAAGGAAAGCATCTCCATTACGTGGATTGGTTAGCATCCTTGTTGGCAGGGCTCCACAAAGCTGTGTTTAATGCTCTCAGTCTCCCCAGGAAAGCAAGTGCCTTACTTCTGTGTGACCCCTCTTCCTAGCCACAAGCCTTAGCAACTATTAGACTTGAATAGTCTCATTAGAACAAAATCACCCTGGTGAATGAAAAGTCTTGTTCACAGTAAGTGGGCCATGGCACAGGCTTCAGCTCTTCTTCCATGGAGACCGCTGTCCCACTTTCTGCTAGCCCAGGAACCTGAGAATCCAGTCACCAAATCGCCCTTTTCCATAACCTTTACCAAGGTTCGGTCTCCTTTGTTCTGTAGAGAAAATAGCTTTGGGAAAAAAAAAACGGAGAAACATTCAAGAGTAGACACATAAATTTCATGAGCCTTCTGTTTTTGTGTTTTTTTTCTGCGTTGTAGGGGCTCAAGATTTTTGACAAATCATCAGACCCAATACCTAAAATGTGGTGTGAAATAAGACGCCCTTGCAAGGAAAAGGTCCCGCACCTTTAACCGTATATCTTGCTGAAAGCATGGCATTTAAAATACAGACAGCTTTCTAAGAGTGTGGTGGTTTTATAGATGTGGGAATAAAAGGCTGTGGAAAAGTCAAACTGCTGGTCTCCGTGTATCATCGCAGTAAAATATGATAGATCATTCCTCCAGGCTGCCAAATTCTACAGTCTATGCATTTTAGTGAATTCTATCAACTGGTCTTCACTTACATTCAGTGTTCGAAGGTGGATACAATTAAGCTAAGAGCAGCAGTTTTGTGTAATCTGCCTTTTGCTGTGAGAAATTCTGCAGTTATTCTTAAGTGACTATATAGATGTGTGGGGAAAGGCACACTGGCATGCTAGCCAATCGTATGAGTTCCTGGACACACACCATTATTCAGGGTAACCGTGAAAGTGATGCTGGAAGGAGGAGCTGGTCATGTTAGGAAGGGGTGCACTCTTGGATGATCTCACATCCGCATCACAGGGGCCTCTTAGTGTGTTAGAGGAACAGGCTCCATTCAGTGAGCCTGCGTCCCACCTTGTCCCCCTCCATTCCCAATGTCTTAACATTTGACCTCTACAAGTAGGTTAGTAAACTGGAGGTCAGGACCACAGTGATGGACTTACCAACCCCTGGAGATTAGAGTCAAATGGATTTTTACTGTAGAATATACACTCTTTGGTATTTTGTCATATAAAAAAATACCAAGGACAAAGCTAGGCACAACCTGCAATGGTAACCAAGCTACACTAATGCTGTCAGTGCTGTGAATGATGTATTAGGGGAGTTTGGAGACATGACATTCATTTTTCTACAGAGTTTATACTCCTTCCTGGGAATTACAAGTGGCACTCATAAATTATTTTCAGTAAGCATTATCTGAAAGCAGTCATTAAGTTTAAATAATGGAATGTGAGTGTTCTACCCAAAGAAACACATTGAGAAGTGTGTATTGTAAACCAGCCTTGTACTTTTTCTATAAGAAAGGTAGAAGAAAAGAGACAGGAATTGTAACTTTCATAGTTGTGAAAGTTATGTATAAATTATTTAAGCATAAAGACTATTTGTTTACTACATTTAACAACCTGGAATATTCAAACCCTTGTTTGCTTACCTTCAATAAAAATTTATCAAGAGGCTGTTACCATGCAACTAAAGCTGACCCAGGCCCAGCACTGAGTTTCCTCTTGTATCTTAACATTGAAGAACTGGGTTTATTTTAGGGACGGAGTCTTTTCACACACACTAACTTCCACCGTAAATCGGTCTACATCTCCCTCCTCATCTACTAGATACCTAAAGATTCAACACATGAGAAATGATGTCATTTTTCACTTATTGATATTGGGAACACTTGTTTGCAAACATACATTACATTGGGGACTCTTTTAAAAACTCTATGTCGTGCACGTAGTCCATGCTGACCTTAACTTTCCATGATGAGTAGCCAAGCGTGACCATGAACTTCTGTCTTCACCTTCCATATATACAGCCATGTGGCATCAGAAACTAATTATGATACAATGGGCATTGAACTAGGTGCTTCCTACTTGTCAGGCAGGTGCTCTATGGATGGAGCTGCGTCCCAGACCTCTGATGCATTTATTTCTACTGTCACAGGAAATAGATAGGTTCAATAAAATGTAAAGGGGTAAATCGCATCAAAACTACATAAGGAAGAGAAACACAGGATCCTTAGCAGATGACGACTAGGTTTCATAGGAGTCTCACGATGAAATCTTGTCTCCAGGCTTCAAAGTAAGGCATCCCCCTCCCTTGTTCCTAGAACTTTCATCTAAAATTGCTGCTGGGTCCAGCATACTAGAATCATCTGGTTTAAACAAATTGCACCACGTATTCCTAGATAGAAACCAGAATAAGTTCGGTGGCCTCTGGGTGACAGTGAAGTGGCTGGTGGCAGGTCAACTGACCATATAGTGGCCAAAGCCAGTAAGGGGTGCTCTTCTGTGGGTCTGGTGTTCACCAGCGCGGACCCAGTTTCATATCACACTACCTAGTGTCCTCAAATGCAAAATGAAGAAATCAGCAATGTCCCGCTGGTAAGCATGTGACAAAGCACAAAACAATAGAGTCTGTGTATCCAGGGCTTGCAAGGGCAGCTTTGACATGGTTGTGCCTGGTAGACATCAGTTCCATTGCCTCATCAATAACTGTGTACATTTTCTATCAGCCTTCATTTCTGGAGGTTGAGGCTTCCTCAGGGTTCAGAATTTGTATCTCCTCTGTAGATCTCTTCCTTTCTCCATCGCTGAGACTTGCTAGTCTGTCACCATTCTAGCTTCAAAGCAGCCTTTAACATTGTGGAACAAGCCATTCAACCCTGATGGGGATGACAGAAGAAGGAACAGTTCCGTGACTGACCATTCCCACACATTAATGGAAACAAAACCTGCAATCATTCTGTCATTTGAAATCGACTTCAGGAGATTTTTTTAGCAAAAGAAATAACATCATTTCACCAATATTAGCAAGACTCTGTTGTTAACTAGAGAGTAAACTTCTACACACTGTGGGTGTCTCATGCATACTGTGAAGAACAGATCCATCATTGTGTGCTTTTAACGTATGAGGTATTTTTCCTGAAACACTACAAAAATTTAACGAACGATAATGAATAGATGATGCAGATATCACATAGAGTTACTACATTTCAACTGCCAACTAAAAGTAAAGATATTAATGGATGTCATTGAAGATCTGTGCACCTGGTTTTTCTGGTCAATATCATGTGAGTGTAAACTATTTTCATAAAGAAGAGGTCTCTGTAGATTCATGACCATATGGGGTCAGCATGAGAAGATGGTACATGTTTAAAATTTGTGATCAGCTAATATAGGCTCTGAGTATCCCCATGCCTTAGTGGCTGGAATCTGAGATGAGTTCCACTACAGAGCATCAGATGAAGTGTGTTGACACAAAAGGATTGTCATTGCTCAACACAAGGTCATCGAGAAGATTCTCACAGGAAGGAAACGGGAAGGCTCTGAAGACAACAGGTGGTTACTGAAGAAGAGACTGAGAAGTTCTCATGAGGTACAATCCAGGAACTGTCCACAGCCCTAGGTAATAGAAAAATGGCTCTAGAGGAGGTAAACAGATAACACGGACAAAAATGCATACATGCCACTGACACAGAAATGCTTTTGAATACCCACAGTTTAAATAAGAGCTTGTGTTTTTCTAATCCACAGGAGTTAATTGAAATTTCAAAAGACTGTTTTTTATTTTGCATATGTATGTAGGTAGGAGCATGTGAATGCATGCACTCTCAGAGACCCAAAGAGGGAGTCAGATCCCCTGTAGGTAGAGTTACAGGCAATTGTGTGTCAGCAGACATGGGTGCGGGGATCAGAACTGAGGTCCTGTGGGAGAGCAGACCACACTGTTAGCCACTGAGACGTTTCACCAGGTCCTGGTTAGTATTTCTATAGAGGAGTAGAGCTGGAGAAGGTATCACATGGTTTCTACCTTTACGCCCACTAATTAAAACCTGAATGTTGCATGTAGCTTGTTAGTTTATGTATGGATAAGAGTCTGAGGGGGCCTCCCTCAGGATGGTGAGCATTATGCACAGATCATCTTAGTCACTTATTCAAAGAAGAGGCTTTTGTATTATTTTTCTTTATTCTTGAGAAATTCATATGTGTAGACAATGAAGAACAACCCTATCTGCCTCAAATTTGCGATCCCATCCAGACCTCCACACGTTCCCTCCCACTTTCATGTCTTCTGGGTAACTTTGTTGCTGTTGTTGTTTGTTTTGATAACCTCTTAAGTCCAATAATTGGAGTATGGAACAATCGAAAACAGTAAAAAATAATCATGATAAAATTTTTAAAAAAAGAAATGAAGGAATGATTGTTCTTCTCATAGTAGTTATTAGCTTCCAATAGTTTCTCTGTAGGGCTGAGGCCTGGACAGCACCTCCCTTGAATCCATTTATTATCAAAACAGAGACTTAATCATATTTCTCAGACAGCTGCTGATTTTTTATTTTTATTATGAAACAGAGTAAATCCATTTAAACTCAATGAGGAAATTATTGACCAGAGATTACCCTCTACTTATGTGTCTGAAGCATATCTAAGACGTCATGAGCACACTGATACTTTGAATTGTCTAACAAGAAGGGTCTTACTCTGACTTCAAAAGTGTGGAGAAAATCTTCTGTCAGTCATTACAGACTTCCTCTGTGCTGGGTGTCTACTTAGTGATATTTGTTCTTTTGGGATTCAGTGATTTTGCTATTATAACTAGAAGTCACCTTAATAACCATCTCTTAACAAATTTTAAGTCATTTTTATTTTAATAGGTATTTGTGTTAGAGTTGGCAGGTAGGGGTCGGTGTGTGGGTGAGTCCCACTGCCCATGGAAGCCAGGAGTGAGTGTCGTATGTCACGGAGAAGAAGTCACAGGTGCTAGTGATCTTCTTGAAGCAGGAGCTGGGACTCAAAATCTGCAAGAACAGTACATGCTCGCTAAGGAATGAATAACATCATTGAAATGGAAGATGATTCCCTAATTTTGACTGTGTTGTGAGAAAAGCGATTAATTTCCCATAAGTAATCATTACTAGTAGTCAAGTCTTTTTATGAACTGTAACCACCTTGGACCTGTGTGTGCTTGAGGGAGCAGCTGGCTGGACACCTCTACAGTGGGCAGATGAAACTGTGAGCCAGGCAGGTGGAAAACACTGACCTCAAGTCATTGTGAGTCAATGAACTTGTTCCAGTTCTCAAATGATGTGTTAAAGAAGCCGATTCCAAGCAGAGGAGGCCTGTTTCTTTCTTTATGAGCTCTGTGGGGTGTGATTGATAAAATATACTCATTTATATACACACACAGCAATGCTCTGAGGTAACATTTCATGACCTGGATGGTGCTCTAAGAAATTCTGCCCAGCTTCAGTGCTCTGGAAAGATCTGTACTCCCAAGCTATCTGAAATTGATTTCTTTTGTTGAAAAGCCATTGGTCTTTATATATATATATATATATATATATATATATATATATATATAGAGAGAGAGAGAGAGAGAGAGAGAGAGAGAGAGAGAGAGAAAGAACGTGAACTCTGCAATCCTTTTTGGTAAATATCAGTTTTGTTTAATGTTATTTTAATTTTGAATTTAAGTTTCTCTTTTAATTGCCAACCATTTGCAAAGCATTTGCTTCCCTTTGCATTCCATTGGTAATGGGCAAAAACTGGGTTAATCATATTTCCTGCAATAGCTCAGTGTTCCGAAGCTTGAAGACCTTACCAATTTGAAGGAACACAGAAGACTCTTCTGTTTTAATTCATAATTCCCTCAACTGAATGCAGCAAGTGGTATTATTTCATAATACCTACACACTTCTTAGCATGGTGTTTGCCTGAATCTCCTCTGCATCTTTGCTTTACCATGTCAAGTGTCTGAGATTAAAACATACATATTTCTCCCCCCTTACTCGCATTTGATTCACCCTTTCACTCACATACAGGGAAGTCTACTCTTTCCGTTGCATGATTCCAAGGGGTGCATGGGTGGTGTACGGTGAGTTATTCACTGTCAAAATCTGCAATCAGTAACAACACAGCTTCAGTGTGTTGGCTGTTATAGTCAGGGGAGCGGGATTTACGAAGCTCAGGGAAAAAAACCATCGTGCATAGCTTGAGCATCAGTAGAGAACACAAGTCCCTCATCCAGGGTCTGATGGGAATGATTCTTCTGCATGGCTGAGAGAAGCGTCTTTCAGTTCAGTCAGTCTGCTGGAGACTTTATCTCTTCATGTTGTTTTCCTGAAGGTCCAGCTATGGCCCAGTTAACCTTCCATCTTGAAGCTCCAATTGCGTGTGTCAGTGCCCACACTATTTATTTTCAGCTGGTTGCTCCCATGGGGCACTTGAATTCTTCCTAGGGATTTTTGTTGGTGATAAAATAAGTCACAATACTAGTAATCACGTTTGATACCGGTTCAGTCATTCCACGCTTTAGATTTATCCAAAAGAATCTGACATTCAGATACGGTTTTGTTTCCACAATATGGCAACTCATTGTCTAACGATACCTTAAGCAGCTGTGTTCCTCCTGTGTGCCATGTGCCATACTATGGACACTACCTTTTGAAGGGTTTGCACAGCGTCTGTGACCCTCCGCTATTCTGTGCAATGCCTCCCTCAATCCCATCCATTTGTATGTTCACCCTGGTCATTCCCTCTGTTCCCTCCAGTCACAAGATAACCCCAAATCCTGAGCTCTTCTCATCCTTTACCTCAGAAGGCCAGTGATTTTCACCCAAAGCACAATGTAAGTCAAACAGAATAAATGTCTAATTACTAAAAGGCAAGTCAACTTTCCACTCTATGGTGACTCCGGCTTCCTGAAGTCAGTTCTACTTTTCAGGTCTTCTTTTACAAAACTGCCTGCTTCCATGCAACACACATTATGTGAGTTAATGATGTGCCTGCCAACAAATAACATTGACCCTAACCAGTCTTTAAAGCAAGGAATCTGCTTGTGAATCCCTTGCAATATGCACATAGCACAGAGCTTAACCGCATGATCCAAAGATCATGGCCCCTAAAAATCTAGCTATTAGAATAGAGTTGGGCGGCAACTACTACTTCACATCTAAGCTCTCAGTACATATTTTAATCCTGAAACCATATGAGGATAAACAAAACAGAAGCTCCTACTACATCTAATTCCTAGAAGTATGTGATATCAGCATTATTAAGTACAAGGGAAATTAGTTTTAAAACAGGTTTTGGCTATCATCCTATGTGCTTCAATTAGGTAAGAATTATGGGGAGGTGAGAGATTTTTGCGTGGACCTCTGAGAAGTTGCTGTTGTAAGAAATTCCTGACAAACTTATTTCTCAGGGGTCTTTTTTGACATTTTTTAAATATTTTAATTTTATTTTATATTCCAACCACAGTTCTCCCTCCCACGCAAATCCCTAAATATCTGCCCTTCACCTGAGCATGGAGATGAGTTGTTGACTGAGTGCTGACTTCTTGAGTCAGGGATCACCAGGTTTTGCGTTCTGCAGATGAGATTCTCAACTTTTCTAGCTTAAAAGGCCCAGGTAAGATGGTGAGTCACAACTTGATTATAGTCAGATCCATAGCTGTTCTTTGTACCTGGGAACTTGGAAGAGTGTTTTGTTGGTTGAAAAGGGATCAGAGTTGACTGAGGTGTGAATTCTTATGAAGAGCTGTTAATTTGGTCTAACAGCATCGAGAAAACTGGTGAATTTCCTTCCCTCTCTACATTTTTGTCTTTATCCAAACCCTCTGTTTAAATATGTTTTTTGTTTCTGTTTTCAGTTCTCTGGAGCCTACCTGTTAACCAAACAGTTGGTCTTCAGATCTCTTTTGAAAATTCAGTCCATTCTGTCTTCTTGACTCTTCAGACTTCACACAGTTTTCAGAATCCAAAGAGGATCCCCACTTGTGATTTCATGTTTTAACAAACTAAATCTGGACAGCATTTGTTTTCCTTCTTCAATTCTTTTTTCTATTATTTTCTGTGAAAAACTCGCCAAACACAAATAAGTGATTATCTTAATAGTAGTGTGTCATTCACCCCTGCCTTTTGCAGCCTTATGTTTCATAACCCCTCTGTCCCTCCTACTCTTCCTCCTCCTCTCCATCCTCATCTTCTTCCTCCTCCTCCTCCTCCTCCTCTTCTTTCTCCATCTCCCTCTCTCCCTTCTCTTTGCTGTTCACCATGGTTACGAGTCCCTCTTTTCCTTTTGGATATTGGCTTTTTATTGAGACTATGTTAAAAGATGAGCAACAAAACCCAGTTACCTGCTGCCGTGGGCTAGGACGGAAGCTGCAGGCACCCTAGGCACCATCTCTGCCCTATATCCAGTCTGTACTTTTCAGGTTTTCAGTAGCGAGGAAGATTCAATCTGTGTGTTTCACTCTCTGAGGCCCGGGCATGCAAAGCTCATCACTAGCCAACCCAGCGCTCCTGACAGTTCTAACTACATTGTGTTTCCAAGGCACCCTACTTTCTGGTTTTCTTCCAGGCTTCTGTCTCACTTCCTGGTCTGCAGCCTTCCTCTGTAATAAGGTGGGGAGTTGGAGTTGATGGTGTGTAGGAGGAAAAGTGGGTAGGAATAAACCAGTAGAATCGTATGTCACTTAGACCCTTCAGATACTGAGCGATGCCAGAAGCCTGCACCTGTCTTCGTTTTAGATGCCCATCACCCCAACGATCTTTGTCTCATGGATTAATGGCTCTAATTTTAACTCTGAGCTAGCAGATGACCCCTCACAGTCCCTTCCATGGTGTTTCTCGTAAGGTTGGTCGCACAGTCTTTTGTTGTTTCTGTGATGGACAGGCTCACATTTCACATCTTAGTAATCACCAGTGTCTTTTTTAAATGACAGTATAGAGTTCTTGTTCTCTGTGGCTCTCCACCCTATTCTCACTCCAGGGTTCTGTCTGAGCCTCTCCTGGTCCTTCTCCAAAGTCATATATATGGAGGAAACCTATATCCCCATCCTCCAGTGAAGATTTTCCTCAAAGGAAGAAGTAAATTTTCTAGGTTTGTTGCAAGCTTTCTTTGCTCAGTCCAGTTCACAACTTTCAAATTTGCGCTTTAGAAATAGCGGAAAAATGAATTTGTATTCTCATCCAGTGTGCAATTTGATACAAGCATTACACAACTTACATTGGATTCAATCTAATATTATTTCATAGTATAGTTTATTGTAAAAACATTTGATTTACATTCAACTGTTATGTCATCATAGAATAGTTTTAAATTCAATAATTATTGTTATTAGTAGAAAATTCAGATCAAGCTTCTCTCTATAAAATTTTGCATGTGCTCAGAATATTTTTCTAGTTTCACTTTGATTAAAATCACTTCTGTGAGTACTCAAATCCTTGAGATTTTTGTGTCAAGGGATTATTGTGAAGGATGGCATTTGCTTCTACAAACATGTGACCCTGTACCAGATGCTTGCAGAGTCCACACGGCTTAAAGCGTTACTCCTGCTTCTGTTTTATTTTTTTATGTTCTGCAATGACCCATGAAAGTTTTTTTTTGGAATTTTAATACACACACACAAACACACACACCCACCCCATATATATATATAATTACTTTATTTTTGCTGTGTTTGTAAATCAGAGAAATATACACATACACACTCTAACCTTAGAATTCCAGAAATGATCAGAACTGATTAATTAGTAATGACTCAAGAAATTCACATATTAAACAACGAAGACTGAAATATACGTATAGATAGACAATATATTTGTTAGGGTAACAGAGAACAATTTATAAAATGTATACATTAAGGAATGTGTTATTTGCAGAAAAGCAAACATAGGGTCCAAATAAACAATGGGGAAATTAACACAAGTACTTCCCAACTCCATGTTGTTCCAAAGCAAGGTGAGTCTGAGTTCACATTGTGTGTGGTGGTGTCTTTATTGACTTTTAATCATCTATCCTGTTCCCTGGTCTGTATGTTATAGTTGTTACTATGCTACATGTGCTTCCTGCATCACAGGAGTGTCGTTGAAAAAAAAAAACCAAACAAAGAGGTTAAAGCAGTGAGATTCTTCCTTCACAGCAAAAAGGAATATATTATGCTAATGTATCTTACAGTGAGTGCCCATTAGAAGGACAAGTCTACTTTATCTAAGAATGATGCAGACAAAGGGCTGTGAGATGGTCCTTGATGTCTCACTTAGGCAAGCGTTAAATAAAGTTGTCGAGGATTTCTTTTCCTTTACATATGAAATGTGTTAGAATCTCATAGCTCCCTCCTCCCTTTTTGGCATAAAGAGTCTCTAATCTCATTTTCCTCCTTCTGGGTAATGACTTATTGTGTGTTAATACAGAGATTTTCATTTGCTAAGTGTTTTTACAAGCATTTATTAGTGAAGCCTTCTTCATTATACTCAGCATTTTACTCAATAAATGTCAACAAACTTTATTCATAAGATGGTTGAGGAAGAAAGTTGTTCCTTAGCCTGCTTGGCATTGTGCAAAGTAAGTACAAAGTGGCGTAGTTATTTCAGTCCACACTGTAGGAGGCAGAGCTGAAATTAGAACTCAGGCTTCCAGCTTTCAACTTCTGCACCGGTGCTCTTAACTTCTGAAGTCCTGAGCCCCTGCTGGGGAATTTTTATGCTTTACAACTTCTGATTTTGTGGTGATATTGAGACATATCTGGCGGTTGATCAGGTGCAAATTAAACATGAGCCCTGTGATCATGCTTTTTTATTTTTTCTTTGGACAAAGTATCTCATAGAGTTCTAGTGTTCCTTTGAACTTTATTTCAAAATTAATGCTATAAATAATTATAACAAATATGTCACGAGAAGATTTGATTCTATCAAAAGTAAAATTTTTATAGTGTATGCATGATGTAGAAATGTATTTGCATTTTTAAATTTTGTATATTTTTAAAATTTTTTAATTGACATAAGTCACAAGGCGATAGCATGATAAATTCTGTAATATGAAGTTAGATTTTTCTGTTATTTTCCTCAAATATTTAGCTTTAGAATCTTTTTATTCATCAAAGTATATTTAATACCAATTATAACCATAAGAACATTCAGTATAATAATTAATATTGAGAATGTGTGATCTATTTGTGAGACATTAAGACAGAATCTACTGAGGGCTGAGTATAATAGGTGATCAGTGCTTAGGTCCTATTTGCAAAATGTTATTTTACTTCCTCCAAAATGTTGATATTCAAGACTTATGGATTTTTTTCTTTTAGAAAATATGCATGTGAGTACATGTGAGTGTGTGTGCCTATGAGTGTCTGTCTGTGAGTGTGTGTGTATGTGAGTATGTCAGTGTATGTGCACCTAGGATTGTGTGTGTCTATGAGTGTGTGTGCACATGTGAGTGTCTGTGTGCCTATGAGTGTGTGTTCCTATAAGTCTATGTGCATGTGAGTGTGTGTCTGTGTGTGTGTCTGTGACTGTGTGTGTCTTTGACTGTGTTTGAGTGTGTGTGTGTGTCTGTGATTGTGTGTGAGTGTGTGTGTCTGTGAGTGTTGTCTGTGACTGTGTGTGTCTGTGAGTGTGTGTCCCTACAAGTCCATGTGCATGTGAGCAAATGTGAGTGTGTGTGCCTGTGAGTTCATGCACTTGTGAGTGTGTGTACCTGTAGCAACAAAAGAGGTGGGGTAGGAATTCCTGGAGCTGGAGTTGCTGGTCATTTGAGATTCAGAGTCCTTGGGACCCTGCTCCGACATGAAGAGTTCTTATTGTTCAAGAAATGATACACTAAAATTACACCAGCAGAGGATTCAAAGATAGAGATCCTTGGGATAGAGAGAAGACTAAGCCATTAGAATCTAGGCTCACAATCAAAACATCATTCACTACTTATTAGTCATTGCTCCTGGATATTGAAGTCTTATGTTGCTATCTCCTGCTTTACAGAAAAAAAATCTTCTGACCTATGTGGCAAAAAGAGAATCTAGACATATCAATTTATGAACCACAAGCTGTGCAGTTTTCCAAATGTGCTCTGTAGACGTCATCAATAAGGAAAGTCATAAACACACTTCTCTCTGAGCACCTCTTCCAACTCTCAGGACCACAAGTGTAGAATCAACCCAGTCAAATGAGTTCAGAGAGACATCATTTTCTCCCAAGAAGTTCTGCTTCCTGTAATTCCTGTCATCAGAAAAGGGAGTGGGGAGAGGTCATTAAGTCTTCAAAACTCTGCTCCTTCATCCATGTGTGATGGAGCGGTCCTTCTTCTCCTCTGTGAACCAGGGTGGAAGTGTGAATGTCACAGACATGGAGGAAGTGATGTCACTAATTCAACCCCTCGTATCTAACAATAGCCCATGGAATCTGAGACTGGATCAAGCCAGTTCTGGCTGGTCATATAAGCTGCGTCTAATCTAATTAGACAAAGGGTCTATCAAAAATTCTTGTTTTGTATTTGTGTGTGTGCGTGAGTAGAATATTTGGTTCTTGAGGATCCCTCACTGCATCTGAAGCTAGGCTGCTCCAGTAAGATTTGAGGACCCTGTTGGCAGTGCTTTCTAGCACCAGCTATGTACACTGGCCTAAAGGAATGTCAGAATCCTGAGGGTTGAAGCTCATCTTGTCCTGTTTGCATAGCAAATGGTATTTCACACTGAGTAATCTCTTTAGCTCTTTCATTTTCAATTCTTGGTGAAACAAAAAAACATTTTTATCAGCGTTATTATCACCATTTCCATTGGTGAGATGCATCTCACGTGTTTTTCCTCAGAAAACCTTTAATGGCCACAAGGAAACACCATTTAATAACCCTATTTAAAAAAAAGCTATTCAGGATATAAAAAATTCTATATTAAAATTAAATATTTTGAAACCTAACAAGAGTTTTGGGAAGACAGATCACTTGGTAAAGGGCTTGACTACAAGCATGAAGGGCTGAGGTAGAGGGTGTGGTTGTCTGCCTATAATCCTGTTGCCTGAGAGGGAGAGACAGGACATCTTAGCAAGATAACTACCCAGATTAGCAGAGTCATCAAGCTCTGTATTCAAGTGAAAGACGTTGCCCACATATATGAAGTGGAGATCAAGGAAAACACCTAATTGGAGCCTCTAAAAACTACCTGCTCGCTGATCCTGGTGCACACAGACCCACAAGCACAGTTGTGTCCATAGCATGCAAACATACAGACACCACATATGTGCATGCACACATCATACAAAGAATAGCCAGGAAAAAAGATGTCTCTCCACCTTATCTGTCCTAGACTTGGATTTTCTCTAGTCACTAACACGTGTTCTCTGCGGAGCTCTCCATAATCGGCATGACTGTCACCTTATCCTTATGTTTTTGTCTGTTTAATATTTTTGATTATATTCTGCACGATAGGTATACATTTTTGTACTTCTGAATGACTTTAGCTGTACTTAACTTCCTAAGTTTGAGTCTACTGCAATGTCTAGCTTCAAATAATTTAATTTAATTTTCAAAATATTCACAAACACATTCTTCAATATGCAATGTCTACTTTACTTGGTCTGAACATTCACCGGGCAAGATTATGACTGAAGAAAAACATTTTTGTTGCTGTTATTTTCTTTAATTTGGGTTTAAAAAAAAACAGTTGCTTATTTTTTTGTTGTGTTTTTCTTTTTCTTTTTTTTACTTTTTAATTTAAATTAGAAACAAGCTTTCTTCAAATGTCAATCCCAGCTCCCTCTCACCCCCCTCCTGTCTTGCCCTACCCACCAACACCCCAACTCCCCACCCAATCCTCACTCTGATGGGCGATGCCATCCTGTAAATCTGTCTCTTATTGGTTGTTGAATAAAGCACTGTTGGCCAACAGGGAAGCAAGATAGGTGGGACTAGGAGTCGAGGAGGATGCTGGGAAAGTCACAATGTAGCCTCCAGAGGAGTAAAGGTCCGGGCCCTTTCTTCGGTAAGAGAAAAACTTAGATTAACAATTATGGAGTAAATACTTAATTCAGAGATAGCCAGTAAGAAACAAGCAAACGGCCAACATCTTCATAATTAATACAATGTTTTGTGCGTTATTTGGGAACTGCAATTGTGGCAGGGCCCAGGCAGATGGCAGAGAAGGCTGTACTCTACACCACTCCACTCTCCATGGAGGGTGACGCCCTTCATGGGGGCTCTGAGAAGTCTGTCATATCATCCAGGGCAGGGTCTAGGCTCTCCCCCGTGTGTCCAAGCTGAGACAGCATCTCTCCATGTAGAATGGTCTCCCCACGTCCATTTGTATAACAGGGATAAATACTGATCTAGTACCTGAGGCCCCAAAGATTGCTAAGGCCTCCTCACTGACACCCACGTTCAGGGGGTCTGGATCAGCCCCATGCTGGCCTCTCAGCCATCAGTCTGGGGTCCATGAGCTCCCCCTTGTTCAGGTCAGCTGTTTCTGTGGGGTTAATCAGCTTGGTCTTGACTCCTTTGCTCATCACTCCTCCCTCTCTGCAACTGGATTCCATGATTTCAGTTCAGTGTTTAGCTGTGGGTGTCTGCCTCTACTTCCGTTAACCACTAGATGAAGGCTCTAGAATGCCATATAAGTTAGTCATCAATCTCATGGGGAATGGAATTTAAGGTGGCCTCTCCATTATTGCTTATATTGCCAGTTGATGTCATCCTTGTAGATCTCTGGAAATCTCATTAGTGCCAGATCTCTCCTCAAACCTATAATGACTCCCTCTATTTATGGTATCTCTCATCCTGCTCTCCACTATTCTTCCCCAGAGGCAACCTTCCTGCTCCGCATGCCCTCCTCTCCCCTCCTCTTTTCCCTTTCTCTTTCTCACAGATCCCTCTCCCCTCCCCTCATGCTCCCAGTCCACTCAGAAGATCCTGTCCCATTCCCCTTCTCTTGGATACCATGCATATCTCTCTTAGGGTCTTACTTGTTTCCCAGACTGTCTGGTAGTGAGATTGTAGGCTGGCACTCCCCTGTTTCATGCCTAAAATCCATATATCAGTGAGTACATACCATGTTTGTCTTTTTGTAACTGGGTTACCTCACTCAGGATGGTTTCTGCTAGTGCCTTCCATTTGCCTGCAAATTTCAAGATTCCATTGCTTTTTTTCCACTGAATAGTACTCCATTGTGTAAATGTACCACAAATTTCTCTATCCACTCTTCAGTTGAGGAGCATCTAGGTTTCCAGGTTCTGGCTATTACAAATAATGTTGCTATGAATGTAGTGGAACAGATGTCCTTGTATGAATGTGCATCTTATGGGTATATGCCTAAGAGTGGAATTGCTGGGTCTTATTGTAGACTGATTCCCATTTTCCTTGAGGAATCTCCATACTGATTTCCAAAGTGGCTGTATAAGACGGCACTCCCACCAGCAGTAGAGGATTATTCCCCTTTCTCCACATCCTCTCCAGCTTAAGCTGCCATTGGTGTTTTTGACTTTAGCCATTCTGACAGGAGTGAGACGGCATGTTGTTGAAATCAACTGAGCTCTGCTACCCGCAGAACTTTCCTGTTGTTTCACTGTCTCAAGGATTTATTTATAGCCATGTTGGACTATGTTGTTCAAAATAATTTGTTTACCTTCCAGGAATTCAATACATGGGTTGAATCATCCTGATTACTCTATGTTTTTTTCTTTAATGATCTAAAAGGATAGGGTGGGCACTTTGGCTATATTTCCCCACATCACTTTCTGGGTTTGGATCTGTTGCTGTCTCTTAGTGGGATTTTAATAAATATTAATTGAATAAGTGATTATATCTTCCTTTTGATATATTCTTCATGTATTTTTAAAGAAAAAATTCTTTTCTGAAACCAAAATGGTTTCTAATATGAAATTTAATTTGTTCTTATAAATAAAGCATGCTGTTTTGGTATTTTATTAATTTGTTAAAAAATTATATTTAGGACTGATTTCTGAAAATGTTGCAAATTCCTGTACTTTCAAAATGAAATGCCAGGTATATCCCCCTTGCTTGTATTTATTGACTACTCCAGCAATTTGAGATTGGAATTCTACCAGCTGCAAAGCTTCAGTTCCCATCTAATCTCCATCTTCCCTTGTGCGTTGATTTTTTTCCAACTGCCTGATTTTAATCTCATTTGCACAAGCTGTCGTATGTTTTCCTATTTTCTAAGTCGTTGACTTGGGGGGGGGAGTTTGTGATCAGCATCTTCATCCTCATCCAAATGTCCCTTGTTTTCTAATACGTTCTTGGAGATTTCCCTTTATCATCTGATGAAGAAGTCCACTACTGCGTGGTTATTGCTGGCCTTAAAAGAAGCCTTGCTCTGCTTCATGCCCAGTGTTGGAGTAAAAACGGATGAAAGATTTGTTAGTGGAGGGATTGAGTATGGGTGTGTGTGGGGGGGTGGTGGCTGGCCCCTCAGCGCTAATTTGGTCGAGACTCTGCTTTAACCGAAGTGACTCAAGCAGGCAGATGGTTTTCAGCATTGAATTAAAACTCGATGTGTTACGTAGCTGAGATTTACGATGTCTACTCGAGTTTCAGATGTGAGGTGCTATGAAAGCAGCGTGAGAATGCCATGGCCTTAGAGGAGTGGGAAGAAATAAAAAAGTCAGGGTCTGAAAATTAACACTTCTTCTTGATATGTTGAAATTTATAGTTCATAGTTTGTTTTTGCTATTATAACAATAGCTCATTGGAGACAAAAAATGCCAGGTAGCCAGGGTGGTCTGGAAGAGGTGGGGGGACCAGTATATTATTAGGGCAATGCATAAAAACAGCCTACCCAGAGTCAAGAGCACAAGTGTGTTCCCTGAACATGAAGTCCCCAAGCTCTGTGGCCAAACATCAATGTCACTGGCAAAGTTGAGTGGCGTCTTCTACTTTAATATATACCCTGCATTTTAAAGCAGTAGAGTGTTACCATTTTATTCACAAGTTGGCTCTAATTTTTACTCATTGTTTTCCTTCACCTTATGTTTAGAAGGAAATACAGAATACAAATTAAAGACAACAATGGGGCAAAAAGGAGGGGATGTGACAGGACTGAAATGCTTCTTTAAAATGATCCAGAAATGCAGCCACACCGTGAACCCACTAAAATAAAATTCATGGGATTATCAAACATGTATTTTGCCACAAGGTAGAACAGTCTGCACCAGTGGTGCCTATACGCATTCCTCTGTGCTGTGTAAATCGTGTATTTAAGTACAACATCCTGTGCATATATAAACATACCTAGAAGGTTTCCCTGACACCTGCAGCCATTTACACGACTCCAAAAAAAATCACAAAATAAAACATGAAAGCATTTGAGGCTGAGCAGACTCTCTGCTCAGATATGTCGCCCCCCCATACAGACAAACATTAGCCTCATTTCCAGCTGCAGTGTTGTGTTCCTGTGTGCCGAGTTAGCGTGTGTTTATTGGTACTGAACAATGCACATTTATTGCCTCAGAGTTTTCATAGGTTGAGACCCAAGAGGTACACCGTGGTGCTACTCATCTGACTTCATGTTGCAATCTCACCTAAGACCACATCCCTCTTTCCTGTGATTGTCACACTGCGGGAATGGTCTACCCCCCTGAAGAATGTCTGGATTGTCTTTGGATGACAACTCTGTTCAGAATTCTGTTATGTTCCCCACACGACACATGAGTGTATCTGCATTGTGTCACCAGAATATAGGAACTATTTTGACTTACATTTACTCTGTGTGTGTGTGTGTGCATGCGTGTGCATGTGTGTGCATGTGTGTGCGTGTATGTGCGTGTGCCACAGTGTAAGTGTGGAGGTCAGAGGACAACCTGTGGGAGTTTTTATCCTCTTCTTTCACCATGTGGGAGCCAAGGCGTAAACTCAGGTCATGAGTCTTGGCATCCAGCTGTTTCACCTACTGTGCTGACTCACAGGTTCCGTGTTGAATTTTTTTAAACATGAATTCATTAACAACACTAGTAAACTCTTGTGTGCAATTTTGCGTAGTGATGGCTTGTTCATTTTTCCCTCACTCTTTTTAAAATGGTCTAAATAATTCAAAATTTATTTGTGGAATGAGCATTGTGTGTTGCTTCTGTTTATCATCCAATTTGGCTGCGTTTTTTTTATGTCTTAGTGAACACATGAGAACATGGGTATGGGTGAACATTTGCATAAAACTCACATGAGTCTTTATTAAGAACTGTCAGTTTCCCCAAGGTTATGGAGAGACTCACTCATGAACAGTGCTTTGCATGAGCTGCAGATATTTAGCATTTGCACGGAAGCACCAAAGTAGCTACTCCCTGCCTCCCCTGACTTCACTTTCCTTGTCTTCTTTCTGGGGCATTGAAGAGAGCCTTTTAATTCATGTGTTCTCCAACGACTTTCATGTCTGATGGAGAGGTGTCCTTCTGTGTGTATGTTTCTCTTATTGGTTGATGAATAAAACACTGTTTGTCCAGTACCCAGGCAGGAAGTACAGGTGGGGCTCCCAGATGATGACGATTATAGGGAGAGGAGAGGGAGATGCCATGTAGCGGCGAAAAGGAGTAGCATGATAGAGCATTATGGGTAAGCCACAGCATTGTGATAATATATAGTTTAATAGAAATGGGTTAATAATTAAGAGAGAGTTAGGAGCCTGAGTCATCAGCTAAACAGTTTCTAATTGATATAAGACTGTGAAACTAAGAAGCTTCTGTAAGTCAAAGGACACAGTCAACAAGACAAAAAGGCAGTCCACAGAATGGGAAAAGATATTCACTAACCCCACATCTGACAGAGGGCTGATATCCAAAATTTACAAAGAACTCAAGAAGCAAGTCTCCAAAACACCAAAGGATCCAATTAAAAAGTGGGGTACATGACTAAATAGAGAATTCCTAATAGGGGAGTCTTAAATGGCTGAGAGACACTTGAGAAAGTGCTCAACATCCTTAGTCATCAGGGAAATGCAAATCAAAACAACTCTGAGATACAATCTTACTCCTGTCAGAATGGCTAAAATCAAAAACACCGAAGACAATTTATGCTGGAGAGGATGTGGAGAGAGGGGAACACTTCTCCATTGCTGGTGGGAATGACAACTCATACATCCACTCTGGAAATCAGTATGGAGATTCCTCAGGAAAATGGGAATCAATCTACCACAAGACCCAGCAATTCCACTCTTAGGCATATATCCAAAAGATGCAAATTCATACAACAAGGACATCTGCTCCACTATGTTCATAGCAGCATTATTTGTAATAGCCAGAACTTGGAAGCAATGTAGATGCCCCTCAAATGAAGAGTGGTTAGAGAAAATGTGGTACATTTACACAGTGGAGTACTTAGCAGAAAAAAAATGGAATCTTGAAATTTGCAGGTAAATGGATGGCATTAGAAGAAACCATCCTGAGTGAGGTATCCCAGTCACAAAAAGACAAATATGGTATGTACTCACTCATATATGGATTTTACACATGGATCAGGATAGTGTCAGTCTGCACTTCCATGGACAGAGAGTCTAGGAAACAGGAAAGAACCTAAGAGATATATGCATGGTACCCCAGAGAAGAGGAATGAGGCAAGATCTAATGAACAGATTGGGAACATGGCGAGGGGTAGGGGGCAGTTGGAGCTGGGAAGAAGAGAAGGGGAGAAGAGGAAGAGAGAGTAAATAGGTCATGGGGAACAGGAAGGTTGAGTGGGGATAGAATAGGGGGTAGAGGGAATCATAGGTTAGAAGAGATTGAGACCTCTAGTGATCTAAAGGAATGACACCAACTGGCAAGCTAAGCAATAGTGTAGAGACCACCTCGAATGCCCATTCCTGATAATGAACTTGATGTCCATAACCATCCTGGAGCCTTCATCCAGTGACTGATGGAAGCAGAGGCAAACACCCACAGTTAAACACTGAACTGAACCCATGGAACCAAGAGACAGAGAGAGAGGAACGATGAGCAAATTGGCAAAGAATGAGGTGGCAAAACCAGCAGAGACAGCTGATCTGAACAAGGGAGAGCTCTTGGACCCTAGACCGACAGCGGGGAGGCCAGCATGGGACTGATCCAGACCCTCTGAGTGTGAGAGTCAGTGAGGAGGTCTGGGCAACCTATGGGGCCCTGGGCCGTAGATCAGTGTTTATCCCTGGCATACAAACGGACTTCTTGTGTCCATAACACAAAGAGGGATGCTCTCTCAGCCTGGACTCTTAGGGGAGTGCCTGGACCCTGCCTTGAGTGAAATGACAGACTCTAGATATCCCCTATGTGGAAGGAAGTGGGGATGGGGGAAATGGTGGGGGGGTGCAGGAGGAGGGGAGGGAGAGGGAACTGGGATTGAGATGTGTAGCAAGCTATTTAACATTAAAGTAATAAAAAATTTTAGAAAAGAGGTGTGAAATGGATGTGGCCTTCTTGGAGGAAGTGAGGTCTCATATATGCTCATGCTGCTTCCAGTGCCTCATTTCACTTCCTGTGTGCCTGCAAGACATGGAACTCTCAGCTCTTTCTCCAGCACCCTGTCTGCCCGCACACTCTCATGTCCTGCCATGGTGGTAGCGGACTAAACCTCTGAAACTGTAAGCCACTTGGTTGAATGTTTTCCTGTATGAGTCTCTTCACAACATTTGAAATCCTAACTAAGATACAAAATAAAAACTGACCCTGTCAAAGAACCTAAAAATAAAAAAATAACAGTGGAAGATGAGTGTGATAATCTCCCATAGTGAATGGAATCCCCATCCCCAGGAGACTCCCATCCTGGCTAGAAAAACCCTGACCTGCTCTGTAACTCAAATGGTCCGCCTATGTAACTAGACAGAGTGTTACTGACAGATATGTTCTTTTTCTTGCCTGAGGGAGGCACAAGCTCCATCAAACCTGCATTTATAAACTGAAAAGAATTAAGTGAAACCTCAAGATTTAATGAAATTTTAATATTACAAAAATCACCATAATGTCACAATAAAGTGGATAATAACAAAAGTCTAAGGTAAAATGCACTTGAAAATGATCCTTAAATCAGTAGCCGTCCTTTAGTAGAATAAAAAATTGTGTCACGTGAAGTTAGGCATATCTCACTCAAGAGTCGGGAGACCCAAGCAGACACTGCTGAGAAGCAGACACTGCTTTGAGAGTCCAGGCTTCAAGAGGGTGAAGAGTTCACAGGAATGGCCTGGATAGTCACACTTATTCTCAGCTGCAAAGAATAAAAAGAGCCTGCACGGGAAACATTAAACAAATGGGAGCAAAGTAGTAAAATGTGAAGACAAAGGGGAATGATAATTTTTGTTTGTTTGTTTTTCAAGGCAGGGTTTCTCTGTGGCTTTGGAAGCTGTCCTGGAAGTAGCTCTTGTATACCAGGCTAGTCTCTAACTTATAGATATCTGCCTGCCTCTGCCTCCCGAGTGCTGGTATTAAAGGTGTGCACCACCACCATTCTGCTTGATAATTTCTAACATATACTTTTGTTTAAATCTCAAACAAATACACTTTAAGAACTGGGTATCTGAAACATGGAAACTGCCTCTTTTGTCTTTTGGATAGACTATTCAGGAAAATAGGGCATCTAAAAACTACTAAAATTGCCAATTGACTAACATTTCTTTTTTTGCCAATCACTCTTAAAATGAATTCAAGGATGAGGTTTTGAAAAATAAATGCTAGCAAAGTATATAATTCAGAGAAATATAATCACATTTCCAGAGAGCCAGAAGTAAACATGGAGGCTAGCACGAGAAAATAGAAAATCAGACTACTGTTACAGTAATTAGATCATGGATTATTATCAGATCCTCAGAAATAGAAATATGACCATATATTGTCAGTGAATGCTGTGAAACAACTAATGTATTTTCAAACTTAGAAAACAAAGAGTTGCAGGGAAGACAGATTGATTTTATGAACCAATACTAAGTTTTGTGTTAACTAAGTAAAATACATAAGTTTAGTGAACTGCCATTTTATTCTGAGTGTATAAACCCAAATTTAATATTACATCACATGGAACATTATATGACATGTAGTCTATTGTAGAAATGGGAGACTGTTTTTATAACCTGTGCAATAAACCAAGTCAGTATTTCATACAAACATTGCACACTCATCTCAGTGATTTTCAAAAAATGTCAGGGAAATTTCAATAGTATCTCACAATTAAATTGAGAATATAATGATATTTTTTCCTCCCTATTGAAGAACATCCAGAAAAGTCAGCATCTCACACTGTACAGAATTTGTAACCCATGATGCAGTTAGCACTTCTAAGACAATGAAGAGCAAGAGGACTTTTTTCCACCACTGTGGGGTGGCTTCACTTCAAATGTTCTATCTGTGGCTGTTTGGTATGAAGCAAGAATAAAGGGAAGGCCTGTTCAGGCACCCTCTCCATTCTTAGATGGGGTTGTCCTTGTGGTTCCTGGGAGTTAATCTGGAACCAGGTTTCTCCATAGCCCCATAATGGGTCCCTCTGTCAAGATATTTCTTCCATTGCTCTCCCCGTCAGTCTCATCCCCAACTCAACCATCCTGATCCCTCATTTTGCCATCTCACCCCCCTTCTCTGTTCCCCCCCAGCCCCTAGTTTACCAAGAACATCTCATTTATTTCCTCTTCCCAGGGAGATCCATTTGTCCCTCTTAGGGTCCTCCTTGTTACCAAGCTTCTCTGGGACCGAGGATTGTAACCTGGTTTATTTGCTCTACATCTAACATTCCCTTATAAGTGAGCACATAGTGTATATGTCTTTCTGTGTATAGGTTACCTCACTCAGGATGTCTTTTTTTTTTCTAGTTCAATTCATTGAATATCTCCATGCCTGAAAATTCCATGATGTCATTTTTTGTTTTGTTTTTCTGCTGAGTAATAGTCATGTGGATATTAATCACCATAGAGCCATCACCAAGCACCTGATGGACGCAAATGCAGAGATCCACAGTCAAGCTCTGGGAGTCCAGCTGAAGAAAGGTTGGAGGGATTATCTGGGCAAGGGGCTAGGGTGGGGTCAAGGTTATGACAAGGAAACCTGCAGAGACAACTGACTTGAGTTTGTGGGAGCTCATGGTCTCTGGACAGACAGCTAGGGATCTGGTATTGGACCAACCTAGGTGGGACCAACCTAGGCCCTCAGCATCTTGGTTGCAGTTGTATAGCTTGGTCCTTTGTGGGGCCCCTAGCAGTGGTACCAGGGCCTTTTCCTGATACATGAGCTGGCTCTTTGGAACCTACTCCCTATTGTGGGATGCCTTGTTCATCCTTGATACAGAGGGGAGGATCTTGGTCCTGCCTCGACTTGAAATGCCATGTTTCCTGAATTCTCATGGTAGGCCTAACTCTATCTGAATGGAAACAAAAGAGGAGTGGATGGGGGTTGGAGGCAGAAGGGAGATCGGAGAGGGGAACAGGAGAAGAGGAGGGTGGGGAAACTGTGGTTCGTATGTAAAATAAATTTTAAAATGATGAATTTAAAAAAGGACTAAGGGGAATAAAGGGAGTGAAGAAAATTTTAAGTCATTTTTATTTGTAGATGGTCTTAGGGTTCTTTAGAGGAATACACATGCACACACACACACACACACACACACACACACACACACACATGCTTTATTATAGTGTCATGCAGGCTGTGCTCTGAGTAGTCTAACAATGGTTGTCTTGCAAGGGAAAAGCCAAGAATCTCCTAGGTTAGTACACAAGACTGAATGCCTGAGCAGTCCCAATCTGATACTTGACTCCTAAAGACCTGCTGGTCTTTAGTTTACATTGGAATCCTGAAGCAGTGGATTCAAATACCAGGGAGGGAAAACTCCAGATGAATATTCAGGTCAGAGTAAGAGCAAGCAGGCAAAAAGCAAACGCTTTCTTCATCCATGTCCTTCAATGGGATCTTCCCCAAGAAGGTGTGATCCAAATTTAGGGTGGGTCTTCAGACCTCAACTGATCCAATGAAGCAACTCCCTCACAGGTTTATCCAGTTACAGGGAGCTTAGTTAATTCCAGATGTAGTCAAGTTTACAACCACGATTAGACATCACATAGAGTACTCAAATTTACCTTTTTTTTTAAGCTTTTAAAGTTTCATTATGAAATCCTATCAGAATGAGTAAGGGAGCTCAGCAGGTCTTCGGGGAATATTCTCAACATTCAAAAGGAATTTCATGTGTGATAATTAGCATCCAGCTAGGTTCACTCAGTGTAGCAACTGTACCGCCAGGGTAGGGATGCTAACGTCAGGAGTGGATGCTGACTGGTGTGGGGCCGATGATGACAGGAAGGGTGCTGTGATGGATGTTGATGATGGAGTAGTGAAGCTGGCTGGGTGCACAGGCAGTACCGTGAATGTGTGCAATTCCTACTTAGTTTTTTCTATGAACTTAAAAGTACATTAAAAGTATCACAATCAAGGGGAAATCTGTAATTCTATAGTACAGCAATTTTACAGTCAGGAGATGAAAGCACGAAAATTGCATTCTTAGCAACAAAAAGCAATAGAACACTAAACCTTACATTTATCTAAAGAAGAAAGATTTATGCACAGAAATCTCCTCCGTATAGCTTAAAGCCGCTGAAGACCCTGGGCTTGCAGGCTGCTCCGATTCTGCTCTCTTCAGCTCTTATGTGAAGCATCAGGAGTCAACAGCAGATGATGAGCTGGGAAGCTCTCTGTGCTGTCCATCTGTGTCCATAACTGCGCAGATCTGAGCGCCCGGACCACAGTCCAGTTCTTCTGAATTATCTATGGGAGTGATTTCTCCAGAACCATCAATGACATTTATGGCTCTGGTTCTGTTTCCTGAGACAGAAGCTCTGTACATATTTCCTGTCTGCTCTCTGAGGCATGCACAGAGTCACCTTTCACACAGCCCTTCTATAAATGGCCCCCTTTAAGACTTTGGTACCAACCGCTTAAAAAAATTCTTTTCAATCTCTACCTGTTGTCCACTTCCAGAACCAATTCCGCCTTGTAGGTCATTTGTCACATGAAGAGCCTACTCTAAGCTCTGTGCTGGTTACGTTAAAACGTTGTTCAGGGGTACCATGGACTATTCACCTGGGAATGTTAGTGGCAAAGTGCATCAGATATAAAAGTTCTCTACACTTTGCATGGCATTGCTGTAGTAAGACTAATTTCTTTCTTCTGATCATGGTTCCGGATCAGAAATCTCTTCTCCGAAGGAGGTATACAACAAAACAACAAGGCTGTGGGGATAAGTGTTGTCCTAAGTGATTCCAGAAGGAAGGCAATGGAAAGAGCATCGTACCATTTTAGCTCATCCGGGCCTCCTCTCAGAATTCGATCCTTCCGGTTTAGTCTCTGCTGAGCCCTTGGTGTTGGCAAAGATCCTGGTGTATCTTTGTCTGCAGCTGCAAAACTGCAGCTTTATTGGTTGTTACATACCGTTTATCTATCGCATCTCTGTCCTCATATAGAGTTTTTCTCTCCCTGTAATTATTTCAACCTATTAACTAATTGTAGCTGCAATGATTGTTTCCCCCAAATCTCACCCTGAAGAAAAAGTGCTAGCGCTTCACAATAGCCTTCTGAGGTCCCCATATTAATCCACAGCAGACAGGAATTTTATCAAAAATAAAAAAAAATATTTGCAGTGAAGAGTGATCTTGCAACCAAAAAATTTTAATCAGGAAGGTTTAGCAAGAATCTAGAAGTAAATTATGGCCACCTTGGCTTTGGCAAAGTGAACATGTATCTGCACTCAATGTAGAAATAACAAAAGATAAAAGGAAAATTGCAATTAAAAAATGAAAAACTTTATGCTTCATGAAAACTATTGAGAAAGTTTAAATACAGTTCATGGAATAAAAGAATGAATTCATAAGCACATATCTCTCAGCGTGCTTTATCTAGAATATAGAAATATATAGGAGTCAATCATTTAATGTCGTCAGAAATTGCAAACATATATTAATTTAAATGAAATAAAAACATGGAAAGTAACTACATTACAGGATTCTCTATACTTCTAGTCCCTAGAAACTTGCAAATAAAATCCAGAATCAGATTGCATTTCCAAGGTTTTATGTTGTCTATAATATACAAGATAGAGATAATAAATTTGGCCTGAATATGAAGAGAGATTTCTCATCATTCATGTCTGAGAGTAGCTAGGGTAATCTGGGTCATCCCAGAGTTACTCAAAAAGTTAAATGATGTCAGATTCCATTACTAAAATATTGACATTTCCACTGTGAGAAATAAAACAAGGCAAAATTGAAAAATATATATCCTTAAAGAATTTGTATGGAGTATCATTTTTCATAGTAAGACAGGTCAGTATGGCGTATCCATCAGCTCAGGAATGGATTTAAGAATGTGGTGAGCATGTGTAGGAATACATTACTATAGTCATTAGAAGAAGAAAGTACTAAGACGTTTGAGCTGCAGCAGAGAGAAAATAGATAAAAAACAAAAGAAGGAAAAAAGTCACACAAGTCATGGTCTCTACAGTTGCATTTTCACGGACTCTCAAGACTCAGCCATGTGTCTGACTGCCCAGCATTGTGACGGTTGAGCAAAGGCATTTGGGAAATAGATCATAGAAACTGCGTTTCTGAATGTGGTGACTTAACTCAAAAGATGGCTGAGAGGCGGTTATACTATTCTGTGGAGTTAATTCAAAACGGTTGAGCTATGTTCCTTTAATTACAGTAATTGCCTTATTTGCATTTTATCTTAATCGTATTGTAGTGAAAGGATCAATGGTATTGTTTTATGAAGAGAAAGCATTTTATATAACATGTATTAGATAAACAGTAACTTTGGTACACATTATATAATGTATGAATTAAATTAGGAACATAACTGTGTGTGTGTGAGAGAGAGAGAGAGTGTGTGTGTGTAAATGTTCAGTGCTGTTATACTTTGCTAAGTTGAGGAAAAGGCAAGAGCTACCGTAGTTTTGTTCACAGATAAAGAACTCAGTGAGCAAAGGATAATCATGCTACAATCCACAAACCTAGAACAGTGAGATAAAAAGAAGAGGTCAAGGGCTGGACACATGGGTCTCCCTGGGAAGGAGAAACAGACAGGATTTTGTGGGTGAACTGTGGGTGGGTAGGGATGGGAACCAGAGGGATACGGTGGTGGGAAAAAATGCTGGAGGGAGAGGCTGTGGGGAGAGACTACTGGGATGGGCAACACTTGGGGGGGGCAATGAGGAAATCTAGTACAGTGGGAACTTCCTGGAACCTAAGAGAGTGGCCCTGGTGAGGACTCCTAGTAATAGGGGATACAGACAGAGCCTGAGCCAGTCACCCCCAGAGTCACTAGGCAAGGTTCCCATTGGAGGATCTGGGACACCAACCCAGGCACAGAACCTTTGGCTCATACCACACTCATCCTGCCTGCATGATATGCTGGGGCCAGTCAATGACTAGCTTGAGGTCCACACTACTGACATGGATGGATGGAGTTCAGGTTTGATAACTGCCTGGATGGCCAGGATCCAGAACCTGCATGGCAGAGACCTGGGGTAAAACCAAACACAGCTGACAAAAAAATTGTCGATGAAATGATTCCTAATGATATTCTGCTATACTCATGGATCAGGGCCTAACCCAGTCTTCATTAGAGAGGCTTCCTCCAGTGGCTGATGGGAGCAGATGCTCACACCCACAGCTGAACACTAGGCCACAGGAGAAGGAGGGAGGGGAATGATTGTAGGAGCCTGGAGGATTGAGGACACCAGGAGAAACATGGTTCATGGAATCAAACAAGCAGGGCTCATACGGGCTCACAGAGCCTGCATGAGTCAGTGTCACGTTCTCCGTGTGTATGTTGTGGTTGTGTAGCTTGGTGTTCCTGTGGGACTCTTAACAATGGGAGTGGGGGGGTGTCTGTGACTCTTTCACCCTGACCTTGGGACCCTTTTCTTCCTGCTGGGTTGCTAAGCCCAGCCTTGATTGGAGGGTTTGTGCTTAGTCTGACTGTGAATGTTATGCTGTGTCTAGTCAATGGTCCTGGAGCCTGCTCTTCTATGAAGAGAAAGGAGGAGCATGGAGCTAGGGGAGAGGGGAGAGAGGGAACTGGGAAGATGAGAGAGAGGGAAGGCCGTGGTGGGGATTTATTGTATGAGGGAATAATCAAGGAAAAATCAAATAATGTAGTTTCCTGGGACTGGAATTTTGTTTTTGCTTGTTTGCCTTTATGCTCTGAAGTCCAGTACATATTCTCTAAAGCTACAGTGTGCTTTTAGCATCAACTAAAGATGCACTAGTGTGAGAAATATAATTAATAAATGATTGAATCAAGAGAACAACAGGACACAGGTTTAGGTGAAGTGTGGCTGAATTTCCCTGGTATCATTCATAGTGGGTTTCTGGAAGCCTGGGTCAAAATCCTGAAAAGCATTTGCAACAAGCAGAACGTGAAGCTCACACTCTCCACCCAGCATCTTTGGACATGTTTCTCACTTATACACTTGATCTAACTTCATCGAAATCTGCAGTTAATTAATCCTAAAGCGTATCATTCACTACTAAAATAATTTTTAAATAACAATGATGCCTTCACAGTGCCACTTTATGGGCTGAAAGCTGTAGACCCAGAATGTAGGTGGGAATACTAAATTCAGCACTTCAGACTGAACCTTTAGAGCAAAAATATTTCAAAATTGGCAAGTCTAATCAACTGTTTCGCCGGCCCAGGATCTATGTAATTAACTTGACACAATTTAATCTGTAATGTAATGTGCAATGCTGGGAACGATCTTGGGTTTAGAAATGTCAGCTGTAAATTTTACACTGATTTTGATATATATCTCCATTAAACAAAAGCTCACAGTAGAGTTAACCTGTGAAAATCTGAAACATTTTTTTCAAAACTTCTGACAGTTGACACTTCACTAAAACAAAATAAGTAATATATACAATCAATTTAAGCAGTTTAACCCAGCCTTCTTTAATTTGATGGGAAAATTGTTTTCTACTTTATGGCAGGCACTATTTTTTGTGTGTTCCCTGAAGAAAAATCAGTGTGGAAATTTTTACTGAACCTAAAACTTTCCATTTAAAAAGAGAACATAAGTCTTGTGTGTAAGCATTTGTTTTCTGGCTCGGCAGGTCCCATGGTCCTTGAGCCCCAAATGAACACACAGATGCTTTATGAATTATGAAATTGTTGGCCAATGACCAGAGCTTCTTATCAGCTAGCTCCGTCTTAATTATTAACACATTTATATTAATCTGTGTATTTCCACGTGATCCTATCTTACTGGAGATGGGTCCTGACCTCTTACCCCATTGAGGTCTCACATGGCATCTGACTCTGACTACATTTCCCAGAATTCTCCACATCTCCTATACCTGCCTATCCTGCTGCCCTATTGACCAAACAGTGCTTTGTTCATCAACCAATGAGAGAAACATACACAAAAGGATACCCCCCACACACATCATGGGGTAACTGTCTTTATTTTTCATAATCATAGCACTATCATATTGGAGCAGTTCACCGTTGGATGCCCTCTGGTTTCAATGCTGTTTCTTTCGTTAAGTTTCAGAAATGCACACAAGCAAAAGGCAGTTTAACTCGAACTGCTCACATACTAAATGAATTTTATGTAGCTACAACTACTCATTCCTTTGTAGAGAGGTGACATGGTTTGGTAAATTAATGGGAAAGACCTAGGAGACAGGCGCTCTGCTTGGCCTGCAGTTCGTAGTGTCATATGTTGGACAAGGCTCTTAAATGTCTGAGTTTGAGAGTTTATGCAATATGATGGAGCTGACGCTGATGTGCATTACACTAATCAGCCAAGTTAATTTTTAAGACCCACAGAACATCAACTCTCAATGCACAAAAAAAGTTTTCATGCAACGCTTAGTCTCATATTCTCAACAAGATTATGTCAATTTTGATATAATAATAATCACTTTTCCATCTTAAATATTAGATTGAATAGTACTAGAACAGATAAAAATATCATGTGTGCCAGTTATAGATACACGTATTTCAAAATTGCTTTCGCATTGTCTAAAAATGCTCCAATGGGTTGGTTATTGGTTTACATTAAAAATATTAATCTTATCTATCTTATATAATATATGTATGTGAGGGTGAGTTCGGTGTCCATGGAGGCCAGAGGTGAAGTTGGTGCTCAGGAGCTGGTGACATCCTCAACTGTGACCCCTGGATGTTGGTGCTAGGAATCCACCTAAGATTCGCTGAGAGTATGTGGTGCTCTGAACCACTGAGGCATCTTTAGCCAAAGGTAATTAACTTATAATATGTAGTATATCTTGTGTATGGCATTGTAAGTTCTACTAGCAAATATATTTTGCTCTTTTCTGGTATAACCTTCCATAACTACATCTCTACCAATGATTATGCCTCCCAAGTTCCCTTTTAGTCTTAAAATATTCTTATTTCATTTTCATTAGTGAATAAAAGTTTCCACATCTTAGGGAAATATGTGTAATATTTGTTGTTATTGTTACAGACTCTAACTACCACATGTAAAATATGCTTTGAGTTTTGTCTTTTTATTGGAAATTCAGTTTCCAGTTTCATTTTTCTTTAAACCTGATATGTCATTTATCTTTTAATTCCTTAAGAATTACTCTTTAAAAACATTTTTAAGCACACAGGGTCAAGCGACTTTAAAAAGTCTATGCCACCACTTTTTTTCCTTATGTATTTTCTTATGCATTCTATTCCTGGATGCCTTTTATTTTTAAAATCATTTGTTTGTGAGCAGAGACCCTCCAGTCTCTCTCATCATGTTTCATTGTGTTTTGTTTTGTTTTATTACTTTATTGTGTATTTCTTCTGTGTTTGTCTTTTGGACATTCATTCAATTTTTCTTCTCCCTTTCTCCATTTTGCCAATTTTCATGCTATTAATGTCTAGTGAACTATCTAATTTAGTTGTCTAAATTTTAATTCTGATGCTGAAATTTCTTTAAGATTTTCATCTCCCTGAAAGTTGTTCAGGATGATCTGTGTTCTCTAAATTCACATTAAGCACACGCCTTGTAACTATAGTGTCTACGTTTTTGGTTAGTAATTTTACTGTGGTTTCTCTGAAATATTCACATAGTTGTGGGCCTGTGGTATTTTTTAAAATTGAAAATATTTTATACAGTATATTTTGACTATATGTCTCCTCCCCCAGTTCTTCCCAGAGTTTCGTCACCACCCTATGCACCCAATTTCATTCTCTCTCTCTCTCTCTCTCTCTCTCTCTCTCTCTCTCTCTCTCTCTCTCTCTCTCTCTCTCTCTCTCTCTCTCTCTCTCTCTCTCTCTCTCTCTCTCTCTCTCTCTCTCTCACACACACACACACACTCTGTCCAGAAAAGCAATCATAAAAAATAGCAACAATTAGCCGAGTGTTGGTGGTGCACGCCTTTAATCCCAGCACTCAGGAGGCAGAAGCAGGTGGATCTCTGTGAGTTCAATGTGAGCCTGTTCTACAGAGCAAGTTCCAGGACAGCCTTGAAAACAATACAGAGAAACCCTGTCTCAAAAAACCCAAAAAATAGCAACAATTAAAATAACATATGTGGTAATTTCTATCCAGATGCTGGGAAAACTGAATAACTGCACTCAGAATTAAAATAGATGAACACCTCTTATTCAACACAAAGATCAATTCAAAATGCACCACTAGCTTAATTTAAAACTTGAAATACCAAAACGGTTATAGAGAAATATAGGAAGTACACTTCAAGTTATACGAACAGTCAAGTACTTTCTGAAAAGACTCCAGTTACTCAGGAATTAGTTTCAAGAATAAACAAACCTGGCTACATGGTTTAAACTTCTATACTAGAAATAAAATTCCTAGCAGGGCATAGAGACAGCCCATGTAGTAGGGGAAAGTTTTTTTCATGTGTTCCATTCAGTTTCTAATAAATTTCATATATATATATATACATATATATATATATATACACTGAGATTCATCCCTTTAAGGACTCAGTTCTCAAGCTGTTGATCATCAAAATCCACTTATATGTAAAAAGTTCTGAGAAGTGAAATGATGGTGTTATATGAAACAATTTATTGCATTAACCTTGAAGTGAAACTTAATAAAATATCAATTTATTTCCAAATAATAGTAACAAAATAATTTCAGGTTTTATTTTCCTGAAATAAATGTCTATTTGAAAAATTAATGTTTTGCTCAATGAAAACAGAATGAGAAAATGGGTTTTCTAATTCTTTTACCACTGTTATGTGCAGTTTTAATTTGTTATTTAGCAGCAATTGCTTCTCTCTGGAGACAATGTTCATCTATGTCCTGTTTTCAGATGCTGAGAGCTCCTCCGTTCCATCAGCATTTACCGATAACTTAAATCACTAAGCCTATGTATGTGTAATGGAATCCCCTTTAACCTGCTTTTTTCAGCTTATCTGTGAATGTAAGCATTTTCTATATGTTTATTAGGTCTTAAAATTTCTGTTGGGCATAATTGCTTACTTAAATTTTCTTTCAAATACTTAATGGTTCATAAAATTTCTTTAAATAGTTTATAAACTAATCTTTGTCAGTAGTAAATGTCACCAATATACTTTTCAAACTCTGCAAGTCTGTATATGAAACACTTTTATTAACATTTTACAATAGTGAAAACTCTATATTGGAACTATTTTTAACGTTAGAAAAGTTATATGTTTTCATATTTTAAGATATTATTTGATTAATTCTTTGAGAAATTCATGCAGTGTATTTCGTCTGTATTCATCCTTTCCCTGAGCCCACCCACCTCCTTCCACAATTTTTAAAGCCTGTTGTATTCAACATTTGTTATCCAAATATCCATCAGTGTGTGATTAATCAACCTACCAGAAGTCACAAATCTAATAGAAAACTGACTGTTCCTTTCCTGGTAGTCATCAATTGATAATAGTTCCTCAGTGATGTACAATGCTGAGCATTGCCCTTCTCCATTCTGGGAGTTTGGCTTGAGCCTAGGTCACCTTGCACATGTTGTCACCAGGACAGCATATGCAGAGGTACAACTACGCTGTTGTATCCATGAAACATTGTTCATTTTAGTCATTGACCACCTCCCCTTCTGACTTTCTTCTTGCTCTCTCGTGTCCATGATAATTCTGAAACTTAGCAGGAGGAGTTGGATATAGTAATTCCATTTAATGTTGAGCATTCTGCAGTATCTTATTATCCACATTGTTAATTGATTGTGGGTCTCTGTAGGAACTGTCATCTATGACGTAATAAGCCTTCTCTGAAGAGAGTTGAGAGATGCACCCATGCATCAGCAGTATATCATTAGGAGTCAGTTAGATACTGTCTATTTTGAAGAATAATAAGAGTAGGTTTGCCTCTAAATTCTATGACCTAACTACAGGTTCTTGTGCCAGATGATTATATAATGTATAGATAACCTCTTATGGGGGTTTTCCTTAAACCCAATCAGAAAGAGATTGGTTTATCCCATAATAATCATTCCATTGATAAATGCCATGTCTTGCCAAAGCGGTCATTATTGTAGCTCACAAAGAAGTCCACAGACAGATAAAGGCTCATGATGACCTTTCTCATCATGGGGCATGCAAAGCACCTTCTACCACCATAAATGCAATATAGTATGGATGACGCTTCCAGGTCTGTACGAGCCTAGTTCTCCATTTTCTTTTGTTCAAGCATGTTGTATGTTTCACACCTTGGTGTCAAGTTCTGGAGAACAAGCACATGCACTTTCAATATCCTTCAAGTTTATGAGCCTATGATACTTCCAATACCAGCAGATCTGAAAAATAATAATTCATTCCTAGCACCCATCTTTTTATATGAAAACCTGTGCTGTCTCTACTAAGGGATTACCCCTCCTCTGTAGAGGAATCAGGTAACTCAATTTAAACTCTTCTGTTTCCATAACTTTTGAAAAATCTTTAGTGAGTGTCAGTTTTCCATCTCCCATTCCTCCTATATGTCATTTATATCTTAGCTTCTACACCCTGATATGGCCTTAAGTGACTTTCTGAGTTCTAAGAATATTGCAAACAAATACCCATATCTCAACATTCAAATCCAAAATCCACAAGTGAAATAGATGTTCAGTGTTTGCCTTTCTGCATCTGGGTTACATGAATCATGATGCCTACTTCCATGCCTATGGTTTTTCACATGCATTGTGAGTCTGAAAAGACCATGGCTTCCAGCTGAGACTAATATACCCAACAATACTATCCATGATAATTGAAGGACAAAGAAGAACTTTCCATAATCTTAACAGCCAAAGTTTCTTTTACATACAACAAACCAAACCAAAAGAAAAGGTATGAAGCGATACATCAGTTTCAACTACAGAGATGAAGAAGCAGAGCAGAGAGACTGTGAAAAGAAATATGAAGCCATGGTTACTAAAACACAGAGTATCACTAGAATGCCAAAACAACACTGAAAATCAACAACTCAGTCACCAGAATTAACACACCCATTGCAATAATAATCATAAATATCAAAGTCCTCAAGTTTCCATCAAAAGACGCAGGCTGACTGAACATATAAATGTATTAAAGAAACAAAGCCCACCTTTTTTTCATCTGGAAGACAACACATCATAGCCTCAAAGATAGGGCAGCCTTAGAATAAAAGGAGAGGCAAAAGCATTGTGACCAAATGGGATGAGAAAGCAAGCAGGTGTCACTATACTCATACCTGACAAAACAGACTCTACACTAAAACTGATCCCACAGAGAGCAGGATGGACATTTCCTTTTAATCAAGGGAATGGTTAACCGGGAAAACATCACTATTGTAAACATACATACATCAAATTCTGGGGATCCCAATTTCATAAAATACGCCCTAATGGATTTAAAGACACAGAAGTTAGCCTCAACCAATTAATAAGTGGCTATTTCTATACCCTACTTTCTCTCATAAACAGATCATGTAAAAAAAATAAATAGGAAAATACCAGAATTAACTGACATCATACATCAACTGGACTTTGAAGTCTCTACCCAATATTGTGCTCAGACATCTAAGAATATGAATACTTTTGTAGTAGCACATGGAAGCTTCTCTAAAATAGACTGCATCCTGGGACACAAGATAAAGTTTTACAAATTCACAACAACTGATAAATCCTTGCATCCTACATGACCTCAATGTTTAAAACAGTCAGCAAATAAATCTGCAAATTCATGGAAATTAAACAATTCATTGCTGAATTATGAATGTGTCAAAGAAGAAATCAAGAAATAAAAATCTTTCTGATTCTAAATGAAAATAAAACACAACAAAGCAAAATATTATAAGTGAATTTTTAAAAACCTGTACTTTGTTAAGTTGGGGAACCTAAAAGAAATAGATAAATTTCTAGATCCCGCCAAACCACCAAACTTAAAACAAGACATCAGGACTGTGACAAATAAGGAGACCCAAATAGCAAAAGACAGTGAAAAAGCCCAAGGCCTCAACCCTACACAGAGAATTACTCTCAAGGAAGGAATGCTTGGAAGAAGAGAAGTGGTCCTCCCCAGGGGAGATCACAGCAATTGATTAGAAAATGCCAAATGGTCAACCCTGAAAATACACACGCAAGTAGCATTACATAGATTCTGTAGGTTGTGTTTAGAAATATACATACATGTAGACAATAGTAATCGTTGAAATAGGAGGCCATTAATTTGGAAACAAGTAAAAAGTAGGGTTTGGATGGAGGAAAAGGAAGGGGGAAATAGTGCGATTATATTATAATCTCAAAATAAAGGAAATATTTTATGAAATAATATTTGTAATCTGGCACTGACGTACCAGAAATTGTTGTTTTTGCCTCCTTATAGCTGATGTCCCTTTAATCTGCCTCTGGATGCTGTCCTTCTATTCTTCATGTTCATTAAAGCACTGGTAGAGGGATTCATATTTCCTGCATTCTGAAATTCCTACATCAAGATGGATCGATTTAGAGTGCTTACCTTTTAAATGACAGTTTGATATACTTATACACATATATTACCTTTTTCTTCTGCTTCCTCTGAACTTACTGAATTTTTTTTCCTGAATTCATTCTCTCAGCTAATGCATCAGTTAAGCTCATTTTATAGCTCTTACCTAGAAATTACATGCTTTAAGCAATTAAGTCCAGAGTGAAAAGCTACATCCCACTTTAGATGAAGCTTTTGTCCTTCCTCCCACCAACTGCTTGTGAATTTTATTCATCTCATTTACTCAGGCTGAAGTCAACGAGTACAGTAAGGTATTTACCAACACAGGGCTGGCTTAAGTAGGTCAGTTCCAAAGAAGTGTGCATTCTCTTGTTTTATCTCTTCTTTGTGTAACCCTTCTTCCCTTGAATGGAGTGGGTCTGGGCTCCCCTAATTTTCTCATCTCTCTCACTTTCCCATTTAAAGTATAAAATGCCTTTGCTGTAGGTTGGATCTGCTATACTACATTTCCTCAGTCTGGACTTTCTGGGGAAATCTTCATTTCAGTTTTCTCTGGGTGATAGTTGTTGTGAACACAGAATTCGCAGCTGCAGCTATGCTATTTGGTTTCTGACTCTTTCTGCTTGGATAATTTCTGGGAAGAAGCCCATTGGCCCACTTGCACATTTTGAATTTTTAGAGGCAAAATGCCAACTCACGTGACTCCTTTGAACATTTTCTAATTACTTCTGTTTCATACAATGTAGGTGCATATGAGGCCCTTTAAGTTTTTCCCACTCAGGGCACATCTCTTCAAGGATTTGTCCTTTATGATACCGGTGCCCATCAGATCTGCACACTCTGCTAATATTATCACTACAGTTACTCCTGCTTCATTCACTGGTACTATTTTGTAAATATTAATGTTATTCATTTAATAGTATGTCACATTTGTTAAAATGACTGTTTCATTTTTTTTTATTTTTGCTTTGCAATTTCTGAACTTTCTGTCAATCTGTCACTCCTTGTTTTTTATCTTTGGCTGAGTCAAACCCACTGATAATGACATCAAAACTTCTTATATCCTACTGCTGTTTGTTCACTATGACTAAAGTGGTTTCATTTAATTTTGCCTTTGAGTCAATTAGTTGTGTGTTCTATCTATAATTCTCTCTACCTCTTCTATTGGCACATTTAAGGTATTCAAAGCTGTTCTCATCCCTAGTTTGATAATTTAATGTTTCATCCTGCTTTTGATGGCTTTGCATCTTTCAGTGCTGTGTCTTTATTGCCTGTTTGAACCCTATTCATACTTCTTTAAAAGATACCACATAGTTCAATTTAATGACAAATAACTGTAGAATGAGAATCTATGTTTTTGGTTGTGAGCCTAGCCTTTAACAGCTGAGCCATCTCTGTTTTTCAACCTAGAGTTTGGACAACTCTGGTTAGTATTTTTAATCACTATGGCTATCTTAGACTCTAAATTCCTCTAATATATGTATGCTACTATTCTCTCTTGACTTTTCAGTTTTTTTGCACCCATTTCTTCCCAGAAAGTCTATTCCTTTCAATGTTTTTGCTTTAATTACTTATTGCTATATTACAACCATGTCGGTGCATGGTGAGACGTTGGCCTGTCAGTCAAGGTTCTCCAAAGGAAAAGAACCAATAAGTACATGAATTAAATTCAAAGTCTTAATTATCTGAGAATTGATGTCTACATTTGGGAGAGGCAGAAACGCAGTAACTCATCATTCCAGATAGAAGCTTCCAAGCAGGTAGAAACTCCCAGAATTAAGGGCCACCAGCACTACAACTCAAGTAAAGTGGTTCATTCCTGAAAGTTCCCTAGGGAATGCTGTGTCAATGCGAATATAGCTAGAAAGGCTGGAGAAGATGGAGGCTGGTGCCTTTGAGCAACAGAGTGGCCACCAGTGCTCTTGTTTGGGGGAAATGGCTGCCTCCTCTTTCTAAGCCCCCAGCCTATGAGATAATACTACTCACATTTAGAGAAAGAACTTCCCCCTTTGTTACTGTTCCGTATACCAAAATTTTCTAAACACATCTTCACAGACACACCCACCCAGATGCATGAATTGTTTTAATCACAGCCGTCTAAATACAGCCATCGCGAGAACACAAGAGGTCAACCACGCCAGCCTGGAGAGGGTCTGCTCTTCCAGTGAGTTACTGATGGGAGGCCCTGCTGGACTGAGGTCTTAGTCTATGACCTGGCCGTACTCTCCAAGCTCAGTTACCATGGAGCACTCCCTTCTGATGGAGGGCTTCCTGTTCTCTATCGGACTTTGCTCGCAGACTGTCTCTAGGCCTAGATGCCTATTTATCTCTCATGTGACCCTTCACACCGTTCCCCGAGGAAGCTTTCCCCTGCTTCCATATGGCAACTAGAGAATGTGCTAGGGACTGTAGGAAAGGACTATGCCTCCACTTATGATAACTAAGACCTGTCCTTGGAACTTTCTGATAGGGGCATGACACCTAATGCAAATGCGGTGATGCCCCAGCCACTGTCCCATCCTATACCTACCCTCGCTCTAGAATAAAGTTGGCCTTTCTCACCCAAGTCATTCTTTGGAAAGCTGTTTGTGTCATGTTCATTGGCCATCCAAAGGTCTCTGTCATTGATTCTGCCCCTTTCCCTCATGGACTGGTAGCCAACCAACTGCAAGGGAGAAGGAGACCCCACAAGATACTCATCTCAGAGAGACTTGTTCCCACATTCATGCTATGTACCTACACTTTCCCTGCTTCCTACTCCCTTTCCTTGCTGTGAACTTCTGAATTAATTTCCTGGAAGCCCTCCCTAATATTTTCTACCTTTGCTTGCTTTTCCTCTAACATAATAAGAGAATGCAGGGTCAAGACTTCAGATTGCAATGTAGTGAAATCCCTGA
The DNA here is from genome assembly GCF_017639785.1 of Mesocricetus auratus. Lineage (NCBI taxonomy): Eukaryota > Metazoa > Chordata > Mammalia > Rodentia > Cricetidae > Mesocricetus > Mesocricetus auratus. Next base: position 3,541,613 of record NW_024429193.1, on the reverse strand, counting down.
CCCCTCTTTTTTTTTCCAATGGAGAGACGATGGCTATTGCAGGTGGCTCTGTGCATTGATTTTTAGTTTTCTCAGAGATCTGAAAGCATCTTTTCCAGATCTGTGGATTGAATTCTGTGCATTCCAGAAGACAGGCCTGTGAAGATTTGAGAGAACATGATGCGGACAGTGTTAGTCAAATGATGATCATCAACCTTCTTGGCATTTAGTCGAGGTGACACATCTGTAAACAATCAGGTGAACAGATCCTGCTTGCTGTGTCTGTGGTTATGGCTATGTGCAGTTACTCCTCTTTTTCCCGGGTGAGTCTGCTGTGAGAAAAGCAGCATTCTCACAGAATGTCGCTGACCTTCAGATTTTTACCTCTGTTGTATAAATTGGATGTTAAATGGTTGGTTAATGTTTTTATTTTCAACCGACAAGAACTAGATATCCAAATATTTATTTAATTTTGATTTATGCTTTGAGACTTTTGTACAAGTGCACCTATATCTTGACTGTGTCTACCCTCACACTCTCTCCAACTCCCCAAAGACTCTTATCACATCTCCCTTAAAGCTTTACGTTCCCTGTTTACAAAGCATTAATGGCTTAGCTTGGTTTACATACTTCTGGGTTTGGTTAAATAGGTGTAGAGCTAATGTAGTCTTGTAGATTTGAATACAAGCCTTGTATGTTTCAAAATACTTTTCTAGCATATATTCTGTGTTTGTACAGAGATTTCTTACCATAGAGCTTGTTTGGATTTAACATCATTAAAAGATTTAAGTTTAATACATTAACGTATACTATAATTAATATCTGTGGTATGTCTTAAAATTCTCCTTCTTTTCACTGATTATCATAATTTTTTAAAAGTTCATCTTTCTCATTGTTATTTGTTGATTTAATTTTTTCAAGTTTATTTTTAATATATTTTTCTCTGTATGTTTTTGGGACCTCTTTAGACATATTTTGATGCTGATTATTGTTGTGATTTTGCTCTTCTTATCCACAAGGGGTCTACCATTTTTTTAATAAAAGTTTCAATTATTGACATTCATTTTTAAGTAGGACTCTGGGAAATATCCTGAACATCTGTCCCTCCTTGTTCTACTCTTACTGATGTGGTATTAGAATCTAGTCAGAGCATTAGAATCTACTCTTTACATTCCTCAAGCTGTCAAAGTCACAGTTGTCACAAAACACACCCAATACACAAGAAAGAGCAAGAAGATGGGATCACCTGAGCAGTGTCCCCACCCCCTGGGTGGTATAATATACAAGATGATAGACGTTTCACAATCTGTGGCACAAAGAAGGGGTGAAATTCTAAACTTGTTCATGTTTTGAAATTGTTCTCATCTTTACCAACATGAATCTCACTTTTAGGCTTAAAATTAAACCATTGCAAGCATCACTGAACTGGTGTCTTTGGGAAACAGCAACGTTTAAGAATGCTGTTTCTAGTTTTACAGGGTGTGGTTACTGAACGTGCTGCTCTAGGTGGATTTTAAATTAAACCTGATGCAATACTGTTACTCCTGTCATCTTCTGGGAATAGATACAGCTAAAAGTATATCTTCATGTGGCCAAAGGAGCCTGACTCTCTTTTTTTCTCATTTTTTCTATAGTTCTTCAAAGAGGTGTATACTTTTATTTCCGGGATCAAATATATTGAATACTTATATATAGCAATACTTGAATATCTGGATTGGATAATGACTCTTATATGTTTGACCCAAGCATTTTTTAAGCAGGGTGTCAGTATGTAGCCCTGACTGTCTTAAAACTCTCTATGTAGACCAGGCTAGCTTTGAACTCACAGAGATTTGTTGCTTCTGTGTCCCAACTGCAGGGGTTAAAGGCATGTTCCAGAACTCTTTACTAACAATATTTTAGTTCAACAAAAGATGTTTAGATAGGCTGTCTCTGCAAATAGGGACAGTCGAACTTGTAGATTCATCATCCACTTTCATCTCTCTGTCACAAACATTTTTAAAAATTAAACAAAAAATGCTGAGGAAAGGCCATACCTTAGTCCTGCCTCTGCACTCATCCCTAGGTTCTTGAATGAGAAAATTCATACCCAAACACACCAGTTTAAAAGACCAGAACTTAGCCTACATCTTCAATCCTCTTTGAGCCCTGGGAGGAAAAAAATTCACAACCAAACAAATTAAATGGTTTGTCATTTTACCTATAATGCATTTGTCCCCCTAGATTGATACATCAGGCTATTTTTGTTAATTTGTATACTATACATACTATAGATTATATAATAACTGTTTTTATCATACAAATTATGAAGATCAGCCCTCTAAATCTCCCTTCCTCAGACAACACCCATAATTTGTCTTCAACAAGGTTGGTATGAAAGAGGAATACTTCCGGGCGGTGGTGGCGCACGCCTTTAATCCCAGCACTCGGGAGGCAGAGGCAGGCGGATCTCTGTGAGTTCGAGGCCAGGCTGGACCGACAGCCTCCAAAACAACACAGAGAAACCCTGTCTCGTAAAACCAAAAAAAAAAAAGAAAAGAAAAGAAAGAAAGAAAGAAAGAAAGAGGAATACCATGGACCTTATTCCAACTAACTTCTCTTGACTTCCTTTTTTAACATGCAAATTCTCCAATATCTCAGGGCATTGTGACACCGGAATTTAAAATTTCATAGTATACATTGACCTACTTCATTTTGTTCAGAATCTGAGAAGTGTGAAATGGTAATATTACCAAACCCTGTAAGTTATTTATTTCTAGTTCAGATTTACACATCTGATCTTAGGTCTCACTGATTTAAAAGGAAAGGATCAACCTGGATGTTGTCAGTCAAAGGTTCTTCAGTTTCTTCTCTTTAATGTTTAGTTAATAACATTGGTCACACTTTATACATGGGAATAGTATGTGAATTCAGTGAGGTTTAGATCCATTGCAAAAGGATATCACTAATATGTGCTTATGCTGATAAAAATGTTTCTCTCACTGTTTGTCTCATGTGATCTGATGGGGTTAGTGAGCAGAGCTAATCAGTGTTTTCCTGATCTTGTATTACATTGGTGATAATATTTGGTGACTTGAAGCATCTCCTATTTTATACCACCTTGAAAGTCATTTGCATGGCTTCCAAAGGGAGACTATATCTCAGGGAAATGTCCCTGACCTGCTCAAACCTACTGTCTGAGACTGCAATGCTCACTCTGCCGCATTCCCTGGAACTATGATACTCTGTCTTGCCTATAAGCTGTGTTTCATTTCCTGATGGACATAGGGTACTTTATTATTTTTTTTACCTTGACCTAAGGTAAAAGGTGGTGACCTAAGGTAAAAGGTGGTGATCTAAGAAACAAAAGTACATTTGCGACATTTAAGACCCACTTTTTTGCTACATTGAACATTTTCTGTCGATATATACCTCAGACAATAGCCACTGATTCCCACACTTAGCTTATGAGCACTGGAGAGGTTGCCTTCCTTTAGAGTCCCTGGGGGAGGGGGCAGGTGAGAAGCTCTGTGTTCAGTTCTCAAATTCTATTCGGCCCTTCATGCTCTTCCTCTCTCACTGCTATGCACCAAGTCCTGGTCTAGGCTAGAGGATTTGTCATGGAGCCAGGCTGTACCCGTGATTTCCTCCTTTCCCTTATTGTGAGAGTTGATCCTTTTCAGCCCCGGATTAATGAGGAAAACATTAACGGCATCTGTACAATCTGTACAATACATCTACCTATCTATCTATTTTTCTTTCTTTCTTTTTGTTTTTCAAGACAGTGTTTCTCTGTTGCTTTGGCAGCTGTCCTGGAACTGTCTCTGTAGACCAGGCTGGTCTCAAACTCACAGAGATCTGCCTGCCTCTGCCTCCCAAGTGCTGGGATTAAAGTCATATACCACCACCACACTGCTCTTACACTACTTCTGCCCCAATTATTTCTGGAAACTTCTATTGCATTTTATCTTATAGATTTGGAATCCTTTTTAATTCTTTTCTCCCCTTTCTATCTAAATAGAAAAGCAGCTATGCTGTGCCTAGACGGGACTTCTTCTGCACTGAAGAATGATTCATTCAGCATGTCAAGTCTTGCACTGGTGGGAATTATTACCTTATAATGCACTCTCTTGTAGCATTTTCTTGACAAAAGTTAGCCATAATGAATTTTCCCACATGCCCTTGAAGTGCCTACATGGTGATTATTTCCTTTTCCTTGGATGGCTACAGCAGAAGTGAGAACATTGGCACAGCCGCCACCATCATTTCTCTCCACCACAGCATCTTGTAAGCCAACTGTAACACCAATAAATGTGACGTCTTCTGGCATCCTTATGGACAGGCATACATGCAGTATCCACTTACCCACACACAGAGAGAGAGAGAGAGAGAGAAGCACATACACACACACACAGCACACAATACTTACAGCACACACAACACCACACGCTTACACACATGCACACAACAGAACAACAAAGACACAAGGTGCAAAACAATGATGTCATCTACTCAATTTAACTTCCGGCTTCCATCTGTGCCTGCACACACATGCACAGGAACGACACACAGACACAGTGCATGAAATAAGCTCCTACAAGTCAGAACCACAGAAGCTCATCTTCTCATCTCCTCTAACACTTGGCAGGATTCAGTTATACTCAATGGAAAGAAAATCCAGTCATCGGACCAGAAATGCTTTCAGACACACCACAATGACCCTCAGAAAATGAAAAAAGAAGTGGACTGAAGGTCTGTGCTAAGTGCAAGAGATTAGTTGGCAGAATACGCTTCTGTGTCAGGGATGAGGGGGGGTGTTAAACGGTGTTTCAGAGGGGACATTGGACCCGTTGCTGTAAGAAAGAGCCGCCTTCATCTCAGATCCAATTAGAAAATGAGCCTCCTCCTAAATGGCTTTGGAACCTGAGCTTCCTTTACTTAAGCAGGTGTCATGCCACTAATGTATTGTGTGCACTTCATTTACTGGGCCAGGCAGAGAAAAATATCATTTCAGGTACAGCAAGTGTCTCTGTGATTGATTTAGCACCTAGAAAAGAGGAAGAGCCTTCCCCAGGAACCTAACGGACACAGAGCCCAATGCTTTCCAGCGTGCTTGATAGGAGTTATCACAACAGATGGACAAAGTGAATGAGCACACGTGGGCTGTGGAAATGTAGGGAAATTGGATTTAATGTGGACATGCACTGTTAGAAGTAACTCCCAGCTCAGAGGAAGGCAAATGAATGTGTGAGCATTGGAGATGTTGAATTTGGAACCACCGGAAATCACGTATAGGAATGTGACATTTCCCCTCAAGGAGACAGCATTATAATTTCAAATGAATACACACACACACATTCAGAATCAGCTATGTAAGAACACCCCCCATATGGTGAAGCAGATGGTTTTAAATGTGTTCCTATGTGCACACACATGGTTTTGAGTGTGTGTGGGCAAGTGTGCTCACATTCTTATTAAGGTTAGGATTCGTTTTAAGGTTAGTTTTCAATCCATTGATAGATTTCCATAGGGAAAAAAACCCGGCTTATCACTGCTGGATACAACATGATGGGCAAAGCACTCATGCGAATACACACACACACATACACACACACACACACACACACACACACACAAGCACTTATAGGATCACACGTGCACACAAAACACCGCATGCCCAGAGCACTCATAAGCACACAGAGATACAGCACAGCCGGCTGGTGAAGAAAATTCACAGCCATTGCTTTAGGCAAGGTGTCACTCGGTCAGCTTTAGTGGCTTTGGGGCCGTGTGATTTCTGCAAGCTAGTTTAGGACAGGACGCCCAGGTGTGCGTGATACAGAAACACAGGTGACCCTGAACCTGGCAAAAGCATGTTATGACGTGTCTCAAAGAGTCCCTGCTTCATGTGGTTTTCACAAGACTCTTACTGACTTTTCTCCAGGTGACTGCAGCCCAACACTCTACAGGAACTCAAGAATCTGTTTTATTTTCCATAATCTGAAATTATGTGCAGTGTATAAAGTGCAGGGTGGGTCCAGATGGGGTACTGTTCCCTGCCCCTGGAAGAAAGTCAGTGAAACAACATTAAGTAACTTCTCAATATGTCATCCAGCCTTTAAAGACAGATAGCTGTTGACACTAAATCTCCCCTTGTTACTATATTGGTTGAAGACCTTTAGTTTTCCCATGATTTTTTTTATGATATGAATTTAATGGAGATTGAGATATCTAAATGCTGGATACTTTTCATAGTTCTTTAAACTCTGAAGCCTTTTATACTTTCTGAGTCCTTTATGCTTAATAGTTTAAAGCTACCATTCAAAAATAAGTTCAGTGTATTGTGTAAACAGAAGCATGTGAGACTCTGGTTCGAAGAAAAAGAGGAAATAAAATTCGATTAAATTAACAATGAAATAATAACATTTAGTTTTATCTCCGTAAATCAGTATTCCATTTTGTTGTTGATTGCATAAAAAAAGATACACACAGTAGGATATAATTTTGAAAGTGCTGAAATTTGCATTCATTAGCACTCCAGAGGCTAATCAAGGCATTTCCAATTAGGACCCACTCCAGCTGTACTCTCAGCCACTATGGGAATGGTTTACATGGATAAGGAGAAAATTTACCACTGCACCAAAAGCTATCCTTGATCTGTTCTAGCTTCTGATGCCTTTTCGTCTATCTGTGGAAGATGTATGTATGCGGTGGGTATTCAGTAGATTGTGAGACACACTGGCTCCAATATTAAAAATGATTTGCCCAATACTTTCCTGAGCGCTTGGCTAGTCGTGCATAGAAATCTGTGCCTGTGCATGACCAAGAATGTAGACTTTGAGGAATTACCCAACAAATTCACTGAACTTGTAGCTAAAGCCAAAACCCACAATAACCAGTATGAAGAAACACTACGAGGAAGATGGAAGGGATTTATTTCACAGAGGCACCACTTCAGTGCTTTAAAGGTTGAGGTGGACTCCTGTTCCAGAGCCTTCCGGGAGCAACCTCAGTCTAGGATTCTAACCACTCTGATGGCCATCAGATTGCCTAAAAAGCAATCCTGAGCTCATAGCCTGGAGTCCAGCTTTGGTCATCTAAAGGAATAAATTAGGAGGATAACATGCTTTGTGAATCCATAAAGATATTCTAATATATATATAATATATACATATAATGTATGCTAAGCAAAACAAAAACATACAAGTATGTGTGTGTGAGAGAGACAGAGAGAGAGGGAGAAAGCGAGGGAGAGAGGGAGAGAGGGGGAGACAGAGAGAGGGGAGAGAGAGAGAGACAGAGAGAGAGAGAGAGAGAGAGAGAGAGAGAGAGAGAGAGAGAGAGAGAGAGAGAGAGAGAGATTTAAGTTGTGAAGGTTGTAGCACAAAATGGCCTGGAATTTACACTGTTGCTTAAATTACACTGAATATGTTAGCCCTTTCTGCCTCAGTCTCCCAAAGCTGAGATTATAAGCATTGGCCACAGTATCTGTGTATCTGTTTATATTTAATAGTAGTAAATAAGCATATAGGTATTAGATTCTAATATTTATATTAGCTGTTTTCTATAACTCTTTTTTAGCATTTCAAGACAGGGTCTCTCTGTGTAGACCTGGAATTTACTCTGTAGAGCTGGACTTGAACTCAACTCTGCTCACCTCTGTCTCCCCTTTTACAGCTGGGTGTAAAGGCAAATACCAGAACCACCAAATAGTCTTGGCTGTTTCCGTTTTTTTTTGTCATTCAGAGACTGTGTTGATCGGAATAAAGGGCAAAGGTGATGGGCTCAACTCTGTTTAGCTGCAATAAGATTTGAAATCTTAAATAGTGAAGTTATTCAGGAAATTCCCAGAATTAGTGAAAGAAGCTAATCTTAGAGCTATACTCTGTGAACATGTTTGCATAGCATATCTGGAAATGAAGTCCCATCTGCTGGAAGACTGTGAGTGTTTGCCAGCATCTGGGAATAATCAATGGGAGGTGACTGCCCAGTTGCTGAGGGCTTTGCCTTACGGGGTAGTGAAATGCTGTGCTATCAGGTAGTGATGTTCACAAAGCCTCATGTAGGGACCAAGCCACTACACTGTTTAGTATTCAAGGCATTGATCAGGAAATAGGAAAAGTGAAGCAACGTTGATGGAGGAGTTTGCTGATTTTGCCAAGGAAAGAAATTTAACTTTTATGAAAACCCTTGAAACAAAGAAGGTCAACAATCAAGAATAATCCTCAGATAAGATGCTTTGATATAACCCCTGTCATTATGTCATTAGACCTTTCATTGGAAAAACCATTAGAAAAGCTTGGCTGGAAGGTGGTGCAACACCCTCTAATACCAGATCTCTGTGAATAGATTCCAGGGCAGCCAGAGAAATGCAAAGAAACCCTGTGATGAAAAAACAAACAAAAAATAACAACAAAAGGCTTAGCCTTATGATACAGTACTTAGATAGAACTATGCAATGAGATTATGGAGTAAAGAAATCCAACGTATTAGTAACATCTCTAAGAGTCAGTAATTTATCAAATATTGGATATAAACACTGAACTACAATAGGCTGCACCTTCACAGAAAATACTGCTAATGAGCAGAGATTGATTTTGATATTATAAATCAGAAGTAAAAATAAGGTAATTATGATGTGCAGAATTTCACATATGAATACATAGTAGATATTATAGAGACTGTTCATTGGAGTCATGTGTAACACAGTGATGTTGCCACCAATGACAGGCTGTACACAAGATGATGATCTTAAAAAATGGAATCTCCAGATGTCATTGTGCACTCATAGAGACATCACTTATGAAGATGCATCCTGACCACCTAGCTGTCAGATTAAAAAAAAAAAACTTTACTAAGCAGTACATGGCTGCTAAACATTTTTACATGAATAATATTTATTCTGTGTAGACATTAACCATATATATAAAACATGAGATTAAAATGACTGAAATTATCAGCTGCCAATTAACAATACCTTTGGAGTTCATGATGGTTAATTTTACTGGGTCTCCAAATTAAGTTGAAAATTAATAATGCCATTTATTTCCATAATAACTTTATTTGATCTTTTCTTTTTAGAAACCTTGAAAAGGATAATAGGCTAATATAAAAGATTTTGACAGAATGAGAGAAAAGTCACAGTGAATTAATCATGGTAATCTTGTAACACTCTGAAAGTAAGAGATATATACTAGGTTCATTGTATAAGAGACTGTCTGAAGAAAAAAATCAAATAACCATCTTGGATTATAAATAAGGCACCTGCCCAGGCATCATAACACAAGTGGATAGCTCATGAAATCTCCTCTGGCTTTATTAGATATATTTTCACTCAAAATGAAGTCTCTGTGCTGTAATTCACATTCAGACAGCTGCACTTGGCCTTCCTTACAAAATAAACCATCAGAACAGGGTGATAACAAAATAAGAGATAGGGGAATAAACCATGTCACAAAAACAGAGTCAGTTACTCTTGTCATTGTGTGTGAAAAACCATGAAAGTGACAACCACGCTTACTACCACATCTATAAGCAGCGATGGAAAGCATTTGCTTGAGAATTATTGCTCTACTGAGAATTCAGGGAGTAAAATTGATGATGAAGACAATGTTTTAACTAAACATTCAATGTACCTCCAACTGAAGGACCCGGTATTAATTTTGAGTCAACCACTTAATCTCTTGGAATAGAACAACAACATTGCACCCGATTTTCAAAAAAATATTCACGTGCTATGAGCAAAGAGGTCAATAACCGGCTGGTGAATCCCAGCGTCAGCTGACCTGAACAAGGGAGACCTCATGGACCCCAGACTGATGACTGAGAGGCCAGCATAGGACTGACCCAGACCCCGTGAACCTGGGTGTCAGAGAGGAGGCCTCAACAATCTATGGGACCTTGGAGAACAGATCAATATTTATTCCTAGCATACAAATGGACTTTGGGAGCCAATTCCACATGGAAGGATTCTCTCTCAGCCTGGACACATGGGGGAGGGCCTAGGCCCTGCCCCAGATGATGACAGACTTTGATAATCCCCCCATGGAAGGCCTTACCCTCCCTGGGGAGTAGAGGGGGATGGAGTGGGGAGTTGGGAGAAGGGGAGAGTACTGAAAGAGACTACTGGAATGGGGAGAAACCATTGGCAGGAGAGGAGGGGGAGGAAACTGCAGCCAGATGTAAATAAATAAATCTGTATGATTTGGGGATCCGATAGGTTTTTTTTTAATTTGAGTTTTTAGTTGTTTTAGTATCTGAAAATTTCATGCATGTATGTAATGTGTCTTAATCATATCCGCCCCCGGTTCCCTCCTTTCAAGCCTCCTCAGACTCCCCCAAAACTTCTTCCTGTTAAAGTATATGTTGGAGTGGGCAGTTGGGAGAATTGGGTGTAGGGGGGAGGGGAGAGAGAGGGAACTGGAAGTAACAGGTGTAAAATATTAAATAAAATTTAAAAAATTAAAATACAATCAAGCTTTGGATCCAACAAATTCACATGCAATTAATTTTTCAACACTTTTCCTTAAATCAAAAACAAAAACCAAAAAACTTTTCAGCTTCATATGCAAAAACAAAAATCCCAGGATAGCTACAAAAATCCCAGGATAGCTAAAAAAAAATCCTGTACAATAAAAGAACTTACAGAGGTAATACCATCCCTGATTCTGAGTTCTATTACAAAGTCATAGTAATAAAAACCACCTGTACAATAAAAGAACTTACAGAGGTAATACCATCCCTGATTCTGAGTTCTATTACAAAGTCATAGTAATAAAAACCACTTGGAGTTGGAATAAAAATAGTCAGGCTGATCAATGGAATCAAAATCAAAGATGAAGAAGCAAATCCACACATCTAAGGACACCTGATTTTTGACAAAGAATTCAAAATTGTACAATGGAAAAAAAGAAAGAATCTTCAACAAATGGTGCTGGCATAACTGGATGTTGTCATATAGAAGAATGTGGATAGATCCATATCTGTCACCTTGAGTCATGAGCACAAAACTCAGGTCCAAATTCATCAAAGACCTCAATATAAATCTAGATATACTGAACCTGAGAGAAGAGAAAGTAGGAAATAGCCTTGAACATATTGGTGCACAGACAGCTTCCTGAACTGGAAAACAATAGAGAATACATTAAGACCAAAACTTAGCAAATGGGACATTGTGAAACTTATTGGCTTATACAAGGCAAAAGGCAATGTCTGTAGGACAAAATGGCAGCCCACAGAATGGGAAACGTTCTTCACCAACCCTACATCCAACAGAAGGCTGATTTTCAAAATATGTAAAGAACCAGACATCAATAAACCAAATAATCCAATTAAAGACAGGCACAGACCTAAACAGAGAATTTCCAACAGAGGAAACTCAAATGACTGAGAAACACTTAAGGTGATAATGTACAACATCCTTAGCCATCAGGGAAATAAAAAACAAAATGACTGTAATTCAGTCTTACAGGTGTCAGAATGTCTGTGTTCAAGGACACAAATGTAAGCTTATGTTGAAGAGGATGTTTAGTAAGGGGATACCCCTACATTGCTGGTGTACTCTTCCCGCCAGCCGCCTGGTTCCCACTGCTGTCTCAGCCCCCAAATTACCCACAAGACACTATGGTAATTATGAAGCTGTTGACCATTTTGCTATGATTTCTCATTGACAATCTCTGACATAATTATTAACCCATAATTACTAATACATATATATTTTTTCAAAGAAAACAAATATTTTTGTTTAAATTAGAAACAAGCTTGCTTCACATGTCAATCCCAGCTCCCGCTGCCTCCCCTCCTCCCCGACATCCCCAACATGTTCCCCAGTTTCCCGAATATATATATATATATATGGTCTTATCTTACCGAGATGGCAGGCCCATGAGTCCTCTTTTCATGAGATCACATGGTGACTCCCTCCTCTTGACTACATTTCCCAGAATCCTCCTCAACTCCTAGTCCCACCTATCTTGCTTCCCTATTGGCCAACAGTGCTTTACTCATCAAACAATAAGACAGACATATACACAGAATGACATTTCCCATCAGGGGTGCAAACATGTACACTGGAAATCAGTGTGGTGGTTTCTCAGAAAGCTAGGATTCCATCTACCACAAAACCCAAATATACCACTCTTGAGCATATGCACAAAGAGTGCTTAATTACACCACAAGGACACTTGCTCAACTATGATCATAGCACCTCTATTCATAATAGCCAGAACCTAGAAGTAACCTAGATGTCCCTCAACCAAGAAATACATTTACACAGTGAAGTATTACTCAGCTGTTAAAAACAATGACATCATGAACTTTGAGGGCAAATAGATGGAAATAAAAAACAGCATCCTGAGTGAGGTAACCAAAACCCAGAAAGACAAACATAGTATGTACTCATTCATAATTGGATACTAACTGTAAGGTAAAGAACAACCAGGGTACAATCCACAGACAGAGACTGGATAACAAGGGAGATGCAAGGGAAGACCTCCAGATACCCCTGGGAAGGGAAAATTAAGAGATTTTGTGAGTTGTCTGCATGTGGTTAGGGATTAGAACATGAGAAATCAGGTTGGGTGAAGAAGGGGAGAGTACTGGAATGGGGAGCAGTGTGTTTCAGGGTCAGGTAAAAAACTGTTCCAAGAGAACTGCCCAAGTATACACAGGATGACTCCAGTTAAGTCTCCTAGCAACAGCAAATACATAACCTGAACTTGATATCCTGTGACCAGGCAAGACAACCACAACCACATAACCATTGACCTGTTCACAGGAGATATCAAGTTCAGGTTATGGGAAATGCTGGGGTAATGTTGGCATGGAGATTGTGGCAGTGGCTAACCACATCTAAAACCCATGCCAGGAGAACAAGCCTACCCTTGACACTGCCTGGAATATCAGGACCCACAGGCCCAATGACCCAGAGACTTGGCATAGAACCAAACGTGACTCAGGGTAGATTGGTGCCTAGCCCAACTGTCACCAGAGAGGCTTCATCCAGCAACTGTTGGAAACAGATGCAGATACACAGCCAAATTTTAGGCAGAACTTGTGGAAGCCTACAGAGGAGGGGGAGAAAGGATTGTGGGAGCCAAAGGGGTCAAGGACATCATAAGAAAACCCAAAGAATCAACTCACCTGGTTTCACAGGGGCTCACAGACACTGAACCAACAACCAGGGAGCCTGTGTAAGACTGACCTAGGCACTGTGGGTATAGCTACAGTTGTTTAGCTTGGTCCTCTTATGGGGCTCCTGACAGTGTAAGCAAGGGCTGTCTTAGACTCTTAGTGGCTTTTGGAACCTACATCTTATACTATGTCACCTTGCCCAGCCTTAATACTTGGGGAGGTGCTTAGTCTTACTGCAGCTTGACAGGCCATGTTTTGTTGATACTCATTGGAGACCTGCCCTTTCCTGAACAGAAAAGTGCGGAGTGGATTGGGAATGGGAAGAGACGTGGCTGGGGAGAAACCACTGGAAGGAGAGGAGGGGAGGAAACTGCAACCAGATGTAAATAAATAAATCTGTATGATTTGGGGATCCAGTAGGTTTTTTTTAGTTTGAGTTTTTAGTTGTTTTAGTATCTGAAAATTTCATGCATGTATGTAATGTGTCTTAATCATATCCACCCCCGGTTCTCTCCTTTCAAGCCTCCTCAGACTCCCCCAAAACTTTTTCCTGTTAAAGTATATGTTGTCTTCTTTTGCCAATAACTTGATGATTACAAATCAGCGCTGGCACATGTCCATGGGCCAGGTGTAAACCACTGGGTCATGGCCCAACTGTGGCCACCCACTCAGAAGGTGTTGAATTTCTGTTTCCAAGAAACCAACCATCACCAAAAGCTCTTCAGCTAGGAGTGGAGTCATGGGAACCCCCTCCCCTTCCTTTCCACTGGAATTTTTGAATGGTTTGGTTCCAGGATTTGTGTTAAGTAACCACAGATGCTGTGAGTTCACATGTTTCACGTATGCAACAGCCATTTCACATGCAAAACCAGCATTTCACAGCACCTTTCCAACTTTCATACTCTTCTTTTCTGTCATTTTTTGAACCTCTCCGGGAGCTCTCAGGTATGCTCTTCATGGCTGAGAATTCAGTTGCTGATTCTTAGCACTTTCAACAGTTACAGCCTCTGGGTTAAGTGCTAAAATTGGTAATAATAAAGCGTCTCTGACAAAGGTGGAGAGTAGCAGGAATTTATGGGTGTAAACACAAATATTTAGAAGCCATGTCAGCACATGGCTATTTTAGAAAAACAATATAGGTTCTCTCCCAATGTATAATTTCTCTATCCACTGCTGGGGCCATGTTCACATTAACCACACCTCTGGAAGAAGTCTCACAGCCGATCTCGGGAGAGGTTAGTGATCCCTAAAAATATCCATGCCACTCCTTCACCAGTGGGCACATCTCACTCAACAGGTGAGTACTGCGGTACACGGGATTGAGCACTGTGACTGATCACAGACACCTGCCAAGGACAACTTTTTATTTCTAGCCAGCAACCTGCAAACTATCTTCCAGAGCTACAGGTGAAAACAATCTGAGATTTTTGGTCAGCTAGAGACTGATTTCTTGATGCCATGCAGCCAAGGTACGTGCTGTATTTGACAATGAGGTGTTACCACCTAGCTATGGTGGTCAGTCACCAGCAATGGTAATACCTTGTGGTGCTTTGGTGCCTCTGGGGCCTTGGTGACCATTAACTCATGGGGAGGCAACCTGAGCTGTCAGTGAGCTTTTCATTTAATACACTGTGTCTCCTGGGATTTTTTTTCTTTCTTTCATGATTCAAACACGCCGCCAGCTTGAGCGTCATACTTGTGCACTCTCCTGCAGATGGAACTGAAGAGATTACAGAATCTCTACCTGAGAGACTTTGAACGTTGGCTAACGGCCTTTCTCCTTGCCTCCTAATTCGACACGTGAGAAAGCTTGAAACTTTGGGTTTCACTCATTTCTCCTGTGCTGATGAAATAGAGTCACTGATCAAGTCCCATGACTGTGCAAAGAAAGCACAAGCCATGGCTGATTATTTTAATTCATTGGAGAAAAATTTTTTACATTTGAAAGAAGAGATTATGATTCTATGCCTATAGTGTAGATATTTGCAAGACTTCACTAGGCATTATACATGAAATAATCCTTACTAATTTGAAAGCACATGACTCAGAGGGTCATAGGAAAATAATATAAGAAAGTAGATGGAGGACTGCCTGGGAAGAAAGAAAAACTTGATTGGGAAAGGTGATATATGATACAGGATAAGGGGGTAAAACAACGTAAATTCGTTATGTACATGAATGAAACTAAGAATAGATGGGCAAGTGTGTTGGGAAATTTAAATTCAATAGTATTCCATTAAAAATTAGACTCTGGGTGGCTGGAGAGATAGATCAGCTGTTAAGATCACTGGCTTCTCTTTCAGAAGACCTGGCTGGGTTCAATTCCCAGCTCCCATAAGGCAGCTCGTAACTGTCTGTAGCTGTAGTTCCAGCAGATCTGACACCCACACACAGAGTATATAGAGGCAGAAAACCAGTGCACATTAAATAAATAAATATTTGAAAAAAATTGAACAAGTCTCTTGGATATAAATGAAAACCCAGCATACAAATAGACGTTTTCTCCTCTTCACAATACTGAAACAACTATTCATTTTCTGCTGTTAGCAATAAAATCATAAACGTATGCATGACCTCACACTGATGCCTGGTATCCTGTAATGGAAGGTGTGGGGAGAGTGAAGACTGTGAGACTTAACACTTGGAGGTTAAAACCTGCCAGTGAGGCTGAATTCATTTTATGCATGTGTCAGAAATTACCCATGCTGGGAAAAAGTGCAGTCATCTAATAAAGACAAACTGTGCTTAATGTCAGTTTTGCTAATGCTTTTTGCAATTCAAAATGTTGCTTTTGTATTAAAACAGTTGGCAGAGTATTAGACAATTCTTAGTGTGACGGTGATATGCAGCATACATAACACAAAGCCTGCCGAGAAACAGAACGGATGAAATTTGTAACCTTTGATTGAGAAATTGCTTGAGGTAGTGAAGAAAGATTGTTTTAAAGAACACTAATTATAACCTGAATGCACTCTAGTTCTTATGAAACATTATTTTGGATCAGAAAGAAAGAGAAGGTATTTCCTAGAAAATCTACATCTCCATGTATTCAAACATAGCACCAAACTTAGCTTTGTTCAATTCAAAAATTTTACAAGAAGGAAAAGTATGTATCTAAGCAAGGAAGATTGCAGTCTCCAGACAAGCTCCTTAATTAAATTAATTTAGGGATTCCATACCCAGAGATACCTACCAAAACACTGACATTTTAAGCACTAATCTGTGAAAAACCATAAGACTTTTGCACTTTCAAGTTTGTCTATAAAAGGAAAGAAAACGAGGCAGATATAAATTTGCCAAATGTTTTGGATAAATTGCTTTTTTACTCAAATTGTAAAAAGTAAGAAAACCTTCACGGACAGTAGATATCAAAGGATTGGAAGCACCACACTTTTAGCCATTCCATGTCAGAAGATAAAGGGATCACAATCTCTTCTACATCAGGAAATTCAGTTCAAAACGACCCATATCTTCCAACATTTTCATGCACAAAATCACATTTCAAATTGGATTTATATGGGTCCAAAATGTTATCTCAATCTTATGAGCACAACATTTTACAAATCTATATCAAAGAACAGGTGAATGAACGCTGGATAACAGGTTCATCACGAGCTATAAAAAGTGTTTAGTGTTTTTCACCAAAAGGAATAAAGCATTCCTTTCTTTCATGTTTATTACCTTTTTATATTGCATCCACTCACAAACTTGAGTCATTTCACATGTTACATCCATACCAAATATTTGATTCTTGTCAACACAATCATGTATAAACATTGTCAATTGCACATCAGTGAAACTGGGAAAACAATGAAATGATTAAAAATTAAAATCCATGTATTGAAAAAGTTAAAATGCTTTGTTCATTTAAGGAAGGGTAACAATTCAAAAGCCAGTTAAAGTTGTAGAGAACTCACCCATCATGAAAATTGTGCACTAAGCCCCATGATTGAGTGGAACAATGGTTCTATGATAGTGTCCACCATGAATAATATATTTCTTAAGGAAACCATACAGGAATTGGAAGACTGTACTGTACATTGGTGTTCTTACATCATCCCATGAGCTGTTCAAACACGGGCATATGTGGTAGAGGTCTACGTGCATAAGCATATATACTACCAAGATTTTAAGAAAGATGCCTGATTTCTATACAATGTCCCAAAGATGAAGAATGTCTTTAACCACACTAAGTTTATTCACTAGATTTTCTTATATCGTACTCTCAAACTTAATAGATTCCCCTCCCTTCTACTCCCCATAGAATTTGGACCAAAATGCTACACTGGTGAATCAGTTTGCAATGATCTCTCAGACACTACTCTCATGTCTGTCTGTAATCATGCTCTGCACCATGATGAAAATAAAGTAACCCTCTGAAAGTGTAAGAAACCTCAAATTAAATGCTTCCTTTTATAAGAATTGTCTTGGACATGGTGCGTCTTCACAGCAATAGAAGACTGACTAAGACAAATGGGAACGAGAATGAAGACTTTAATTGTGTATGTGTGAAGAACAATAATGTACAGGTGAATATAGGAAGCTTCATTCTAAGGACAAATTTGAAAATCCTAGACAAATTTTGTGACAGTGGAAATAAGAAACTCATAGTACCTTGAACATTTTGACCTGTAACACCAACAAAATCACACCCATTATGGTGATAATCTTGTTGTTTAATGATCTATGACATTTAATATAATTCTTCACATGTGTTCATGACAGGGAGGAGAGTAATGACTGACTTCTCCAAGGGACCCCATGCATCTCCACTCCAGACAGAGAAGGCAGTGGCATATCAAAAGAATTCAGCACCAGGGCTCAGCCTAGGGCAACCGGAGTTCCTGGGAGGAGCATGAGTGACTAAAGGCAGTCCTATACCTGAGGAAGCAGTTGTCCATACTTGGCAACTGTTAACGCTTACGTAACCTTGGTTTGGCAAGTGCGACCCTATGACACTATAAGTTTCATAATCCTGCCTTACACTAGGGAATGTTATTGAGCCCAAACACAGGGTCTCCTTTGAGCAACCACAGCTTCTCTACTTTTGAGGTGGTGACAACCACCTTATGCTTAGAGGAAGGTGAGGAAGTCAATGGGGCAAACATAAATTCACACTCATGGAACACAGAGTTAGAAATAGAGACTACCTGGAGACACACTGCATAAAACAACTGAGATGTCTTTTCTTTCTTTTTTAGTGTAAGATATACAAAGAAGATATGCTGTTTCAACCAAAACTAAAATTTGTTTATTGAACTCAACCGAGTCAAGGAAATGAAGCAGGAATTTAAAGAGAGAAACATATTGATCATATGATTTGAGTAGAAATCTCATTTTTTTTGGTGTGGTCTTTACAGTTTTATTTTTGAGGTGCCATCCTGCACATTTATTTGACTCTATTATGAGATGAATATAATAAATTTGCCCTAGAATATGGCATTGTGGCTATAAATATTTAACAGTCTCCAGTGTATGTGACTAGAGATGTTTTAATATCATTCACTCAATTCTAAGGTGTAAATAATTCTACAAATTTGCACTACAAATGTGATGTTAGATAAGTGACAAAAGCTAAAACGAGATTAGTATCTAGCATCAATGGGGTACAGAGAGCTTCTCTTGCTCTCCATTGCTAGGTGAATCCCAAATATTTAGCAGTTTTGATATACAGCATACGATGCTCACATCCTAATTCTTTAGCTCTGAAAAGTGTCTTTGACCTCCATCCACCTGTACATTTTAAAGCATAACAATTTGATAATGGTCAGTGCACTAAAGATTACCAAAATATTAGAAAATACATGTTTTTCTCTGTGTGTGTATGGGGGGGTGGTGTTGGTGAAGACTTGAATTTATAAGAGCATAATCAAATGTAAGCACTTGTCAAGATGTGAGTTTGTGGTCTTTTCTGAAAAAAATAACCATCCAGTGAAATCTTCAGTGGGTAACTGCTGGACAAATGTGACCTGTCAAACCAGACTTCAAAATCCACTTATTTCTTAACTTTGATGTCTGTGTCCAAGAATGTAGAGTGAAGTTAAATGAAGAATTGGCAGTGTTGTGGTTTTACATATAAACCCACCACAACTATTAGAGATTTTTTCACTTGTCCAGATCAGGTTGATATGGGGGGGGCAGAATCCCTTGATCATTAAGTAACCAAGCCCACTGTAGGCTGCAGCATCACTGGGCTTTATAAGCATGAAGACATTAGCTGAGCCATAACACGTACAATTAGGCAGCGTAGATATTTGTTACTCTCTGCTCTCAACTAGATCTGCTGATTAGTTTCGCTTCTTTTTTATTTTTCTCTTTTTTTAATTAAAAACAATCTTATTTTACATATCAATGCCAGTTCCCTCTGCTGGTAATCCTCTCACACCCCCCAACAACTCCAATCCTATCCACTCTCCAGGGAGGAAGAGGCCTCCCATAGGAGATCATCAAAGTCTGTCACATCATTTGGAGTAGGACCTAGGTCCTTCCCCATGTATCTAGGCTGAGAAAGTATCCCTCTGTAAAGAATGGGCTCCCAAAGTCCCTTAACCCCTTTCCCGAGTAATTCACTGCATCATGTGTCTGTGAATTTAAAAAACAAAAACAAAAACAAAAGAACCCATTTCCAGCCCTAAATTATTTTTTCTGCTGTGGTACTAGCCAGAGCAACAGAAATGAAACTAAAGAATGAGGACATTTAATAAAAATAAAAATTAATTATTCCACACAGGAAAATACTCTGCCCCCCTTCGTCTAAACAAAGAAAATGTGAGTTTTAGACTCATTTCTTTCCTCCAGTTTGGAACCCGCCAAGCACAAATCTACGAGTAGCTTCGGTAATGTTTGATGATATTTACTTTGAAGGTTCACCTTCCTAATTTGAATGTTCCAAGCTGCTAGAACAGAAGGCCTGCCTTAAAGGGCTCGCTGGAGGGTGCCCGAGAATTGGTAACAGAAGGAGTCCAATTTTGTTCTTGTTTTTTTGTATTTTGGCATAGGATACTGTCTCTTCCATTGGCCCTTTGGAAGCCTGTGTTTTTAATATCCATATCACTTTTTTTTAAAGTGGCACATTGGGGCAAAACATGAAACAGACCTTCTGTTCTCTAATAGTGAAAATCTGGTACTTGGAAGAGAATATAATTTTCTAGAATAACTCAGAAGAATAAATAAATAGCCAGGTAACTATGCAGCCATGAGCATATAATCTTGCCCTCCATATCTCCTTCTGTCTGCAGATGAATCAACAGTGTGTTGGCTGTTTCTAGAGACATCTCCAGTGTTTTTTTTTATTTCTTCTTCCATTTTTCTCTTTTACTCAGTTCATTAAGTTGACCTGGATGTCACTGCAAAATTTAATTTCCCTACCACTCTAAAGGAAGTGTGCATTATGTGAATAGACATTAAGTATAATTTCCACATACAAAGGTTTAGATTAAATCCACCTCCACCCTCTCGCTCCTCTTCAATGCCTCCTATATACCTCCCATCACTTTTCTCTCCCAATTTCAAGTGCTATTTTTAAAACACAAGTTAACTCAATGCTGCCTAGATGTACATGGATATGGGCTGTCCATTGACCATAGCTGCCTATATATAAAGAGTCACAGCTGTAAGAAAAAAAAACAACTGATGCTGCCCCTCCACCAGGAGCCATCCATTACCAGTCACTCTTAGCTAGCAGTAGAATGTCTTGAATCCCTTACTCTAGTTGGCTCGAAGGCGTGCTGGTCTGTGAACACACTCACAGCACCATGTGTTGTCTGGAAAGCCCTTTTTTTGCAGTGTTCCTCACTACCTCTGCCTCTTATTGTTGGCTGCGTGCTCTGTGCTGGACTGAGCAGTAGACCCCATAGGTTCATGTGTTTTGACTTGGTCTCCACGGGTGGTGTACTAGGCTCCTCTCAACACCCACCCAAAATATTTACCGTCTCACTGTATGTTTCCAAATTCTTTAATGTCTAACTTCAAGGGAGACTGTTAGAATCTCATGCCTGCTTCTATATTGTCTTGCAAAATCGGATATTGTGCATACTTTCAAAAATCGTACACTTCTGAGAGAAAAGGAGTCAAAAAGCCAAAGGCAGATCCCAGAAAACAACCATCAGGGAAGCTCAAGCACATCTAATTAAAATCCACTGCCTTGGAGGAAAGAAAAGAGCAGAGGGTGGCTGCAGGTCTCAGGAGGAATGGAGTTTTGTGTGTCTGCTCTACAAGTTACAGGGAACAAGACTCATGGCTCTCACTCTTCCCCCCCCCATTCACTCCCCACCTTTAGAAGCAACTCTTCAAAACACACTTTCTTCATGAAATCTCAGACTTCCATTCACATAGCTTTTATTCTCATGCTTTCTCCATTGAAATAAACCCGTGACTACTAGAGATAGAGGTTTTAATTTATACGCAATTATTAAGTAGCATCATTAACGACAATGCTCATTTTACTCTGGTTGAATGTATTTCCAGTCTTGACAGGAAGCCATAAAAGAGCATCCACAGTATCGTCATCCAGCTTGTGAGAAAAAGTTCAAGAATGGTTCAGCAGGAATAGGTAAAGCCAACTATGAGGATTTGTTATATAACCTCAGTAGCTTCTACTGAAATATGAGTAGTTGGTTTTGCTTAGCATGATTGCCCAGTCAAACTGTAAGGGATGCTGTAGCATGTATCCTTAACAGCGGAAAGCATATAAAGGTGTCAACCTGTTACACCGTTTGGACTTTAAAACAAATTTTACAAAATTCTTGGAAAACTTAAAATCTTTTAAAACTGTCAGCTGCAAAAAACCAAAAAGTATGTAATCCTATTTTTGTAGAAAGGAATGATTCTGTGTAAATACATTTATCTTAACAACTTTGGGGACAATAGGGGAATGTCAAACGAAGGTGAACCAACAGGGTAATGAACCCTAAAGAGGATAAAAGTGTTTTAAACTGTAATTCTTCCCAACTCTGAAACTGAAGTCAGAATTGGGAGGTATCAGTAGCAACAAAAACGTAATTCCTTGTTTCACCGTATTGTTAAAACAGTAGCCTCGAAACAATGCCCCTTCCTGTTATTTGTCTTCAGTAAATATATATTGATTCACATTTACATTTATGCCAGTTATTAACTTCAAGAGTGACATAGCTTGGTCATATGGTGGTGCTATGTTTAGTTTTCAAGGAGCTGCCGTGATTACCCACATAGGGATTAGACCATTTGCATGACCACCAACACTGAGAAGATGTTCATTCTTTTACCTACATCCTTGCTTTTTGTTGGCCCCAGCTACTCTCAAAAATATTTTATTCTAGATTAAACCAGAGACAAAGAATGCCAATAATGAAATTTAAAAAGAATGTAGCCTTATATGAGTCTTGAACAACTTGCATGTTGTGGGATTGAGCATGGATGTTTCAGAACAACATAGAGAAGTTACCCAAGATAGTCAAAGTGCAGCAACCACATCTAAGATAAAAAGATTCTATTAGATGATAGCCTATGTCCTCAAATCATTAGCTTTCATATGAGGTTTTTATTAGACAAAATATAAACTAATGGCTGATGAGTAGAACCCATTTTTTTAAATTAAAGTCCAGCTTATTGTTTGCCTTCCTAGTAATCTGTAAGGCTACATTTCAAGCAGTATTGTGATGGTTAGTTTATGTACCTCTCAGACACTTAGGTTTGGAGACATCTGGCTCTGCTTGATTTTTCTATCTAGAAACTATACAGTTTAGAGGGATTTCCTTATTCTTTGCTTTATTTAGAGGATCTTCTGATAGCAATATGTAAGGATATCTGATACGATGATATTTCTGATACCAAACTTTTTAACGAAAATTTTTACCACTGCACAAAACAGCAAAATATATGCAAATACATGTGCTCTTTCTGTTTGCAAATTCAGTTTTTCAAGCAAAATTGATGAGCCCTCATTTAGGGAAAGCATTATGCAGTTCACACAAAAAGAAAAACATCCAAAAACATCTTTCTGCTTTCCTTTTAAGTTGCATATAAGCTAATGAGGAAAGTCAGGGTGATAAACTACCCAGAAATGACTCAATTTTCAATGATCAGAAGTTTTCGTTCATTGCTTTATAATAGTGATGAATTACATTGAATACTTATTCTACAGGGAAAGGGCCACATACATATTAATGGGTTCATATGTAAAGGAATATTACAGCTCACTATATAGGTAGAAGCATAATTTTACCAGCAGAATAGTCCAAGTTGAGTAGCACAGCATTCTACATGGTGGCTTTTTTTGTCATGCTAATGTTTTTATTTGAAAGTATGGAAGCATTTTCAATGAGGCTAACCTAATTGCCTCTGCAATAAATCTCTTTCCAAAGAGCAGGAAGATATATACCATTTACAATTGCATTTGTGAGTGATGAAGTGACTTAAACACATATAAAACATAAGGTTTGGAATTCATGAAAGCCATGTAAGAATTTTTGGACACAAAGCAAAAAGTTTTGAAGGACCAAATGATTCAATATGTATTAAAGCTATGTTGTTCACTTTGCATTTTGACAAGGACAAAGTTTGCTTTGAGGTGCTGGCATTGGATATTGCTGTAATACATGTTTTTGCAAAATGTTCTAGAATAATGTGCGGTTTGGCCATTTTGGCAGCTTCTGTACACAAGTGAGTTGTCTTTGTATTACATGTCAGCACGTTGGGGAAGCTGGTGTTTTTCCTGAAGTGTTTAATTTCAATGCAGATGGCATCCATCTTGCACAGGTTTTAGATGCACCGTCTCTCCGTTGGCAAGCACACTTGGACAGGGAGATGTTTGCCGTGTGGGTTCCCACTTGCTTCTGATGGAGGCCATGCTTCGCATCCAGATGGAGGATGCTAATATCTAGCAAGTAGCAGGCGAGCTGCTTTGCAGATCTAGATTATTTTTTACCTTCCAGGAAGCAAATCTATAATTATACACAACACAGACATTTCCAATTGGTTGTAACATCCCAGAGAATTACGAACACACAGACCCAAGGAAAAAGAGCTGGGACAGCCCAGGTTTCTATAACTGTTTCAGCAAAGAGTGTAATTTATTGAGGCTCTGAAGAGTCAACAGACATAACAGAATTAATGATGCTTATTTTGAAGAATTTTTTGCTAATTGTCTCTGTAAAATCCTTCATATTTTAAATGCTGTTTGAATACTTTCAGATTGATTTCATCCCTACTGTCTAAGAATGTTTTTATCATGTTTAAATATATTTTATTTAACTTTTTGTACATATTACTCTCAGGTCTCTTTCCCTCCCCTCCTCCCCCAGCATCCCATTTCTCCCAATCCCCCATCCTACTCCATCTCCCTTCCACACCCCTGGGAGGGGCAGGCCTTCCATGTAGGAATTTTCAGAGTCTGTCATATAATCCCAGGTAGGGCCTAGGTCCTCCATATGTGTCTAGACTGAGAGAGCATCCCTCCATGTGGAATGGGCTTCCAGAGTCCATTTGTATGCCAGGAATAATTGTTGATCTACTCTCCAGGATCCCATAAATTGCCGAGGCCTCTTCTCTGACACCCAGGTTTGGAGGGCAGAGTCTGGATCAGTCCTATGCTTGCTCTCAGTCATCAGTCTGGGGTCCATGTGTTCCCCCTTGTTTAGGTCAGCTGCCTCTGTGGGTTTCACCAGTCTGGTCTTGATTCCTTTGCTCATCACTCCTCTATGCAATTGAGTTCCAGGAGTTCATTTGGGTTTTTAGCTGTGGGTGTCTGTCTCTGCTTCTGTCAGCCACTGGATGAGGGTTCTAGGATGACATATAAGGTAGTCATCAATCTCATTATTAGGGGAGGGCATTTAAGGCAGCCTTAATGTCAGTTGGTGTCATTTCTGTAGATCTGTGAAGTTTTAACTAGTACCAGATCTCTTCACCAACTTATAATGGCTCCCTCTATTATAATATCTCTCATCTTTCCTCTATTCTTTTTTCTCAATATATGTTTTTATTTAAATTAGAAACATGAATGCTTCACATGTCAATCCCAGCTCCCTCTCCCAACCCTCCTCCCTTGTCCCTCCCCCCCAGGCCCCCACCCAATCCGCACATCATTCCCCAGGGAGGGTGAGCCCCTACTTGGTGGGATCTCCAGAGTCTGTCATTTCATCCAGGGTAGGACCTAGGCCCTTCCCCATGTGTCCAGGATGAGAGAGAATGGGCTCCCTAAGTTCATTTGTACTCCATGGTAAACACTGATCTACTACCCAAGGCCCCAGAGATTTCTGAGGCCTTCTTACTGACACTACATTCATAGAGTCTGGATCTGTCCCCTGTTGGCCTCTCAGCCATCAGTCTGGGGTTTAAGAGTTCCCCCTTGTCCAGTCAGCTGTCTTTGTGGGTTTCACCAGCATAGTCTTGACCCCTTTTCTCATCACTCCTCCATCTCTGTCACCAGGTTCCAGAAGTTCAGTTCAGTGTTTAGCTGTGGGTATCTGTGTCTTCTTCCATCAGTCACTGGATGAAGGTTCTAGGATGGCATATAAGGTAGTCATCATTTTTTAATTTAAAACAACCTTTTCTCATTTTACATGCCCATCCCAGTTCCCACTACCTCCCCTACTCATGCTTTAAGCAACCTCTCCCCACCCCACACCCCATCTACTCCTCAGAGAGGGGAAGGCTTCCCATGGGGAGTCAGCACATCTCTTTGAGACAGGACTAAGCAATTCCCCTCTGCCTCCCATATCTAGGCTGAGCAAGATATCCCTCCAAAGAGAATGGGATCAAAAAAGCCAGTTCAAGCACTTGGAATAAATTCTGGTCCTGCTGCCAGTGGCCCTATAGACTACCGAATTCTTAATGGAAACGCTTCACATTTTGTCTTAACAATAAGAAGAAATAAATGGTAAATTCATTCAGCACATTTGCCAAGACAGTTTCTCTTATCATGGCATTTTAATTTGCAACAACGGAGCTGACTAGGCTTGGCTGTGATTTAGTCTCTTGTTTGCCTTATTGTATAGATTGTAGACATCACAATGGAGGGTTTAGAACTGATGTTGTGTATAGCAGTGTTGACTGTGTATTATTAGGTCTTGGGACAAATGCTTATTACATAAATTCTGTTGTCTTTTTAAAAATTTCTCAACTTGTATTAGAATTTGGCCAACACACACACACAGAGAATACAACAGAAAGGAAAGGCAACAACAGCAACAAAAATCCTGTTAAATGAGAAGGAAAGCATGTTCTCAGGAATTTTATTTAAATTCTAATACTTGGACACTGACTGTTCCACACAGGAACCCACAAATACCAGGAAAGGTTTGTAGCTTTAAATCTTTGTGGTCTTCATATTGGAGAAAATACTGACGAGTAAATAAAACTATGAGCTCAGAATGGAAGCTGTACAACAGCTGTTAGAATTGCAATGATGACCCCAGGTAAGACTCCTAGAAATCTATATCCTTAAGTTAAGATGGCTTATGGTCTACATCACTACATCCACAAATGCATTCTTGGGGATCTTCTCTTCTGATTGGTTTGCCTCGTCCAGCCTTGATATGAGGGCTTTTACCCAGTATTATTGCATCCTGTTTTGACCTGTGTGGCTATCATCTCTTGGAGGGCTGCTCTTTTCTGAAGAGGAAACAAATGGGGAGTGGATCTGAGGGTGGGAGATGAGAAGAGGACAGGAGTGGAAAGAGGGGGAAATGGTAGTCAGGCTGTAGTGCATGAGAGGAGAATCTACTGTCAATGAAACCATTTAAAAATAACAAAATAAGCCGGGCTTTGGTGGCACACACCTTTAATCCTAGCACTTGGAAGGCAGAGGCAGGCGGATCTCTGAGTTTGAGGCCAGCCTGGTCTACAGGATGAGTTCCATGACAGCCTCCAAAACGAAACAATACAGAGAAACCCTGTCTCGAAAAACCAAAAATAAATAAATAAATAAAGAGATGTCGCTGTAAAGCTAAGTGAAATAATTTACTGTCGTGTTTGACTCATTAAAATTAAGAAAATACTTTCAGTAGTTAGTATCGTCCAATCCCAACAGAATCACATTGCCTTAATGGGAAGAGGTTAAGAAACAATTATACAGTTGAGTGTTTAGTGGCACATACCTTTAGTCCTGGAACTTGGGAGGCAGAGGCAAATTGTTTCTGTGAGTTGTAGCCAGCCTGGTCTACAGAGTGAGTGCCAGGCCAGGCTCAAAAAAAAATAAAAATAAAAGGAAATAAAAGAAAAAAAGAACAAGAAAGAAACAATGATAGAATTCTGTAGAGACTGTCTTCCCGCATCCAGGCCTCCATCACTCTAGTGTGTCACAGGGCAAGGAGGAAACATCAGGGTATGTGCACTTTGACTAAGACCAGAGTTTGCTGGATTCCCCACCTACGTAAAAAGAGTGCAACAGGAATGATTTCAGCCTTTGGATTCTGCTAGGGGTCAGCCCATGCCTTCCTTCAGTCTCAGCCACATACCTTGCAAACCGCCTGGAAGAATGTCTTCATCCTTCAGTCTCTGTCTGTGTCAGTCTCACCAAGACGAACATAATTTTATCTTCTGTTCTACGGTTATTGCCAAGTCACGTGGATTGTTATCATAGGCCTCAGCACGTTGTCCTGGAGCATCTTATGTAACCCTACCATCATTAATAGTGACTGCAACATAAAACATGATGAAAATGCACATTCCTCCTCTACTTTTGGAACGCTTATTCTTTTGAAAATGTGTTCAAATTCTTCAGAGAATACAGCAAATCCTAGATTTTGCTTCAGTGAGAGATATTTGGTTGCTAATCCATTTTTCCAGGTGTAATCTGTTCAGATACTCTTTTCCTCCATCTCATACTTAGAAGTCTGTGTAGTCACTGAATCAACCCAGTGTTAACAGTAATCCAAGACTGTATAAACTACTCATAGTAGTATCATGATCTTTTGTGTTATTTCTGGGGCATCAATATTATTGCAAGTTCTTCCATTAATTATTGATTTTTTAATTTTTCTCTCCTTTTCTTATTTTAGGGAGATGTGTTGAGTTGGGGTATGGGAGTTGGAAAGAAAGATATGATCAAGACTCGCTGTATAGTATACATGTATGAAAATTTTAAAGCATAAGAAAAAATTTGTTAAACACAGATACGAATGTAAGTTCTTACCACAATAAACACCACATCAAATAATTTTCCTATTTAGTTAATATTCTTAAAATGTATATTGCTAGTTTTTCCCTTTGCTCTTTTCTACCTTGAATTTTATTTTGGTATTTTTTTTTAGTTTCCATTTTTCTTTAGCTCTTTGAGAGTTTTGCAGAGTATATTTTCACCATATCCATCCCTCTCTCTGAATTCCTCCCATATCTACCCCACATTTTCCTACACACAGACATCTGTGTTTCACTTTCTGATGACCATGTGCTCTTGGCTGTATGGTCCTCCACTGTGACTGTGGTCCCTTTACCAAGGGTCACAATCTTAAGGAAGATGGAATATTCCTCTCCCTGTAGCTGTCAATTGCCAATAGCTCCTCAGGCAGGGGTGGGACTTCATACCCACCTCCCCACTCCATGCTAGGATTTTTTTCTCAAAATAGTTCTTTCTTCATGTTAATATTCGCTAAATTCAGTTTGGGGCTATCATGAATTTTTCCCATCATGGCTTGATGATTGGTCCTAGATACTACAGAACAAACATGGAGTATAATACAGAGAGCAAAGGATGCTGAGGGCAAAAGCACCTTGAATCCTTACAGTAGATAATTTGCTATATTCATAAGTGTTGCACAATCAGCATATTAATGAGCTAAATTTTAAGGGTAATTGTAGTTAATTTTTTTCCTTTTTGCTCTTAGCTCTTTACTCTTTGGGGGCCTAACACCCTGGTCCTCAATAAATACATGGAGTCTTATTATTATTTATGAATGTCTGGCTTCAGCTTGACTTATTTCTAGCCAGCTTTTCTTAACCTAAATTATCCCATCTATCTTTTTGCCTCTGTACTCTTACCTATATATTCTATACACCTTTCTTTACTTCTTACTTCATGACTTGTTGTATAGCTGGGTGGTTGGTCCCTGGTATCCTTCTCTCCTTTTCCTTTTCCTGTTCCCCAATCTCCTCTTCCCAGATTTCTTCTCCTGGTTAGCTATTGACAATTCATCCATGCTGGGATATTGTTTGGCTTGGGCTTGAATAGATATTATGTATGCCGTCAACCACTGTGAGTTCATTAGTCCACCTGTGTCCAGAAGACCAAGTTTTATCGTATTCATTCAATGCCCTTGACTCTTACATCCTTGCCATCTTCCATTCCATAATAATAATTGAGGTGGTCACATGCAGGTCTAATCTAGGGCTGACAGTTCCCAGTCATTTTCTGTGCCTTGGTCTGTTCGAGTCAACTGTGTTATTCTCCCGCTACTGTGCAAATGGGAAGTTTTCTGATGTTGAAGAAATTTTTCAAAATAGAAAACAGACTTTCCAAACGTTAATGTGTTGGCATTGCTGTTCCCACTTGTATCTTTCTTATTTCCTCTGGAGCACCCGCTGAGCTGGAGTTCTGCTATCTCAGAGTGAGCTGCCACTGATGGTAACAGCATCTGTTCTGGAGGAACTGGTGGCCTTTAAAGTGTGAAGACCACATTCTCTCGATCGAAAAAAAAGCAACTTAGACTCATATATTTTGGTCCATTTTATTCTGGTCAGATTGTAATAATTGTGTCAGAGTCTCTGTTTCTCTACACACAGCATGTCAGGTTTCTGTTTTATGCTGTTAACTTTTTTATTTGTTTTGCTTTTTCCTTCTTTCTTTCTTCCCTCCCTCCCTTTTCTTCCCCCTTACTGCCTTCCTTCCTTTCTGTCTTCCCTAAGTCTTCTTCATGGAAGATAAACCTACCATTGGGCTATATCCCTATGCCAGTCTGGGAATAACTCTTGAAACTTATTAATATCCTAATGGTGGTGTCGACATTGAATTCCTACAATTTCTTTACAATACCTATCTAAAACTTGAACTTCATTTTCCATTATAAAAACATGGATTGCTCTGAGTTTATTTTGAATTCCAATACTCATTCATATTGTTGTTATTTTCTTACTAAACTGTCAGCAAGTGTTACTCAGCAATCAGCTAATTCATACAAAAGTAAATATTTCCTTCCTATCTTTAACCTAATGAAGTTTTTACTAAGTACACTCAAGGAAAGACATGCCTTCTGATGAATCTTAATCTTTCTAAATTTGTTCCCATAGTTAGGGAATGATGTATATAAACTTTAATTTTGGAAAAAAAATAGTGATTATTTCACCCTTTTGGAAACATTGTCTCTGAAAGACCCAGATGTCCCTAAACTTTCACTGTAGGTTAGGGGGCCCTCGTATTCCTGATCCTCACCTCTCAACTTCTGTGGTGATTTGAATGAAAATGGCCCCTGTAGACTCATAGGGGGTGATGTCATTGGAGCTGTGGCTACATTGGAGGAAGTGTATCACCGGGGTTTGGGGTTTCAGGTTTCAGAAGCTCAAGACATGCCCAGTGTCACTCTCTCTTCCTGTTGCCTGTCAATCCAGATGTGGGACTCATTCTCCAGCACCATGTCTACTATGCACCACTGAGCTTCCAGCCATGATGATTGTGGTGATATGTATGGTTTATTAAGGCATGCCTGAGGGTATGGAAAGCAAAGCCAGGCTCAAGACACAGAGCCAGACAAGGATGATGCACACCTTTGATTGCAGAAGCCATCCTAGCTAGTCATAGAAGCCAGATAGTGGTAGCGCACACCTTCAATCCCAGGACTCAGGAGACAGGCGGGTGGATTTCTGCTAGTTCGAGGCCACACTTAGCTACATGAAATCAATCCAGTCTAAGAAAAAAAAGCATAAAAGAGATCTCAGCACTTGGGAATCACACACCTTTAATCCCAGCACTAGGGAGGGATAAAGGGAAGAAGCAAAGAGTCTCATGAGAGAACTAATCTCTAGCTACATTGAGGAGAGCATGGCTGTTTGAGTGAATCTGAGGAGCAGTGAAGTCAGGAGCAGGCTGAGGATTACCTCTTTGATTTGGGCATAGATAAGAGCTAGTGGCTGACTGCTTTCCTTATGTGACCATCAGTTTGAACCCCAATATCTTTCACTGGGTTTTTATTTTTCATGTTACAGGTGATAATGGACTAAACCTCTGAAACAGTATGCCAGCCCCAATTAAATGTTTTCCTTTATAAGAGCTGCGTATGGTCACGGAGTCTCATCCGTAAGACAACTTCCAGATTCTGGGCTTGTAGGTGTGTATCTCAGCAATTCTATAGCCATGCTTTTACTAGAGATTCAGTAACTGAATCTGAATTTATACATTGATTACAAAATTACGAAGTGCCTCACCACCAAACTCAACAATAGATACTTCAGTTAATAAAAACACAAGAAATTTTACCTTTATGCTCTTATAAACCCACATCTTGCTAGCTTGCAGGGCTAATCAGTTCTTATAATTTCATGAAAATCTACATTCATTTCTCTTTTGAAGGTTTTCCTTTTCTTTAGAAAATACTGTTCTCATCATCTAGAAAGAGGCTTTTATAAAATATACAAATCAATTATTTTGTTTACCAGAAAAATTCAGAATTCAAAGGTGATGTGACAAATCCTATTGAAATAATTAGTTATCTAGAGAAACAGATCTGATGGCAGACACGGATGGATGTAATTAAACAATGGATAGATAGGTAGACAGATAGTGGATATATAAGTAGACATAAGATGGATAATACCGATACATAGATAGATAGAGGATATATAAATGATAAAAATAGACAGACTGATAGGCACATGGTAGGTATAAGTTAGAAATAGAAAATGAATAAAATATGAAATGTTTAGATGAGAAAAGATATAAATATTATCATTCAAGTCAGTGTAGAGAAATTAAGCTTGATGCTTTATGGTATGATATTTGCTTTGGGTTATGGCTTTAGATCTTTTATTATACAGAAATATTAAGTAAAGAATGTCAAACTTAATGAATGGTAATTGATATATGATCAGAAAGGCCACTAGAATCATAGTACATAGGATTGCTTTCTGACATAGTTAAAATATATTTTATTGTGTCCATATTGGAAAGTCAAACACTTACAAAAGGAGCCCAGCTATAATCACCTGCCTAACACAATTCAGTGAATTTTGCTCTTAGAAATCATTTAGTTCAACTGAACATGAGGTAATTGCATACCTTTCTGCTGTTACCTCTGCCACCACGTAACCTCATTAAAGCTAACTCCATAACAATTCTTGCACTAATGTGCTCCAAAATATACCCCCCCCACACACACACTTAATTGAAACGAAGTTCAAACAAGACTGCAGTACAATTAAAGAACGTAAAAATTAGACTATGGGTCACCTGTAAGCAGTGGAATGGAATCTTTAGGCCTGAATCGGTTTCTGATTAATAATACAACTAATTTCCCTACTTATTTTGCCCAGTCCTGCCTGGAAACGAGAGACAGCATGACAACACTTAACACATCTATATTGGAAATGAAGCCACTATGAATTTTTTGGGGGGGGTTAAAAATGCAGCCAAAAGGACACAAAATCAAGAAGAGTTTATTCTGCCCTGAGTTTTCTTCTTTGAAGGTCATAGTGGTGGGGGGGGGGCAGGGAAGGAGGAGAGGGAGACGGAACTGCGATTGACATGTAAAACAAACTTGTTTCTAATTTAAATAAAGAAGTAGAACAAAAGAAAGTCATAGGGAAGGCAGTTTTCTTGACAAAGTAGAAATATTAAAGACTCTCAAACAAAAATTAATCTTTTAGCAATTTGTTTTAGAAGAGAATTACAGACAGTGTTCCTTTGTTAGGCATGTTTGTTTCTCAGGCTCTAGACCACAGATTAGGATCCCAGCACCCTGTGAATGGACATGACCATGAACAGGACTAAAACTCCAATGTTGGGGTTGGGGATGGAACAAATCTATTTCAGAGACATATTGTCTACCACCACAATGTGTGTTCAAAGATTAACCCTGTCTCAGAGTAGTAAGAAAAAAGACTGGGAAAACCAGACACTGGATGTCCTCTTGTGGCTTTTAAAAGTACACACACGTTTGCACACACATTCACACACACATTCACACATACCCATCTTCACATATATGCAAACACACAATGATATACATATGTATATATACAAACATGCATACATATATATATGCAAACATACATATATATATGCAACCACACAATTATAAATGTTATTGATTACACATGTATTCTTCTAGAACTAACTGGACTTTTTAAACCTTACTCTAGATTTATGTAGAAATATTCTGTTATTCCATAAAAAATGTGTCTTCATTCATAGAGGAACTTTCAAAATGATCATTATATCAGTTTTAGAATCAAATTTGTCTTCTTCCTTAATTTTATTGTCTCATTTTTTATATAACTAGTTTAAGTGTGAAATTTTAGGAAAGTTCATTATTATTATGTTTTTCCTGTTAACCTTTCTTCTACAGCACACATGTCTACCTAGGTATGGAAACCCAAAGTCTATATTACTCACTTATCCATCAGAAACTGACTCTCAGAATGTAGTTCAGATGGAATGAATTACATGAACATCATTGGTAACAAGATATTGAAATGAACAGGACATACAAAATGATTGGACAGAGTGAAGAAGGAAATCAAAGGATCAGAAAAGAAGATTTGTCATTTGAAACATTATTATTTAAATATTATCCTGAAAATTCACTGACATAGCCAAATATGCATGATTTTCTGTTGATAAAGAGTTCCTGGTCAAACATGAGAAGACACGAATAGAACTACATTATCCAAAACTCTCTGATGCATTACTGCAAACGCCTTAACTTAAATTTCCAATGAAATACACAGTATGATAGGCTACTAAAAGCTCTCTGAAATGATTTATTAAAGAACACATTATCATGTATAAGGTGCATGCACAATAAAAAAATTAATATAATTGCAATAAACAGAGTGTAGAAAAGAGGATAGTATCTGCGCAAATATTTTAAGATCTTTTGAGATTGTCTACAAAAAGCAATGGTCTGCAAGGGGAAACATTGTTGGTGATGTCACTCTGTATAATATTTTCTGTGTTTACAACTGTGCCTCATCTTCCTCTCTGGTGCAAGCGTGTGAGTACCTGACAGTAGACTATGAGAGTCTTTGAGTGCATATGCTAATGAGTTATACAACCACTTGCCTTCCCATATTTAGTATGGAATTTACAATGCTAGCTTGCAGTGCATGCCTGGTCCCCAAGTCAAGAAGGGTTTAGTCATATGAAAGCAAGCTACAATCTGAAAGGTTAAAGTCCTTCCACCTCACTGCACTGGGGCGTGGCTGGTAAAAGGCAATAGAAATCTGCTCAACTATCAATCGCTGGAGTTTAATTGCATGAGCAAATCCATTTCTTGAAGTAAGATTCTCAAATGCCAGCAAGACATTTGCACAAACTAGATGGAAATATTTAGTCCCTACAATGTCCCGGTTTTTATTTTAAAAGTTAAGATCACTTATGTAGCAAAATTTGGTATGGTGAAGAATATACTTAGATGGTAGCAGGATAATGTCAGGAATGCAACAGGCACTCATTCTTTTAGGAGACAAAATGTTTATAAATGTATACTTCTATCACCACAAATATGATTCATTCTTGCTGTCTTTGGTCACCCTTTGAGTGAGCTTACTTCTGTTCTTCTTTTAACCTCAGGGCATTCTGAGAAAATCCCAAACAAAAAAGAAATAATGTTTAAAATAGTTGAGGAATCCTGAAATTCATCCCAAAAGAATGTAGTAAAAATAAAAGAACATAAGGGTAAGAGTTCACTGTCATGTTCCACAGTCCAGTATGGCAGACACAGTGTTCCCTGATAAATAATCAGGATTGTGGCTTTTATTTGCCAAAACTACTCTATGACTGTTAAGAGAAGCTTTTCTTTGCTAGCCGCTTTGGTTTATCACCCGCCGGTCGCCTGGGCTCTGCCACATTGTAGTCCCCAGATAACACACAAGACGTTGTATTAATTATGAAGCTGTTGGCCTTGCTTGTTTCTTACTGGCTACCTCTGACTTAAGTAATTACCCCATAATTGTTAATCTAAGTATTTCTCTTACCGGAGAATAGTTTCGGGCTTCCTACTCCTATGGCATTACATCTTGACTCCCTTGTGTTTCTCCTTCCCAGAATCCTCCTGGACTCCTAGTCCCACCTATCTAGATTCCTATTGGCTCAATAGTACTTTATTGACAAATAACAGGCAAATAACAGGACTTCCCCAACATATGACCATGATGCTATTGGTCATGAAACAGTGGTTTGCTTTGCTGGAAAATAGAAATCAGACTGCATCTTTGTCCTATCTTCAATTTGGCCTTTGAAAGTTAAGTAACCAAAGAATGCATACTGTTTGGGTTTTGGACGTTAAAGGCTTAATCTAATAAACAGATTAGACTTCCTTTAAGAAGAAAAAAGTCTTATCTATTTTTTTGTAAATGAAATATGTTTTAGTTTCCATTTGGCACTGAGAATAAACTATAGGACACTTTACTCCCTGTTTTTGCCCTCAAGATTCTAAGGGATAATATACCATATACATTTCAAGGCTCACAAAAATTTTTGAATAAATATTTACTGCTCAAATCTATTTCTATTTCATGTTTAACTGATTAAAACGTATAGTCTGGAAGGCTGAGAGGAAACACTTGTAGGGCCTACTGACTATAATAACAGCAGATAAAATTAGAACTATGCACCATTTCCAGAAGGTAAAGATAAGCCAGTGTTTATATCTCAGGTAATCATACTACAGAAGTTAGTTACGTCATTACAACACAATGCACTGATTAGCTTTAATTGTCCACTTGGCACAACCTAGATTCACCTGGAAGGAGAATCTTAATGAGGCGTCAGCTACATGGAGTTGACCCATGGACATGACTGGGGAGGCAGGTGTCTAAAGTTAGTTGATGTGGGAGGAGCCAATCCAATTTTAAGGGCACCATTCCATATGCTGCGAGTCTAGGACAGCAGGCATGGAGAAATGGACCTGGGTGTGATGTGAATTTCCCCCAATGCAGAGCTGTAATTTGGAAATGCATGCTAAAACAAACTGTCTCTCCCTCAGTTGCTCTTGCCAGAGTGTTTTGTCACAGCAACAGAAATGATCAAATAACTTCAAGTCACTCTGCTCACTGAACATGAGCTACAGGCAGCTCATCCAATCAGACATGGTGAGCGCTGATTTGCCGATAATGTGATCCTTAGGAGCAGAGGCATGATTAAAAGTATCTAGTGCTTAATGGAAAAGTAGGTCTTTATTCAGGTTTCCTGGGACATCATTTTTAAATATTTGGATATTTTTTCAAGTAATGGAGTGTTTATTATTCCTGGCACATCCCAGGGACAATGCTGGAATTCATGATAATGAGATGACCCATAACTCACTCTAGTATATGGAAGCTCAGGCTAGCCATAGGGAAAATATGGATCAATAGGTGATGGGAGGCCTGGGTATTTGAGTCACATAAAATCAGTTCAACCTCTAAAGTAAGGGAAAACTGAGAAAGAGTTCAGGAATATGGCCAACGGCCTCTTCAGGTATAACTGTGTAATGAAGCCGGCTTAAACTTCTTTAACCCTTGTGGAGCTGATACCTTTTAATGGAGATGCCCATGTCAAGTACAGGGACAACTGCAGATGACAGCAGGAATGCTTTCCATCTGAGATCTTCTTTGTGGCTGGCATGTGCTTGTCATAGGGACTGTGCTTTTTCAAGTGCTTTTACTTGGTTTACCAAGCTGCACAGAGTGGCGGGGGGAGCCCCTAAGCTGTGGCCACTCAGCCAGGCAGATGCAGGAGTAGGCTTGGGAGACCCAGAATTTGCTCCTGATGTCTGATAGGGAGGGTCTTACCCTACAAAAGCTATACTAATTCTGAAAAGTGTCATACTGCTGCACAATACCCTAGTGTTTGTGGGAATGTAGACGTCTTCCATTTAGGTTTTTACACTCATTAAAAAGAGCAGAAAGAAAGAAATCTATAGGTAAGTACTGCAGGCCCATAAGGAATTATTTTCCTTGTTTTTTAATAAATGGAAAGTAAACAGAAATTACTGAGTAGTACCTCCCATAAACTTGTGAGTAAAGACCATACTTCAGAGAGGTGTATTAGGTGTGACTGTATATTGTCACGCTCAGTGAGGTGAGGTAGATAGGAAAGGTGCTTAGAGGGATGGGTCATTTATATAGTCCCCCCTTTCATGATAAGTAAGGTAGGCATGTTTATTCATGGTCAACCCTTAGCCTACTGCCCTTTCCTCAATTTTATTCATTATTGTAATGTACTTGCATACTGAAGCTGGAGGAAGGGGTTCTTTGGAGCCACTGTCCTACTGCATTCGTCCCTCCCTGTTGGCGCTGACCAACAAGGTAGATCGTGGTCATCCGCCATCATGCAGAGGGACGTTTACAGAACTGTTGTATCTATATGTTTTGACAATCTGTAAAACAACTCAGAAATAGTGGGCCAAGGGTTGGCCATTATCCCTAAGCCCCCATGCTGCTTTGCTGCCCTTTCTCAGTGTGGCTCAGATAGAAAGTTACCAAGAACTCTTGGGTAGCTCTCTCTCTCTGCTCAGCATAGATGGAGTGGTCCAAACTAACAGGAATCTACCCCCCCAGCCACCTACTGGAGGCCAAGTAGTGACAGCCTCGTAATACCTGAGCCAAAACCTGCCCTCTAGGCTTGCTGGACATTGATATGAGCATGGCACCAGCATTCTGCCACTAAGCAAAGGCCCCAGGCGCCTTCCTCAAAGTTGTGTGTACTGTATTGGAAATAGATTTAGCTCCACGCAACTAAAATACAGACAGGCATTAGCAGTCCCCCTTTAAAGCCCTATTTCACCAATGTGGCAATTAGCATGCAGGCTGCCTGGTGGATTTAGGGAGCTCCACAAGGTTAAGTATCAGTTTATATGTAGCTGTGAATTTGGTTCTCCTTGATGTGTAATAATGGGTGTGTAAAACAGATAACAACGGGCAGTGTCAATTCATGACAGGGATTTATGAGAATACACCTACTAGATCAATAGCTTCGTAGTAAGAGACAGAATTATTGATCTGTCAAATGTGATCTTTTCAATCTCATTTACAAGACTATGAAGCATGTCACATGAAAGAGAGAGTGGGGCAGAGTCACCAGGCAAGCAGCAGGAGACATCCCTGACCCTGCACCGTGCAACCTCTATAGCCCCTACTCTTGCACAGGTATTCGACCTAATTGGCCTGCTGTGCTGATGAGACTGTATTAGTGAACCACAGAGGAGGAAAGAGACAGTGCGCAGATTTCCCAGAGAGTAAGCAGAGGATGTGTCAGTGTATGGAATATCGGACCTAATAGTTCCCGAAAGGATCCCCAAGAGTATGTTCTGAAATGTCACTCCATGGTGAAACACACACATGCATTATTAATTCTTTACTGTTAAGGAAGATAAGCACCTGTTCCTCAGAGCCCCACTCATCATGAAGACAGCTCATTGCTTGGGTATATATAATGTTCCCTGAAGACTTACCAGCAACCAAGACAGTGGATAACGTTGAAGAGCAACCAGATCCAGACAGGCTTTAGCAGCGGTAAGTCAAAAGAGATGCTGTTTATGTGAGTGGACCCAATAGCCCATGCCACCAGAGGCACTAGAGCAGAGAACCTTATCCTGTGGAAGGTTTGGGAAGATCCCAGACCAGTCAAAAGACTGCAGTGCAAAAGCAGTCTGTGGCAGCAAACTGTTGGAGATTTGAAAGGCAGTTCTGATTGAGTGAAACCTCATTCATTCACCCCAAGGATGGAATTGTTCTCTACACAAAGCTGCCTGTCATAAACTGTATATTATCAAATACATCAACGAAAACCCTTCCTAGTCAACCAAGGCTACCAGACATACGTATAGGGCACTACATGAAAAGCCCACACGGCACAACAAAGCACTCACATGACCCAGCTCTGGCTGGGGAGCTTGCATGTATTCATGGGAGTTAGTTGGTATTGCCATAATGGACAGATTATTTTTGAGTGGTTTCAACTTAAGTTTGAAAAGGGGACACTTCATGTAAGGCAATTGCTATGTTCTTGAGCAGTAGATGGTCAACTGGTAGACCAAGGGCCCTGTCTGAATCCTAGAAAACGGCGACCTTGAGATTTGTAGGTGACAGTGACATCCCTGCAGCCTTGGTTATTCATGGCCTTTAGTAACACGCTGTGGCGAGAGATAAAAGACGAGCAAACACTGCTGAAGGTGTTTCTGGCTCACCTCGTTATCCAGCTCTTTTTTGTGTCACCTCAGACACAGGATAAATGAGACATGGGTGTGTCCCAAGCCATTGGTGCTGATTAATGCCATTAAATGTTTGACCTCGTAGGGGCAAAATACCAGCAACTAAATTCCATGTAGGTTGTCAAACCTCAAGGACTCCATTTCCACCAACCTCCACAGGAAAAACCGAGTTCATCGCCTGCTTCCAACCAGCAAGAGAAAAGTACCACAAGATCACGCAGTCTCCAGCAGCTCCAAATCCCAGGTGTATCAGTTACGTTTTTTTTTTTTTGTCCCAGTGATGAAACACCATGGCCAAAAGCAACTTACAGACTAAAGCATTTAGTTTGACCTACAGTTCCACAGGGATAAGGGTCCACGGCACAGAACCGTGGAAAAGAATTGAGAGAGCCACCTCTGAGCTGAACATGGAGCAGAGAGAGCAAACAGGAAGTCAGGGAGTCTTGTAAACACTCTGTAGTACACCATCAGTGACCGACTTCCCGCATCCACGCAGCACCCCTTCAAGGTTCCATAACGTCCCTAAAGAGAGCCACCGGTGGAGAATCGAGTGTCCTAAATATATGTGCCTACTGTAAGCAGGCACAGCAAGAAGCCTACCAGACACAGTAACATTCTGGAGAGGATTCAATTAGAAAAATAAAAACCAACAAAACCAGCTGGACTACCTCTGAGAGTGAAGAACGGCACCCAGCCACCGAAGCTCCTTGGGTTTTCTGTGGGTGATGACAGGATGTGGGGAGCGGGGGAGGGAGGAGTTCAGGAGCTGGAAAAGCCGGTGGTTAGCATGGGGGCTTCTCAGACAGATGAGCCGCCACTGCAACAGGTTAGCTGTGGGTGGGTGTGCAGCCAGCCATGAAGGGCTTTCCGTGAAATGCTTTAGGTACATGCGTCCTAGTGAAACCCAGCTCAGGTGGGGGTCGAGTCATCACCATCAACACTGAAATGGGAGGGCACCTGCCATTCCAGTGTTTGGTTGCTGAGAAGAGGCAACAGTTCGTCCTCTGTCTACTTATACAGGTGAGTGGCGACAAGGATAAAAGGATTCTGGGACCTTTGTTCCAAACTGGCAGGTGATGGTCAGGAGAGTTGAAGGAGTTTTGTCATAAGCATCTGATTCAGCTCATTAATTCTTTTCTGAAAAAAATAACTATGAAGGGACAGGAGACAGTCATTAATAAGAGGAGAATAGAGCAGAGGACCAAGGGGAGACGTGACTCAAGAGCTCTGGAGGAGAGCGCAGTGAAGAGTCACGCCTTGCAATATGCTCCCAGAAGTCAGACTCTTTGTGCCAGCTGGAGTAGGCTTCCGATCCTCTCTTCTACATGGACAGAATGGCACCTACTAAGAGCATTCTCCATCTGGGAAGAGCCAACCGCCTCCTTTTTCAGTTGTCAGCAAGTCAAGGGGGCATCCGTTTTGTAGGACCACCGGGGGCTAGGGTAGTAAACTGGAACCCGAGTAGTTGCAGGACCAGGGGTGATTCCTGGATGGTGTCTTTCAGCTGGGAGGAGATTTGCTTAGGTGGATGCAGCCAACAGACAGCAGACAAAGTTAAAGAGCTGAGGGGGATTCTTATCTCTGCAGTCCTGTCTCATTGTCCTGGTTGCTCAGGGGTGAAAGGAGCCACTAGAGGAAGGAAAGAGTCCGTCCTTAGGAACAAGTCAGTAGGCAGTAAAGCTTAGGTTTTAGTATTCCCTTTGACATATACAAGTACTTAATCAGATAAGGGACCCTGAACTGTCTGAACTGTCCCGGAGGGCTCCAAGACATGACTCCTCGAAGCCTGTATGAATTGTTTCAAGTTGGGAAAGTAGACATAAAAGTTTTAGATATATCTGCAGGGCCACTACCTGTTTCATTTTGCATTAAGTTCTCATTGTAGAGAAAGTAGTCAGTAAGTGTTTGTAAAAGTCTAAGGCAAACCCATACTTTGAGCCATAAGAAAAATAAAGAACTAAAAAAGTCTGTTTGCATAAACATGAACAAGTTTAAAACCATAGAAAATTTATTTTTGAGCCTGTAATTATGCTTAATTATTTTAGTAGTCAGTTCTTAAAACTGTTACCAAAGGTAATTAATTCCTTATGACAATTCTATTCATTATGAAATGGAGGTTTGGCAATATTGAGTTAAATTTTGAACTTTAATATTCTAATGTCATATTATTATCTTTAAGTCTTATTTTCACATACATTAAATCACTTCCTCGAACCCTTACAACTTGCATAACTTATATACACTTTTCCCTCTTCTTTTTACCTGGAAACATCCAATCATGGGCATTGAAGAAATGTGTTATGGAGTTTGTGTTTCATTGTCAAGAAAAACCTTAAACCATCTAAAGCCATATATTCTGTAGGTCTTTGAAAGGTTTGAAGAATATCTATCCACGTCAAATACATCTCTGTATATCTAAAAAAAACCTAACTAACCTAAGTTCTGACTATTATAAGTAACTATCTATAATCTGAATTTAATTATGCATTACGATTTAAAAGATCAGTATAAACACAAGACTTAGGCAAGAGGAGAAATATACATATCACGAAATTGACCTTAAATTTGTATCAACAAATGAAAATCCATACCAACACAAGTATTCATTTCTATACCATATTCCCATTTTTCCCCTTGACTGTGATCATTACCACTTAAAAACAACCCCATGAATTGAAAACAAAAATTTGTAAACAATATTTGGGAATTTTACTTTGTTCATTCCAAACTGCTTCCTGCTGGTTGGGAGCACTGTCCATATCATGGAGATCATGACAAAAACACAGAAACCTGGCCAGGTCCTTGCTTTTATAGTCTGCAAGGCTGCATTGTCTCAGCTGCTTTAGATGTTGGATTGCCTGAGACATTGTTCCAGGCGACCTTTCTTCATCAACCGATAGAAGTCTAGAGAGGAATCCACGGCTTTTCGTTTTCTATGGAAACACAAATAAAATCTCTTTTCAAAGTAACATGTCCTTATACTTAAATTTTGAAGTCAAAGCATTTTTAAAACATGTAAGTTGGATTAATTTAGCAGCATTTATAATCAAGTATATTTCAGCAGTTGTTCCTTCCTTAGTAATTGAATGACTGAAAAACACAATAGCATATAATATCCAGACTCTCTGTGTATTTTCCATCTTTACATGGCTTTTTAATGTATCTATTATTATTACTCTATTTATTTTAATTTTATTTATTTCTTTATTTCTCTGAGACAGGGTTTCTCTGTGGAAATCCTCCTGTCTCTGCCTCTGCAGTGCTGGGATTAAAGGCTTGCATCACCACAGTCCAGATTCTCTATTTCTTTTACCACTATCCTGTTTCTTTTTCTCTCCCAAGCTTACCCATATTTTTAAACACATTGTAAACCTTTTAGAGGTTTTACTTCATCTGAATTTGACTTTACTGTAAGTCTTTATGTTTTTCTGGCCAGTGTCTTTTATCTGCTAAAAACCACAACTGTTTTAATGACTGTCTTTCCAAGATGGCGGGTGTAAGTTTACCACCAGCACTGGCCTCAAAAGTCTCTGCTTGCCTCTAGCAAAACAGAGCCCACCCGAGAAAATGCTGCCACCAGAAGCCATGCTTCTCTCTGTTCTTCTGTTTCTAAAATTCCCTTTTTAAGCTTTTGTTAAGTGGAAATTTGTGCCCCAAGTCTGGAAACCATACATAATATATACTCTTTCCAGCTGTAGTCTGGGTCCTGTAGCTGTCTGTAGTCAATTTCAGAGTATCTTCCTTGATAAAATCAGATTTCCTTTCATCTGGAATGAATCCACAGCTTCTTATTTCCTGTGGGGGGAAAAAAAACAAAACCTCTCCCCCAAAGCAACATATCTTTTGACTTAAACATGTCTTTTGAAGTCAAAATAATTTAAAAATACACAGATTGGTTTAATATAGCAGTTTTATAATCCAAGGTCTTTTAGCAGCCAAAAAAATTAAAGACAGCACAATAGGATACAGGATACAGAATTTCTGTGTATTTTCCATCTTTTCTTGGCTTATTATATTTTTTATTACTCTATTTCTTTTTTAAGGACTTTCTCTACCATTATTCTTCTCTCTCCCAAGCCTTAGTCCATTTTCAGACACACTGTAAACTACTGAGAGGGTTTTTATCTTTCATTTGAATGTCCTTACTGCATATCTCTGTCTTTTTCTGACCACATGTACCTTTAAACTAATTGGCATGGCTGAAACAGAAGAGGCTACTTTGGTGGCTAGCTCCACGATGAACCTTGAAGGTGGAGGGACTTATACCACAAGCTCTGAGAGCCATGTTTACCACTCCAAATTTGGGAAGTTTTTGGGTCCACAAACCCATCAAGTAGAGTGGTACATCACCGCTGCTCATAAACCCCATTTAAGTGTTTGTTATCATCAGGACCTCTTGAAAGAGATACCGGTTTTTGCCATGAATACTGAGCCAAGAAGTCCCCTTCTGAAAGAGTTACACCTTTCTTGTCTCCTCGATGCCAGCAAACAGACCACACTGGAGAAAAATAAATTACCAAGAAATTGAGTTCGACTCTATTTGTGTGTGTTTAGAATCCCTTTTTCAAGCTTCGTTGGGTCTTGTGTGGAAATGCCAGCTGAACTTTTTGGTGCATGTGTAATTGGAGGTTTTTGTCCCAAATGCCCTGTCCCAAATAACAGACTCAGAGACTGAATATGAGTCATATATGTTCAGCCAATAGGTCAGGCTTGTTGACAATTAGCTCTGATAATTTAACCCACTCATATGAATCCATGCACTGCCCCATGGCTCATGGCCTTTACCTCTATCTCATTTTCTATGTCAGACATAGTCTCCACCTGGCTAGTTGAGTCCTGACTCCATCCTTCTCCTTCCCATCATCCTTAATTTGGTTACCCCACCTGTACTTCCTGGCTACTGGACCATCCGTGTTTTATTAACCCAGTTAGAGTGACAAAGCTTTACAGTATACAAGGGGATTGTTACACAGCATAAAATGTTCTTTTTTTTAAATGTGAAAATCTACTTTCTAACTTTGACCAGAAGGAACATTAAAAGATCTTATCTGTCAAAGTGGCTCTGTGTTTTGTTTTCCACACAACTGTCATGTTTATCTATTTGCTATCAAATAAGGAAACACGCTTAATTTCCTGTTTAAAAGGGAGCTAAACTAGAGGTGTCGAGTCCCCAGATACCATGGAGAAGAAGGAAAATC
This sequence comes from Mesocricetus auratus, assembly GCF_017639785.1. Taxonomy (NCBI): domain Eukaryota; kingdom Metazoa; phylum Chordata; class Mammalia; order Rodentia; family Cricetidae; genus Mesocricetus; species Mesocricetus auratus. The sequence goes on along the minus strand of NW_024429193.1, from coordinate 3,497,011 downwards.
CAAGGGGTTGAATGAAAAGGCTAGGTGTAATTTCACCATGATATCCTTTTCCCAATAATGGAGTTAAGCAAGTAGGCACATTGAGGAAGCAGGGAACAGGCAGATGGCCCTAGAGGGGACCAGAAGAGAAGACCCCATGGCTGTGAGCTGGTGAGAGGTTGCCCTTGACACTCATCACAGAGATCTAGGAAGGATGTGTTTTACTGGAGCAAGCAGCCTCTACAACAGTTTAAAACGCGCAGAAGCTTACCTGCTGCCTGAACACTCACCTGGGCCTCCTTCCAGGCCCATGTGATAACATTATTGGGGGCTGAGGACCCAGGGCAGTGGCAGTCTTAGGCTGCCAGACCAGGGAGATATAGAAGATATTCCTTCAGCGAAAGAGCTGGGGAGATTGACCTACCTCATCAAAGTAGAGAGGGGCAAGGACCGTACAGTGTCCTGTCTTTCCATAGTTGGTCAGTGTTCTGGAAACAGACATGGGAGGGGCAGTCCTTTTGCCTGGTGACCAGTGTTGCTGCACCTGAATCAGGCCCCAGGGGAGTTTCAGGTGACTCATTGTCTCTGAAGGTGACTTTGGGGCTGCTGCCTGAGTGGGCACTTGGGTCTCGCTTGGTAAATTTTTCCTGCTCCTTCTCCCCATTAAATGCCTTGTTCAGAAGATCTCTAAGAGATTAGAGGGTCATCATCAAATCCCTGGTTTTCAATGTTACCTGACATTACTTGTTTCAAGCTTGATTTTGATACCATATTCGGAAAGCTAGATCTTTTTCCTGTAAGTGAAATTTACATTTGCACTAAGCATGACTAGAAGCATAGTGTTGAGTACTTTAAAGAGTTTGATCATTTACTTGCAGGTCTTAATTTTTTTTAAAGATTTTACTTATTTTATTTTGTGTGTGAGTGATCTATCATAATGTATGCCTTTATGCCAGAAGAGGGCACCAGGTCTCTCTATAGATGGCTGTGACCTACCATGTGGTTTCTGGGAATTGAACTCAGAACCTCTGGAAGAGTAGCCAGTCTTCTTTACCTTTGAGCCATCTCTCCAGTTCCACAGGTTTTAATTTTTACAATTAGGAGTTTGCAATTTTATCTCTGTTAAGGCTGAGCCCTAAATTTTGTACATTTGAATTGTAGATCATTTAGTATCAAAATAAACTTTAAACCATTAATATAATTTACAGAGAGACTGGAATTCTCATTTTCCTGTTTATTTTATATTATTTCCTTTTTCTTTTTCTTTTTTTTTTTTTTTACAAAATACCACAAGTTTTTGTATGACTAAACTTACCCAAATGACTAATGCTTAAGACAATTAGTAAACACCCAGTGGCTGTTGCCTTTAGTCAGTTTCTGTTATGGTGACTAGAGACCATTGTGACCTTAGAAATTCATACACCTTAATCATCAAACATATGTTGTTCATAAGTCCTATTTACCATAAACCCTGTTTATGGTTTTGTCCTCATCTGTTTCGGTGTTATTTGCTTGTTTTGGATTTTGTTTCTTTTAAGACAAAAATCATCATACAAAAATCTCTCCTTATCCAAAATATCTTGGAGACCTGGTGTTGTCTCCTTAGTCTAATAAATCTCTAAACAGTAAACATCCTAAAGATGAGTTAAATCCAAATTACATATATGTAGTAGCAAATTAAGATTACTGATACATTTTTTGCAAATTTTAAGTTAACTTTTCGTTACAGATTTTACAGATTATACATTTTTAAAATCATACCCAATGAACTTTCAAATATGACATAAAAAAGGTTTATATTCCAGCAAATGTTTTAAAGGTAGAAAACAAAACCAAGAAAAGAAGAGAGTATGAGACAAGAGAGAGTAACCTCTATTGGAAAGGTCTTTGGGAATTTTTTGTTTTGCTTTTGTTTGTTTTGTTTTGTTTTTCACTTCTTCTCCAGGTTCTGCACGACCATCTGGGGTTAGGGAAGTGCAGGCTGCATTAGAGCATTTTGTGAGACAGACCACCTGGGGCTAGCTGCTTTGGAGACATTTAGCATGCAGATTTCTAGGGGACATCTGGAGCTGGCAAGTGAGTTGCTGAAGCAGTCTATAACTCACTTGAAATCTGCCATGCCACAGACTAGGGAGAGAAGGTAAAGGTAAAGAATTTAAGGGAGATTTTTAATCAAGGATGTATATGTTTGAAATGGATTATCCTAAGTCCATGGTGAGACAGAGGGAGAGACAGACAAAGACAGAGAGAGAGAGAGAGAGAGAGAGAGAGAGAGCAGAGACAGAGACAGAGACAGAGACAGAGACAGAGAGAGAGAATGAGGGAATGAGAGGGAGAGGTGGGAATACTGGCTGTTGATTGACAGTTCTTATCTAGAGTCCATTTGACTTGTTAAAAGATCAATCCAAAACATTTCCCTGAAGCTTAAAAGAGTATTTTTGTTTGTTTAATTTACAAAAGGATATGAGTTTTAGATGTGTTAGCATTATTCCTGTTTGTAATCTGTACTGACACCACATCATAGAAAGAGCAATAGACTAGCGCCTTTGAGTCACAGTAGAAGTTTGGGAACCTAAAGTGATTTTGGTTGAAAGTATAGTATTCTTTCCTCTACCCAGAAAACTGGGTATGTATAGATTGGATAGATGTTTTCAGCACAGTCAGAAGCAAATTTTAAGTCTATACTTAAAAGACAACCAAGGGAAGTTTAAATTTTTGACCTTGTGGTTATAATAGTAGCAGTACTTTACCAAAATCATAGCCTATGAGAACTCCATTGATTATAGAAACGTACATAAACTTTAAAATTTCCTTTGTCCCATTATTTACTATGAGACACAGGTGGTTGATTGCTGCCAGCGGTTATTGTAAAGTAAGTTACTTTAAATAAAAGAATAGTTAAAAAGTTCCTGTGCAACTTGGTTTGTGATTTCTATCTATTTTTAGAGTTTTGTAGCCAACTAAACTCTCTTTTCTCAGCTGGAGGCCTGGAAAAGAGAGGCTTGAAGACTGAATTTTACACATGAACAGAAATAAGAAAGGAGCTGAAACCTTGGTTGGTGATGCTAAACTGACAAAGCTATCATTAGCCTAGTTTATTATGTTGAGCCTTAAAACAATAACTTTTGATTTGAAGCTCTTTTAGAATGAAAATAAAACTTTTAATCATAGTGCAATACTGTAAAGAAGTTCGGTGTTAGACAGTTAGCAAAGACATAACTAGTTAGACATATATTTTCAATCAGCTTTTGTTAATCTATGCAGACTTTTTTAATCTTAAATTTTTATCACCATACAAAAATCCCCAGCAATCCAAAACACCCTGGAGATTTGTTGTTGCTTCCTTAGTCTAAAAAGAGATGCAATAAAAAACTAAGGGCTCAGTAGGGCTGAGAAGTTTTGTAATTGATGTTTTTTGTCATGTGGTTGTTTCAAGATGGTGAAATTACATTTCCTTTAACCCTTAGCAAAGATTGCTGATGGCTATGTGGTTGCTTCCATCTTGATGAGGTCACCAGTCAGGATAGACTAGAGTCACAAGATTACTTTTTAAAATATCTGTTTTCCTGGTAGATCTATCTTTAAAACAAGAGTTGAGTTCATATTTTATACATACTTTAGACAACAGCTGAATCACAAACATATACCCATGAAGACATTTTTAATTATAGCTTTTGCTACAAGTTTTATGTCATATTTTGCCACAGATTCATGAACCACACCCAGTGAATTTAGAAATCCTGAGATGAAGTGTTTGCCCAACAGCCTTAAAAGATTTCTTGACAGTAGAGATCAGAGAAATCAAGGACATGAAAGAGTTGACAGTGGAAAGTTGTACTGCCTTAGACATAAGAGACCCTGGCACTGTTTGCTTGTGCTGGCAGAATGTGTATAAAATCTGTGAGAGTTTGGGACTTGAGAGTACCATCTTTAGCCATTGAGCTGCACTGTGGCCATTTTCTGCCAGAGAGCAAGGCTTTAAGAAAAGCAAGGAAAGAATTGAATCCAAGGAGGAAAAGGAGCAAAGTTTGCTAAAAGAACTCCACCACAGGGAGGGTTAGGCAGGTAAGTGATCGAGAACAGGGCAGCCATAGGGGAGAAGGCAGAACAAGCAGAGCTTCATCCAAGGGCAGGTTGTTCATCCAAGCAACAAGGGCATAATGGAGCTGTGGGAATTAGCAGGCAGCTCCCAGGGGAAAGCAAGGAAATTTGCAGCCTACAGACTAGAGGCACAGAGAGAGATAGAGCAGGTAGCTCCAAGGCGAATGCGGCAAGGAAAGGGTCACAGACCCAGGAGCATGTAGAGAAGCTGTGGATCTTGGTAGGCAGCTCCCACAGGTTGGTGAGGAAGCTCCAGGAAGGAGTTGAAAGTAGCCACGGGGGAGCAGAGTGGGTAAGTGTCATGGTGCTGCGATCCAAGGATCTGAATTAACCCGAGCATTTCCAGAAAGTAAGATTTAATACAGGGCAACACAAAAATAAAAAATTAAAAAGATGCATGAAGGTTGATCTATCAAAGCCACAGAAAAGACTCAAGAGCCCAGATGTGACCTCAGACACTCGTTTCAGCAAGTACTTCAGCACAAAGCCCATAAGCATCTGAGCCAATTTACACTTACATGTTTCTACCAATCAAGATTTAAAGATTTTAGGGTCTTTCCCTAAGCATTCCATCGTTTTCAATTGACATATAATGAACGCTTCTCAGTCCAACCAATCAGATTCGTTTGTTCTTTCTGTTGTTAGGAACAGCCATAGTGTTCCCAGAGAACTAAAGATGAATAACGACTATTTCTATGGTTTAAGGAAGAGGTGGGTCAGCTCTTAGAAGATTCCCAGCTCCCCCAGGGCTTGGGAACCTGAACTTTGCTTCACCCTACAGGTAAAATGGAGCCTTAAGTTAAAATTGCAGCACTTAGTATAAGGTGTTCCCAATATTACTAACAAGAATTTAAATCCAGGGAGTCCACAAGTAGCCTGAGAGGCTTCTCAGAAAGAAATGTCTCAAATGAGAGAGGATATGTGTCTCTTTCCACGTGATGGGACCCCAGTAGTATAAGAGGAATGTGTCTGCCACACTGGTGTGGCTTTCCTAGTAGAAATCTACAAAGCTTGGAGCTCCACAGTGCTTTCCCAGTAGAAGGGGAGAGACAATTTATTGCCCAGGTAGAGCAGAAAACAGCTGGAGAGGTACAAATGTCTTAACAAATACCATTGCCCATGTGGTAGGGGCCCCAAAGAGTGAAGCAGGGAGATACACTTGTGGTGGGGGCCTCAAAATGGCATGGCAGGGAGAGAGGACACTCATGGAGTAGGCAAGGAGAGATGGATGGTTAGAAGGAAGAATTAGCTCAAGAGGCAGATTTTAGAATCAAATTAGGTGGGTGCCCAAGGAAACAAGCCATCCAGATATCTCAGAAGGGTCAGATCAGCAGCTGGGTTTGGAGTGGCCAAGTTTCCCACAGGGAACTCATTTAAGCTGCTCCCATAGTTTTGGCACCAGACCAATGGACAAAAAAAGGAAGAAAAAGGAAAAGAAAGAGCATGCCAGCTCCTCAATATGATGGAGGAGAAAGTTTACTATACACCTAGCAGTGTCCACAGTAACAGTGACCAGACTGTTCTAGGCCATGGGAGAAGAGGAAGGGAAGGCAGAGGGGAAGCAGAGGAACCAGGTGCAGAAAACCAGGAGGCCAAAGGTATAAAGAAGTGGGTACCCAAAATGACTGGATTATATAGGGAAGAGCCCAGCCCATGGGTTGGAGAGTTCAGGTTAGGGGCCAGGATTTATAAGCCAGGAGGACTGTGTAACAGGTAAGGACTCAGGGATGCTGGGAGTTTTGATACGTTAAGTAGACACATCAGCCATTGGTCCCAGGATTTGAACGAAATGCCTAGATCAAGAGGGATGGGTATCCCTGATGAAGTGATGGGTTCTCAACATGGCATTAGAATCTGCCTGGCAAGCAGGAAGATTTTTCTGACGAGTGCAAAACCAAAACTGAGTTGGCACTTCTGAGGGAAGGGCATTTACCCAAGTTTGGAAGGAGAGGTGACTAGACCTGTAGGAAAGAAGTGGTGAGGAGAGAGAGTGAAGGATTCAGAGTCTACAGTCAAATGTGATAGATGACAGAGGCAGATAATCCCTACTACCCAAGGTTGATTCAGCAGTTAAAGAAAGAACTGGGTTCCCATAGAAGAAACCAAGTGTCTCAGGGTTTTATCACAAAATACAAGTAGATGCATTAAGAAAACACCACACACAGCTGCTCCACGGGGGAGAGAACAGTTAATAAAAAGCCAGCCAGCTCCTCAGGCTGTGGAGGATAGGACCTAGGTGAAGAATCTTGCTGGGTTTTATTTGGTGAATAACAGGGAGTGTAGGAGGAAGTTCAGAGACTTGGAATTACCAAGTAGTTAGCATGTGGGCTTCTCAGATAGATGAGCTGCTGGCAGGTTGACCATGTTCAGCCAGCCTTGAAGGGATTCCGAGAAACGCTGTGGGTTTATGTGTCCTAGTGAAACCCAGCTCCAGGTGTGAGCGGAGTCATCACCATCAGCATGCTACTGTTTGGTGCCCATTGCCTTGTGACCTACTACCTGCTAAAGAAATTTCTCTCAAAAAATACTACATTCAGGATCAAAGAGTGATTGAACGCTATTGTGTGACAAAATCTTTGCTGGGGAGATGTGACATATGCCTACTCACCTGAGATAGGGAACCCAGGACAGACCAAACTACAGATACTACCAAAGGTCTACCTGAAGAATTAATGAGTTTTGTTGAATTTATTTACTGGAATATGGGTGAGGAGTTACTTACAGGAGCAGAAATGACATAAAGGCAGCTGCATCATGAATGTCCACCTCAACTTGGGTGAAAGTGTACAGAAGCTGGAAACCTGGACTGCACTGCACCACCCGCAGACATTTCAATAGGGTGGAGTGTTTCCTTTCCAAGGGGCTAAGTTAGTCAAAATTGCTTCCAGGCAGCCCGCTCATTTCTGCTTCCTCCAGGCAGCTGAGTCTAGTCTCAGAGTTCTTTGCAGTTTGTCTTACATGAGAATGGCTCTCAACAGCTTGGCCTGTTTATGTCTTGGGAAGAAGGGCCTAGATAACACGGTCACTTTCAGGGCCTTCCTGAAGCTATTTTGAGCTGTTTACCTTCCTGCTTAAGGAATTTGGAGATGCAGAGACAGTCAGATGGCCTGGGATTCACCATCCATCTGGCTTAGTTGAATCAGTTTCTAATTTAGGGAGAGATCCTGTATTCGTTCTCAGAGTTCCTTAGGATGACAGCTGAGATTGTCTTCTTGCCTAAACACACACACACATACACACACACACCATCTAAACACATGTAACCTTACACACACAGGAGCAGACTTACTCATATGAACACAGAGGAAACAAAGAAAAGAGAGTTTCAATTTCACCTAGGAGTTTTAATTATTTGAAATGCTACCTAAACATCTTGTAACACAAAGCGTGAGGGAATCTACCAGTCTTCTCAAGTATTGGAATGCTGGTGGTTACCAAGAAAGTGTTTCAAGAGAGAGCAGGAGTCAGAATTCAAGTTGGAGAAAGTTACAAGATGAATGACAGTCTGCAAGGGGGGGGGGATTTAGCAATGTCATTCTCACCAGATCCATGAGAAAGGGCAGTCAGCTGTTACGGATGACTGAGGTTGGCCAAGGTGCCCCTCTACACAAGCGCGCTCTAACTCTTAGTCACAGTGTACAGTATTCCCACTACAAACTTTCTAAGCACCTTGAAGTGTCTTGGTATTTTTATTTACCCTCATGGTTAACTCTGTGAGTCTTCTTCACTTGGTAATTTTAATGTATCCATTCTTAATAAATGTCCACACATCAGCCTACCACATTTCATTAAATGCCCCATCACCGTCTGCCCTCATTAGCAGCACTACCAATGTGTAAATGCCCAATTAAAGATGCTGTAACCAATATAGTGAAAGCCTCAGGGAGTGTGCAAATCACCTCAGTGCTTTCTAATGGCTCCTGGACCCTCCCTGAGAACCCATCCATTCCCTCCACACATGCTGTAGATTCTCTGTTCTTGCTCATACTGTAAGCCTTATACAACTTTCTCTTTTCACCAACTATATCACTCATGTTTTGTGAGCCCACAAGTTTATCAAATTTGGTGTCTAGTTTAAAATTTCAGTAGTACACAATTTTGAATATAACATTTGTTATGTCTCTGCTACAGAACAATCATTGTACACTGTAAATATGTGTTACTTCTGACTTGTTAACAAAGAGCTGACTGGTTCTACAGGTGGGTTGAAAGAGCCAGACTTAGAGACACACTGGAAAATAGAAGGGTGGAGTCTGAAGAGCCATGAACCAGACACAAAGGAAGCAGGGCATGTAACAAATGAGGTAAAAAGCCACGAGCCACACAATGGAACTTAGATTAGTAATGCAAGTTAATTTAAGTTATAAGAGCTACTTAGTAATAAGCCTAAGTTACAGACCAAACATTTTTTTGTTGTTTTTTTGAGACAGGGTTTCTCTGTATTGTTTTGGAGGCTGTCATGGAACTCACTCTGTAGACCAGGCTGGCCTTGAACTCACATAGATTCACCTGCCTCTGCCTCCCAAGTGCTGGGATTACAGACCAAACATTTATAATTACTAGTAAGTCTCTGTGTGGTTATTTTGGAGTTGGCCAGCAGTACCAAGGAAAACCTCTACCTACTGAATCCACATAGTTGTTTATTAACCGAACTCTTCACAAATTGTAAATACTGGTTAATAAGTTAAGTACCATAAAACCAGAAAAGATGGATGTGAAAGGAGCCAGTGGAAGGGTGATTATGACTAAAAAAATTATACTAAATTCTACAAAAACTTATATGAATCACAGAAATATTGAATCGTATATTTGTTAATTTATTGGCTATGCAATTTATTGTGTCTCTTAGGGCAACATTGATTTATAATGGCATTGATCATTTCTTCAAATGACAATGATATAATGACACTCTATTCAGAATGACTACAGTGTTACTTCAGTAGTTCCCTCTCTGTGAGGTGAAGGGTATGCCACATTGTGTACTGATGCTGATGTATTTCTGTTTGATGCATTATTGAACATTCATCCTTCAAGGAGAAGTTTCCAAAATTTTTATTTTGTATGAATCCCTCTAAAAACAGAGGACAAGTTAGTTGGCTTTTCTGTGATTACACACGCTATATTATTGACTTCATAGCTGTCAAGTGTCTTTTCGGTTCTTCCTGCAGAACTATGAGGAAGAACAGACAGCCAATATGAGGAGGACAAAGAGACCAGATGACACACATTCTCCTGACACTTTTCTGGGACACATCTCTCTATTAGTATGACTTCTTCAACACTAGCCACTGTGGAGTATTCGTTTACACTGTGTGAATGCATATCACTGTGATTGGTTTAATAAGAAACAGACTGGCTGACAGCTGAACAGGTTAAAGTGGAAGACCCAAACAGAGAATGTTGGGAGGAAGAAGGGTCAAGCTGGAGTCTTGAACAGGAGCAAAGAGAAACAAGATGGGAATACTGGGCTGAGAAAAGGTACCAAGGAACGTGTTAAATCACAGGTAAGAATTACAGGTTGACTTAAATGTAAGAGTTAGCTAGTGACAAGCCTGAGCCATTGGCCTCACATATATAATTAATATTAAGTCTCTGTGTGGTTATTTGAGGGTTGTTTGAGGGACAAAAAGTACTCCCTACAAATTTATGTCAAGATATATGTAGTTTTGGGGGAGTGGTATTGCTTTTATTTACACAAGAAATGAAAGCTATGGATTCATTCCAGGTTAAAGAGAATCAGGCTTGATTGGGGAAAATCCCCTGAAATTCTTGCTATAGACATAAAATGTATAAATCTAAAAAGAACTGCAAGACGTATAACATTTATTTTCTGTGCTCAAACGTGAGATAAACAAATCATTTTAACTGACTTGTGCACATCACATTGTAATGTGTAGTTTTCCTCTGCCAGCTGCTTGGGTGCTGTTACACTTGCAGTCCCCAAATAACACACAGGAGGCTATATTAATTATGAAGCTGTTGGCCATTTACTTGTTTCTTATTAGCTAACCCATAATTCTTAATCTAAGTATTTCTCTTACCTGAGAAAAGGTTCTGGACATCTTACTTCTCTGGCGGGCTGCATCATGACTCCCTGTGTTTCTCTTTCCTAGAATCCTCCTCGACTCCTAGTCCCATATATCTTGCTTCCCTGTTGGCCAACAGTGCATTATTCAACTTTCAGAATGACATCTCCCATCACCACATAGTTCATAATTGTAACACATGCTACCATTCAAAGTTCATGCATTTTCAGTAGAAAGGGACCAAGCACCAATGAGAGCAGAGGGCCGGAGTGATCCAATATTTCAAAATGTCTCCATTACTGTCTCCTCAAAACTCTACATCTGGGAACATACAGACTGGGCCAGTAGGATGCAAAACTAAGTGACTGCCAAGCATTGTCAAGATGAGGTAGGATAGTCCTTAAAAAATTCCCTGCTTCTCAGAAATGCCTTTCAGAAACACCAGACCTGGTAGCAAGCCTAAGCTATTGGCCTCACATTTATAATTAATATTAAGTCTCTGTGTGGTTATTTGGAAGTGGGTTGAGCACTTAACCTTCTGCCTACAAGCCATAAATGTCTATTAACATCTTGCATATCTCCCTCTCTGTGCACCTCAAATAGACTTAACTTTTTATAGCTTTTTTTTTCTAACTTTGGAGCAAAATATTGCCTCACACTTTCCCATACCTGTTTGATGTTTTTTAAAAAATAAAATAAAACCTTCCCAGCCTACCTCCTGACTCCTATTGTCTCTTCTGCTCTATCCATGCATTCTAAGACATTCGCTTTGGATGTGTAAGTAAAATTCCCATGACACAATGCTGGGAGAGACACCAATATCTGTAGAAGAGAAGCTGTAGTCCTGAAATACACTTTGGGCTCATTATTTATTGACAAATTTATACATAAGGGAATATGAATCTCCCAATTTGACATGAAGCTGAAAATAAATGTATCCCCACTTCAACTTTCCCTCGGCCCATGTGAAACACAAAAATCATGGCAAAAGGCAGTGATGGTTTAAAAAAATACCTGTTCAGAATTTTAAAACCATATTTCACCATAAGGCTATGTTGCATTTCTATACACTCTCCACCTAAGTGTTTGGATTTTAATGTGAACGGAAGGTCTCATGTTGAAAGTGCAGCTTCATTCATGTCTCACAAACATCGCCCCTCATGAAATGCATGTGTGCCACATGTGTGTCATTTGTCTGATGCTCACCCACCTGCAGATCCCCATGAGACCTTACATCTCCCTTGAGGAAGAAATGATCCCTCAACCAAAGCCCTTTCCGGAGACGCTCTTTCCCCTTTCTGCCTTGCTTGAATTAGTTCCTTCCTCTTACGGTTGCCTTTTTACTTTGTTGTAGTATATTTGATGCGATGATCTTATCCAGAGATGCACACGCATGTGCACACACACACACACACACACAAACACAGGTGTGCACATGTGCTCACAGTGATTTCTCTGAGGACATAGTGATGGGGAAGTCCTGTGTATATGTCAATAAAGCATTGTTGGCTAATAGGGAAGCAAGATAGGTGGGACTAGGAGTCAAAAAGGATTCTGGGAAAGAGAGACAGAGGTAGAGAGAATGTAGCCACTATAGAAGTAAGAGGTCAGGACCCTTTTCTCCAGTAAGAGAACTTACATTAAAAATTATGGGTTAAATACTTAAGTCAGAACTAGCCAGTAAGAAACCAAGCAAATGTCCAACAGCTTCGTAATTAATATAGCTTCCTCTGTGTTATTTGGGGACTGAAACTGTGACAGAGCCCAGTCGGCTGGCTGTAGGGGGGGGGAACCAAAGTGGCTGGCAAGGAAGGTTACATTCTTCAATATAGTTTCTACTAATTCCTTTTCAATTGTCTACAAAATAAACAGCATTGATGCTAATCTTGGGCATACACTGCAGGGTAAAACAGTAGACTATCATAAATTAGAGCATCTGTGGTATAAAGAATTAAAAGCAGCAACACAGAGACATCATCTCTAAGACGAATTATGAAAGAAGGAATAAGCACCATAAATTAACATGCCTTGTTTGACTGAAGTGACTTGAGAGAGTCTACCTGGTGACTCTTCCACAGTATGAAGGTGACAAGCATGAATGCTGGGTGTATCTCTCTGGCTTCAAACACAGACATCCTGTCTGTGACCGTTGGCCGCTTCAGGTAGAAGAGACAGAAGAGATCTTTGACCCATGCCATATGAGGAAAGAGCTGTAGCAGACAGGTCTGTTTCAAACCAGAAAACTTGAACAACTGGCCAAGAGCAGATCCAGCCAGAGAGATCTTAAATACAACGGGAACCAGCCTTGGCTAATGCAGGCTAAGGGCCAGCTCAGAGTTCTCTGTTACACACCACCGACAAAGGTTTCGTTCTCTTAGTGATATCTGTGCATCTCATGTTGGGTTGACGGCTTTCCTGTCTGCCATTGTCACCCTGGATTCCAACAGAGCGACTGCTGCACTGACCACTGCCCCCCTGTGTGACAGAAGGAAGACAGACAACAGAGTCTTGAACTCTGACCCCTGAAGTACAAGTCTCATCGACATCTGTCAGTCAAAGTAAGTCTCAAAGCCACTTCAAAGTTCAACAAGGCATCCTCATAGCACAGGGAGAGACACGATGGGGACAGGAATCTGAACATCTGGTAAAGAGTAATGGAATCTATCTCACTAATGAACTGCGTTTTATCTGTGTCAGAGTTTAGCATGACCCTTGATTCCTTTTTCGAAAATGTGTGTCTAGAAACAGATGCGAACTTTTCTATTTAGGAAAAAAAATCCATTAGGGTACCAATAAATTGATCTCCGCAAAAGAGGTCAATGGCATCCGAGTGGCAATTTAAAGCTTTCAAAGCACTTTCGAATAAACATCTCATTTATTTTTCCTACCTACTCCTAGCAAAACTGAATTCACAAACTTTTATTCTGAACTTAACTGTTTTAAATCCATGCTGAATGTAGTTTCAAGTGAGAAAATATATATATTTTCCTATGCACATAAACCACGTATGTATTTTTATTTCTTCAGTATGTTCAGATGAGACTTGGTTCAGTGTCCTGAACTAATCTTGACAATCCGATTCTTCCTCCAAGTTTCCCTTACACTCTCGATCAGTCTTCGACTCTCCCACCCTCATTTGTGGCCACCCCTGCTCATCTTAATAATTCCATTGCCATTAGCAAGATCTGCAGATGACCACCGCTACCACGTTTAATTGGCTTTATGTGGGTCACTGCTGCCCAAGAATAATCCTGCTTTCTCTTAAATAATTCTGATTCTCATTTCCCAAAGCCATTGTCCTCGTCTAATCTGTATGGGAAAATAAGACGTTTCTAATTAGGACTGTTAAACTTGGGTTCACAAAACCCTAGAGTTCACAAAACTGTCTTCAAAGTTCAGAGGAGGGAAAAAGCTGCAGAGAGAGAAAGACCAGTTAGTTGGATTGAGATTTCAGGCGTAGGGAAGAGAGCAGCAAGGTAACATTATGCCTTTGTATTTGTGGTTTAGCCAGTATATTCTCTCTCTCTCTCTCTCTCTCTCTCTCTCTCTCTCTCTCTCTCTCTCTCTCTCTCTCTCTCTCTCTCTCTCTCTCTCTCTCTCTCTCTCTCTCTCTCTCTCTCTCTCTCTTTCTCTCTCTCTCTCTTCCTCCCCCACCCCTCCTCTTTCTCTCCCCTCCCTCTGCTCCTTTCACCTTCTCATTTTAGTTAGAGCACGTGTCTGCTGTTACTGATCTCTTGCATCACTGGGTTTATTCTGTTGTCCCTTTGTTGTTAACGGTTTGAATTTTGTTTTTTAAAGACTTGATAAAATTATTTCATTTCCCACATCCCTTTCCTCCCCTCCAAGTTGTCTGATATATACCCTTCTTTTCTCACTTTCCATTTCATGGCCTCTCTTTTTCCTTAGTTGCACATTCATACACATACTCACACATAAGGTTACATACATTTATTATGTATTTATATACATAAATTCAACCTGCTCAGTCAGTCTGAGTAATAGAACTGGATAACCCACTGGCATGCTCTTGTCTGGGGAAGACGACTTCTTTCCCTCTGGACACTCCTTAGGTGCCTGTAGCATGATGTGTGGGGTTGGGCCTTCTGTGTTGTCCCCAATTAGCATGTCCATCACCATCCTTTTTCAGGTAAGTTCACTGATGAGACTTTATGGCCATGCCTTCTGACATTTCTAGAGGAAAAGATCTCACAGCGAACTCCCTGACCCTCTGACTGTTACAGTGTCTTCCTCCTTCCTTGGGGTCCCCTGAGCTTTAGGTGCTACAGTGTTTCACAGAAGTATCTCCTCTGGAGCAGGGCTCCGAAGTTTCCATGGCTGTGGTTTTCTAAATACTTTCTACCCATTGAGAAGCAAAAATCTCTTTGATGAGGAGTGGGAAGACTCCTCTCTGTGGATATGGGGGACAGGAGTTTAGAATGTGCATAGGGATTTTTTTGCTTATTTAGTAAAGTGGTAAATGTTGATTCTCCTCCCAGTTTCCTGACTTCACTGAGAAGTTGGTCAGGTACCAGGCATGCTTTCCCTCTAGGTGAGTGGGTTCTAAGTCCAGTTGGAGAGCTGTTGTCAACTCTTGACTTTATCTGGCCACATAGAGGTCAAGGGAGGTTGATGGAACCCTCAGGAACCTTGCTAGAGTGAACAATCTACATTTGTGTTGTAACCCTCATCACCACCTCATGCATCCCCCACCCTCTGAGCACTGTCTCTTTGGATAGTAACATCTGTTGAGTGTCAAACCCAGGATAAATTCAGAGGTGCCCATTTAACATATCAAAGCTGACTTGGACTTCAGGGTCTCAGAAATCCCTTAGTCTCTCCAAGACACAGAGCATGGCTGGGGTAACCTGCCTCTAAACTGTGCTCTCTAGCCCAGAGTCCAGGCTGCCATTTCCCTTGAGGTTTTTCCCTTTATAACCCACACATTTTAGTTGCCCACTCTTTTTTTTGTAACTTTGGCCTCCTAGCTGCTGCACCTGGTTCCCCTATCTTCCTCTCCCTTCCCTGCCTTTCCCCACATGACCTAGGAAAGGTCATTGTAGTGTGTGCCTTAGAGCTCATCAAAGGGGCATTATTTCTTTTTCTTTTTCTTTAATGCCCCCTTGATGAGCTCTAAGGGACACACTAAAATTATAGCAGAAATATCTCTGGAATCCATGCATCATGACAGAGTGAAAGTATGGGGTTATGTTCCTACCCTGCACACTCATCTTCAGATCATCTTACCTGGAATTATACTCTGTCAGAAAACCTACCCCACCTCTGCTTAGCTCCAAATCGGTTGCCATTGAGAGCCCTCAGACACAACCTAAGAGACCCAGTCAAGTTTGAAGTCCCGACAAATGGCAAGTACACTTTACTAAGGATCTCATGCATTTCCAGTCTTTCTCTCCTTCTTTATTCCTTCCTTCCTTCCTTCCTTCCTTTCTTTCTTTCTTTTGAGACACGATTAAAAGAACAAAGATTTATTGTTTCTCTGAGATTCACAGTTATCACCATCAGCTGCCTTGGTCTTTCTGCTTTGTTGTCAGAGTCTCAGTCACATGACTCCTATGTCACTCATCTTCTGTGCTGGCAGTGTTACAGTGTCAACAGCCCAGCCCCTGGAGTTGGACTGCAAGGACCCAACCCTGGGCTTTCCCTGGCAACACTTAAGCATTAAGGAAGTTAACTCCCATGTGCTTCACTTCATCTTTCAAATTAGGGAATGGTCAGTGTTCCTCTCATAAGCAGTTTGGAGAGTTAGGTGACTTAATGAACACAAAGCACGGGAGGGTCCATGACACGCAGAGAGAGTGGGAGACGCTGTCAATCACAGCTGCTACTCCTATGTCGTTATTTCTGCCTCCAGCGCATCCCAGCAGGATGCTCCATGTTACCTGGACATGATGCAGCATTTACTCTCTGAATTATTATATTTCACAAGGGTGAGAACTCACCAGCTCAATATCTTGTAACAACCTTAACAATAATGCCACAGGATGAGTCACGGGGTTTGTACGGCACAGAATTCGAAATGAGAGAACTGGATCATCAGGGGATTCTTAGATGTTGTAAAATCTAATCTGGGTCTAATGTAATTTGGGATCTTGACTCGTGGAGAATGTAGTGAGGCTGCACCATGTCTGAAAAGAGTGCACCACTGGATTTCTTTCTTTAATTGTGTTTATTTGCCTTTTCAGCCAAGGAAGGCAAACCGTATGCATACTCATGGACTCAGGTGCGATTTATTCGTGGGCATAGGCATTGTGTGATGCTCGCTATACATTTCTACCTCTTCACAAAAACGATCACTTCTGAACATGAAAACTATCTGAATCTCATCTGTCTTTTTCAAACCTCCAGACTCTTTTGCTACCTTCAGTCATTCTACTGTGGAAACAGCTCTCAAAGTGTAGTATTCCCATATAACTCCCAGCACCACTATTAATAAATTGTCTGATTTACAAATGTGAACACACTTATAATTGAGTTTTCTACAGCTGTAGGAGATGTCAGGAAAAATAATAAAGACAAGAGGAATCATCTTTACTTAATGTGGATGAAGTCTTTCTAAGTAACTGGAAAATAATGAATTACACTCTCACATTTAGGTTGAAGTGTGTAGCTTGGGAGATCCTTCCTGCTTCCCTTTGACTACTGTTTTGTAGAGTGTTAGGAAACACAATGTTCAATTCTTTGTCTGTATATCCTAAATTATTTTTCTATAGGCACTACGGTTCTCAAATATTCTGACACTTTGGGCTTGGCTCTCAGATCCCTAAACTCTTTTATTTTGAAGTACATACAGTGTCACAACATTGCAGTCATGTTTAGGCACTTGCCAAATTTATGTGAGGTCTGCAGAGTAGTCCCCACCAAAAATCTATCGCACAGACATGAAATTTAACAAGAATAAAGAGAAGGCAAAGTCACAGAGGAAACCACGAGCACACTTTCCCTTGGGTGCTCACTAGCCTGAGGGGTCAAAAGGTTTCCTGCAGCACCCCATGAGTAGACACAAGGTGGCCACCACACGACAGGAATTCTTCATCAAGCCTGTCGGAGACTGAATGAAGAAGTTTCTAGAACCACATTTAGGGCCTCTTTCCGGCAGGTTCTGAGACACCAGTCAAAGAGCAATCACAGAGCAAATAGCAGTCTTTTAAATTCACGGAGCTCAAGAGGCTGAAGAGACGGCACATCATGAAAGAGTGTTTGCTTCTTTTCCAGAGGACCTCAGTTCAGCTCCCGGTGGCTCACAGCTGCCTGTCATTCCAGGGTATCGAAAGCCCTCTTCTGTCCTCCGCAGGTACCTGCACGTATATGGCATACGCAGACACCTACACCTATACATATAACATAAAAAAGAAACTAGATTTTTAAAACAGGAAGTCTACTGATTGCTTTCTTCCCTTGCCAGTTTACACACTACACCCCATTCTGAGGGTGCGAGAACCCTTCCCAGGGGATGTGGCTTCCTTCAAGTCCTGTGTTCAGACCGTCATGCCTTTAGCAACAAAGAGAAAGCAAAATAAAACATTCATGCACACACAGACACAGACACACACACACATGTACAAACACACAGAGACCACACACAGACTCAGACACACACAGAGACATAGACACATGCACACAACTGCATCACCACAAAAAAAGAGAAAGCAAAATAAAACAGACACAGTCACACAGATACAAACACACACACACACACACACACACACACACACACACATGCACAACTACATCACTGACAGGAGGGGGTAGTCCTCTGGTATCAATACCCTGACACTCTCAGTCACACGAAAACTTGGAGCTTCTCATAAATTGGTACAAGAGCTCATGACAGGTTAGTTTGTTCTTTCTACTCTACAGGCATGGCCATTAGCAGCCAAATGCCATGCCAACTGGCGTACGTGACCACTAGGAGAATTGACGTGTGCACTGTGGTCCTCACAGCCAGTAAAGCCAGCTGAGGATATTTATTGGTGATGTTATCCAGGAGTAAACCTAAATATGAAAGTGACTAGATGAAGTGTCTTCTGGAAAACAAAAAACAAACAAAAAAAAGCTATGTAACCTGTGAAAGGTAGAAGGCAGACAGGAAAACAGAGCTGCCTATGCCCAGATGCCTGTACAGTGTGCATGGGAACAAACATTAAACTATGCAGTCACTGTATAATCTCAAAGTTTAGAACACAAATTTGAAATACACACCCACAAACACACACACACACACACACACACACACACACACAATCTGCTCTAATCCAGCAATGTCCCAGTGAGGATGTATGCTCTGAACACACCTTCCTGTTTAACTTAATAACATGTAGATTCTATAGTATCATTCACAATATAGATGCTATGTAAACTATTACATCTTGAAGACATGATGGATACAGTGCAGTTTTAGTAAGGCATATTTATAAAAATGTGATACTTGTGTCTGATTGGATATGAGTTTCCAGAACTCGTGGAAGTAAAGGGCAGGCATAACAATGTGAGAGAAAAAGCCACTGCAGTTGTTCAGATAACAGAACAGTAGAACTGATAAGAACTTCAGTATTTCATCTGCGTGTTACATAACAGTTATTCGCTATGGCTCATTTCCTCCAGTTGGTGGTGTGTGCGTTACGAATGAGGCAGCATTTTAAACCATTGTGTCTGTGTTTCATGGATGCATGTTGCCCATGTAGATGATAGGTTAGTCACTTCCATTTCTCTATGAGGACCATAAACTGGGACCAAAGCAGATACTGCAACCAAACAGAAAGTTTCACACCTCTGTGTCACATGTGTGTCCACCCCTAGATACCAGAGGCGTTGACTGAATTTCCCACCCAGTAATTAGGCAGGCGTGACACCACCAGGCAAGTGAAGCCATTCACTCATGAAAACAAACCATCTGTATGCCCACCAGTCTATCCACGGTTACACATTTGCTTTTACACTCTGCTTTCCCTTCTTTGTCATATGTTATAAATTTGCAGCCTCTTAGGAGAAGGCTAGAATGTGACCACGTCGTGAAAGGCACTTAAGTGTCTAAAGGTTGGTGGCATCTGAGTCACGAAAAGATGAACAACAGAGAAAGGCAAGAAACCTGCTGATTCTCAGAGTCTCTGATTCGCAAAAGTTCTTCATTCTGCAGACTTAGATCAAACCGGAAGCATGTGGCATGTAGCTTGCTTTACTTCCTGGATTCCTACCATACATTTATATAATGATTTATAACTCACTTAACATTATTTATAGACAATGGGTTTGAGGCTAAGAAAATCATCTTCTCTATAAGACTTTGTGTCCATTAACCAAATCGAGGTAATCAGCCACACTAAGAGTAAGAAAAGGGTGTCTGAAGGCTTAGGAAGTCCATGTTTGTTTGTAGCTCAAAACAGGGCTAACGAGGAGTCTATAAAATTAACAGATCTTATTGCTTCCGTAGGATGGTCAGATGGTTCTTTGGAGACTCATGGAGGCTTTTGATTTAATAATACAGTTGGTTATTTAATAAATTCCAATGGAACAGTTTTGGTCATTCTTCTTAATGAATTCCCAGTGAACCTCCGTGGTCAACTTTTGTGAGCCTTCCTTGTCCACAGGAGAGACCCTCCTGACTCCTCTCACATCTCTTCATCCTTATCTCCTTTTGTGAGCTTCATCATCAGCAAAGAAATGGTTTGTGGCCACAGACCTTTGACCCCTGAGCTAAGAGTCCTAATTAGATATGCTCTTTATGAGGTAGAGAAAATTCTGACCCCTGTATTTCATCATTCAGAATTAATATTCAGTTTTTATATTCTTTCAGGTATTTCTTACTATTGAGGACCTTAGGCATATGAATATTTCATACTGAATGAGGAGATAATTTTTCTAACTGATGTTAATTACTGGACTAAAATTACATTAGGCTCTGGCAGGGCATAGACACAGAGATTTTGTGATGTCTTGGGAAATATGTGTAAATGGACTTAAAAATATTGCTAAATGTTTTTATGTGGCCAAAAATTAGTAAATAGAGAATGAAGGCGACAAACTTGACACAGGAGAAAGCGACCACTGTAGTGGACGGAGTAAATCTGTTGTCACAGACACACTATAGGCCCAGGACAAACACAGCATGCTGTGCACACCAGGAGTCCCTCTTTCTGGAGTTTGCCCAGTGAACCGCAGTGTCAAGGCCACTGTGCTAGCTACATAGTCAATTGATGCTCTCCCAGGGCCCATGAGACCTTAGACAAATCACAACTAAAATGTTATATATATATTGATTGTGTAGAGCATACCATCTGAGTTAAATAAAGCTAATAAATATGACTCATCTCATGATGGGGGAAACCCTTCTGTATATACGTTGTCCTATTGATTGATAAATAAAGCACTGTTGGCCAATAGGGAAGAAAGACAGGTGGGACTAAGAGTCAAGAAGGATTCTGGGAAATGTAGTCAACACTAGGAACTCGCCATGTGATCCTGGGTGGAGAGGACACATCAGGATGGGGTCCTTGGAAAGATAAGTCCTTATAAAATATTTATTAGTAATTATGGGTTAATAATTAAGTCAGAGCTAGCCATTAAGAAGCCATAGCAAATGGCCAACAGCTTCATAATTAATGTGGTGTCTCATGTAGTATTTGGGGGCTGAGACAGAGGCAGGACCCAAGCAGCTGGTGGTACATGTTACAATCCCACGAGCACATTCTTTTATGTTTTTTTAAAATTTAAACTATCTTAGATTCACTCTCATCAAGTTTCCGGCATGCATCACATTAGGAACTACCATCGCTCTACTTAAATGTAGATACTCTGAGATAGAGAGATGGCTGAGTCAGTTACTGCTGGCACACACACATAAGGCCCTGCTCCCTTAATAAAATAGGCTTGCCACCGGGTATTTTCAATATCGTCTCATTACAGCACTCTAGACAAGTGTGCATGTGTCTGTCCATACCTGCTCTTGTTATCTTCCATATACTTATGGCTCTCCCAGTGTTATTTTGTCCTTGATTTTCAGTCAGTTCCCTTTTGTGGTGTCAGAAAAGGTCTTTCATGCAGTTTCTCTAATAAATTTGCTATGGCTTTCATAGTTCAGCCTGTGTTGTACAGAGCAAAATGTTCTGTGTCTCTTGTGTGTATTCTGCCAGTATTGTACTGAACACCCTTTCTGTACACATGTGGCAGGTGTCTGTTCTACAGTTGTTAACATCCTTTTCCTGTGTTGTTCCTGCCTGGACAGTCTCTGTCATTGAAGGTGAAATACAGAATTACCTATTTTAGTGCATGGTTCTCTGTGTCTCCATCCACATATCTCCATATCTCTTTCAAACTTTAAGAAGTTTAAAATTTTCTCATAATTTTTTAATAGAACTACTAAATTGTCCTAACAAGAAACCACACACACACACACACACACACACACACACGCACGCACGCACACACACACACAGAGAGAGAGAGAGAGATGATGATGATGATGATGATGATGATGATGATGTTGATGATTGATGGGGAAGTCCTTCTGTGTATATGCTTTTCTTGCAGGTTAATGAATAAAACACTGATTGGATGATTAGTCAGACAGGAGGTGACATAGCTGGGCAGATTCGGGGTATAAACAGGGAAGAAACAAGAAATCTCTTCTCTGCAGAGACTCTGAGCAGTCATGATGTAGCCGGCAAAGGAGTTGCAGGTCCAGCATTCTCCGGTAAGCTAAGACCACGTGAAAATACTTAGATTAATAGAAATCAGTTAATAATTAAGACACAGCTAGCCAAGAAGAAACCCTAGTCAATGGCCAACAGTTTCATAATTAATATATCATCTGTGTGCTTCTTAGGGGCAGAGAAGGACTGCGGGACCTGCCAGGACAGAAAACTTATCCTAAGGGAGAGAGGAAAATGGGGAGGGGGGAGGGGGAGATGGGGAGAGAGCAGGAAGAAGGGGAGGAGGAGGGGAGGGGGAAGGGAGAGGGAGAGGACACATGGTAATGTAAAGAAAGCAGTTTTGATACTGCTTGATGGAACCAGAGCAGAGGTCCACAACCAAGAATCAGGTCAAGCTCTGGGAATCCATTCAAAGAGAGGGAGGAGTGAGTGTATGAGTAAGGGAGGTCAAGAGCATGATGGAGAAGTCTATAGAGACAGCTGAATCAAGCTCATGAAAACCCATTAGAAGCACAACTGTGGAGACCCCAGGGAACTGAACTCAGACCATTGTATATGGGAGACAGTTGTGAAGCTTGGACCCTGGCAGTAGGACCACGATATGAACCAGATATATGAGCTAACTTGTTGGAGCCCACTCCCTGTGGTGGGGTGCCATGTTCAGCCTTAATACATGGGAGAGGGGCCTGGCCCTACCCCAACCGATTATGCCAGACTATGATGACTCCCCATGGGATCCGTTACCCATGAGGAAGAGTGGACTGGGGGTGGGCTAGTGGGGACACAAAGTGGATGGGAGCAGGCAAGGGGGCAAGAGGAGGTGTGAGAGGGAGAACTGTGTTTGGAATGTAAAATGAAATAAAGAAATAAACCAAGTGAATTGGACATTTGCTAAGCCACGATTGTACCCATTTTCACTTACATTAACTGTACTGAATATATGAATTTGCTGTCTGAGTTGATCTTTTGATTTGATTGACACCAAGGCATTAGAAGTTAGCTCAAAGGCTGTGACTCAATAGGCATGAAAAAGAAATAGAAAAGCTCCACTATATCAGGTATTTGAAAATATTTACGTCTTAAAAATGTACCAAATTTAGGGAAGACTACTGCATTGTTTCTTTTTCCAAGGATATCAAGATTGTATATTTTGGTGCCGACATGATGGCTTTGTGGGTAAAGCTGTTTGCCTCTCACATCTGCGAATGCGAGCTAAAAATCTGGAATGTCCAGGAAGATCGGTGGAGAAAATCTACTCTGCAGAGTGGTCCGCGATCGTCACATGTGCTGTGGCATGCTGACACTGCCCACGACAATGATAAAAGCCAAACTGAGAAAGGGAGCGTGTATGAGTGTGTGCCTGTGCTTGTACTCATCTTTTGCAAGCTACCCAGTCAGCAGCATAACTTAAATATGGCATCTTTGCCTTCAATTCACAGCTGGGTGCAGTCAGAAATTATTTCCTGCTTTGATGACGGAACGCAGAAGAATATGCATATGTATCACTCTCTTCACTACCAGCACCTAGCCAAACATGAAATGCATTTGAAACACAATCTCCTTGAGGGTAAGAAGCACATGCTTTTCTTCCATGATCTTCCCACTGGAGTCCTCAGTCGTCACTTGAAGCACATAGAAGTGAGTGTGACTGTTTCAGGGTGCAGTATTCTCTCGTCTTCAGTTTTACCTTCCAGATCTTGGCCGAGCATTATTTTCCTGAGTCATGCCTGGGATGAGAACATGGACATGTGGCCTTGAAGTTTCCTGCTCCCATGCTAAGTGCCCGTGGCGATGCCTCTACTTACTTAATTGCTCACCGAGATACTACTGCATCCTTTCCAATGTAGAACATGAGATTTATCAAACTCTAGCCCCTAATCATGGGCTCGTTTACTCCACTTTTCTACTTCCAATTCATCCTACTGAATTAGTTTCCACTCTGAGAGTCCGCATTTGCTAATGAAGTTGTATCAAACTTCTGTACTTAACTGAAAGTAGATCGCAAGGTATTTGAGTCCATGGGTGCCACTTGTAAATTAGTACACAGTTGTTCATCTCTCTATAGGGTGATCCAAAAATCCTGTTTATTCTTAGGAAATATGCTTCCCTGAACCGTCTTTGTCGTTACCACTCATTTTTATTAATTCCAGATAAAAGCATGCTGGGGACAGTTTCTGGGACATGGGTTGTTCAAAAGGCAAGAAAACAAATCAACTTCAGAAAAACAATGTCACAAAAATAGCAAGAGAACTTGAATTATATCAGAAATACTGTGTGTGTGTGTGTGTGTGTGTGTGTGTGTGTGTGTGTGTGTGTGTGTGTGTAATCAGGAATCAGACTCGGAACAATAGAATGAAACATCTTCTCAGTCACTTGTCAAAATCTGTTCCCATCATATGCACACAGCCACTAGAAAATGCAAATCTTTAAAACACAGCGTTTGTTACTTTCTCGGTTGTCTGATCAAACGCCTGAAAGGAGGCAACTTAAGAAGGGATGGACTTATAGTTCCAGGAACTATGATGTATCATGGTGACAGCACTGCAATAGAACAATAGACATTGAGACACACACCTTGTCTACAGTCAGGAGATCAGAGAGCAAACAGGGAGTAAGACCTCAAGATCCAACCCAGTCACCTGCTTTGTCCAGCAAGATCTTAAAGGTTCCACAACAGAGTCAAGAGTTGGGTACCAAGATTTTAAACATGTGAACCTATGGGAGAGCATTTCACATTCCAGTCCTAATGAATAACAAATTTGGAGAAAGGATGTGTTACATCCAATAGGTGACCCTTTCTAATAGTTCTAAAAACAAACAAACAAACAAACAAAAGCAACAACAAGGACAACAGCAAGGAAGCTGTTTTGCCACCCTAGTAAGGTAGGCTGGGATTTTCCAGCTGACTCAAGGCAGTGTGATTGGCATTACTCTTGTTAATGCGAGGCTATTGCTTCCTTGTTAATGCTATTTTCATATTTAGGAATGGGGTGCTTTTCCTGCATCTACGCTTCATGTATCTGAGCTTCTCTCTGTGGCAACCAAGGACCCAGTGGAAGGAACAATGAACCAAGAAGCAGGGGACAGGGGCATTAGATAGGTTATGATGATCTTTGAGCCATCCAGCACTGCCCCTGAATCTCAATTTTCTCATCAATTAATTGTGAAACACTTTTGAAAATTAATTTACAAGGCAGTGTATGAAAATGAGACAGTTATTAATGTGAAATATAAAATGTCCATGTACAAGCCACAGTGCTGCCCAGATTGAAGATACACATTCTGGGGGAAAGGTTAAAGCTGAAATACTGGAAGGTTTAACTATGAAAAACAGATATGAGGAATAAATTAAAAACCTATCACAAAACTTAAAATATTAAAATAGACTTTAGATTTAGTGAAAAAACTTGAAAAAATAGGTATCAGGCATTTTTTCCTTTCATTTACTGTATGAATGTTCATAATGTCAATGAAATAGATAGATGGATAGATGAAAGGATGGATAGCTATAGATGATAGACAGATATAGATAGAAGATTGATAGATAGGCGATAGATAGGAAGAGTGGTGATGGATAGAGAGATGATAAATAGATGTGTATATAGATATACGATATATAAATCATACATAGACAATTAGAGGAGGCAGGCAGAGGCATAGATAAATGACAAATTGAGGCATATATATATGAAGTATATGATAAGTAGATGCATAGATTGTTGATTGGGAGTTAGGTAAGTAGACAGATACATGATGGATGGAGGATTGCTATATGAAAGATAGGTAGCTGACTGATAGAATAATATATGCATAGGGAGATAGATGACAGGGAGATGAATAGACAGGTGAAATACAGATATAAGACACAGGTGCATATATAAATATATGATACATAAATTATAGATAGAGGCAACAGAGGTGTAGACAGACGACAAATTGAGGCATACATGTGAAGTGGAGATTATAGACAGTTGACAGGCATATAAATGGATAGCTACAAAGGTAGATGCACAGATAGGTACATAGATGGAGAGAGGATATGTAAAACTACTACTGGTCTGAAAGTTTAAAGGAGTGAACAACAGTATAAGAAGAAACTAAAGAACAATGTTCACAATCCCAACTTCAACATCTTCTAGTAACATATAGAGGAGGTACAACCAGAATTAATCAGGAATGCTTTTCAATCTGGGTTTCAAATCCCTGGTGCTCAGAGGTCATTTTTATTTAGTTGGAAATGGTTCCCTGGTTGTTTGCAGGACTGACGAAGTCATCTTTTCATGATTACACTGCTCACTTTCAAAGGGCAGCAATGAAACAAGTGACTTCAGAGAGTGAGCAACCAAGTGCAATCTTCCTTGTCCCTCTCCCTGAGCACGTTCCATAATTGTGTGTTAAGAGTTGCTTTCTGTTGGGTTTGCTTAACTTGAGGAACTCTTGACAGATTCAGGAAGACACTCACAGTGATGTACAGTGCACCCACTAACTGTGTGCATCCTCATTACATTAAGAAAATGTGAAATTGGCCCAATCCAATGCCCCGTTTCAAGACTCCTAGGGGAAATCTGTTGATGTGCATCTTTGGTCAACCTTTTAACCCAAGATTTTAAAAACTCAATATAAAGATTTATCCAAGATTCAAGTTCTTGCCTGTAAGAAAGGCGCTCAACTTCCCTTTGTCTCTGAACTTAGGCACAGGTAAACTATCACTGTTTCTTGTCTAGAACAAGGAAGGTTGAGTAAGGTAATAAAATACACAAAATATTGTTAGATTAACATTAAACATTTTAATTTTCCCCTAGGAACTGTGCCTCTGGCAGTCTGGATGCTCTCAAGTCCTCCGCCTTCCGCACACTAATCTGCTTTCTTGTATCTTCTTGATCCAAAACCCATGGGGACAGATGAATCTTCAATCGTTCTTCACATATGACATTGGATTAAGTCTCATTGGTCACATATGTTGGCTTAGGAATGAAGCAGAACCCCACTTTGATTAACTTTAACTTCATGGTTGTGTGAGAGCTATCTTGGCTCAGTGGGATGAGTATGAGTTCTTGGTTTGATTATTTCCTGTGCTAAGTATGTGTTTTGAGAATCTTTTTCTCTCTCTCCCATCCTCCTGCCGTGACCCAATCCTAACCCTTGATCTCAAGAGTAGAGAGTTGATGTTCTGCACCACACTGTGTGTGCTAGGCTGGTATGCCTTTAGGTCAGGTGTGTTAACTGCCTCTTTACCTACAATGTTGTTAATTTATTTAAAAAGTGACTATTGACCTATAACTCAATCCAAATGAATCTAGAATAATCTGTATTTCATGAGATATTCTATTCGGTGCTTCTTGGGTGAAATGAAGGAGGCACTCAAATCTGAATTGGAATCTTCCCAATCCTACTTTTTTTATTCTCCATTACATTCTGTTATTAATTATTAACTGTTATGATTATTCATTTATTATTACTATTATTTTGAGACAAGGTTTCTCTGTGTAATTCTGGCTGTCCTAGAACTTAATGTGTATACATGGCTGTCCTGAAACTCAAGATCTGTCAGCCTCTTCCTCCAAAGTTCCAGAATTAAAGGTGTAGTCCACCTTACTTGGCCGGTTTTTCTTTCTTCTTTTTTTTTCTTTCTTTCTTTCTTTCTTTCTTTCTTTTTTCCTTCCTTCCTTCCTTTCTTTTTTTCAGTTCTATTAACATTTCAGTAGATTCCCAGTCTTACACTATATTTTTTAGATGAGCACTTATTTACTATGCCATAATTTTATCATGAAGGCATATTCAGTCATGAAGTCTGTCTGGCTCTCTGCTGCTCTTAAAAATCAAAAGTCTCCCAGGGACAGCACAGTGTCTACAGGAAAAAAAAAACAGCACAGTGTCTCACAAATTGTTCTAACTAAAACTGTCACACACAGAGCTACAGGAAACAAAATTGTGCACAAGACCACGGCAAGGGAAAAGATTTCCAAGTTATTGCAAATGGGAAGCAGGGCCAGGGCTGTGCTGCCTGCAACTCCCAGAACTTCTTGCAGTGGTGCATTCTCCACAGAGATTTCATAGTAAGTTAAAATAAGATCATTTACAGCATGTAACTATGTGACAAGAAACATGGGTGTTTCAATTAACATTTTTGTGAGTGACGTCTGTGGTTTATGCTGAGACAGGTTAAAGGGAGGGGTCCCACCTTAAGTTCCAGTGTCTCTTTTTCAGCCTCCTTCAGTAAGGTTTATTTGCATAGTGACACTTCCAGACTGAGTTTGGGGAATATGAGGATGGTGTCCTAGATAGCAGGGAGTCGGAAGTACAGAGGGCACCTGGTAAATATGTCAAACTGACCTAAATTTGAAACTCTGTCACAGTTTCAGCACATGGGAAGGTTTCAACTGTACCCATTTTCCTTCAGATAGCCTGTGGGCATTGCACGATAAAAGAGCAGACTTGTGTTAGAAATGCGAATATTTATGTATCAGGGTGGGAAGGACATTGGAGTCTTGGTTAAATTAAAAACTGACCCCTGAAACTTTCATTAAAAAAAGGAATCTTT
Source organism: Mesocricetus auratus (assembly GCF_017639785.1). Lineage (NCBI taxonomy): Eukaryota > Metazoa > Chordata > Mammalia > Rodentia > Cricetidae > Mesocricetus > Mesocricetus auratus. The sequence goes on along the minus strand of NW_024429193.1, from coordinate 3,468,701 downwards.
GCCTCTCAGGATTCCCCCTTTTGAGTTCGTTCGATTCAGGTTGTGGGATCCAGTGAAATAGACAATTCTGCGTGGCGATTCAATAGCCAGTATGAAGCAACGTTGAGTTCTGCGTGACTCTGTCTCAGTTGCTTCTCCAAGGACGCCGAGCATAGAAGTGACAACTCTCCCTCACCAAAGGCAGAATAAGGCACTTTCCTGGATTTATTTATGTCACCCAAAGGAAGACATCCTTGACAAGAACAAAGAAAGACAGCAGCAGATGCCTGCTGCAGCTATGTTTGCGTAGATTAAACTATATTCGTCATTCTCGTTCCGCAGCCACAGTGAAAGAGGTAGGCTGAGGCCAAAGGACAGGAAAAGAGGCACTGTGTCAGAAGTTTGCACGTGAGACTTCAAAGCAGACAGTGCGATCCACACTGAGCCTGGCTTTGACCTCTGTTCCTTACAATTCTGTTATAATCACCCCCCGGGAAATTCAGAAACCCAGGATCTTGTCGTTGAAGAGTGGGGGTGCAAGACACAAGACCACAAATATCTAAGCCCTCACTTTACAGTACAAAGCTTCCTTATGGCATAAAGAACAAACCCTGAATGAAATAAGTAACCAGAGTTTGGGCAGAGCACGGAGCTGTGTGTGACTGCCCTTCTTTCACAAATTTCTCATCACGTGAGTACGGCAGAAATTGTTGCCTACTTGGCGTATTCTACTGAAGCTGGCACATGCTGACCTTCTGGTGGTCAGAGAAACTCACAGGAATCGTGGATTTTCCTAGAGAGAAGCAGATGTCAGAGGAAGGGCCGTGCAGAACGGATAATCTTGACTTTGCTTGGAAGCAATACATACGTGGAATTGTCCCACATGAAGAAGAAAACTGGCACTCGCTGCTGATATACCTACGCATGAGTGACCAAGCTAACGATTAAAGATAATTTCTGAGACAGGAGCAGTCTAGTCAGTTTTTGTCATGGTGAAGAAATCCACCAATGCCCAGAGTGCCTTTTCTCACCTCATGCGCCATTTGAGTTTTACAGCAAGCTGTGTTGTATAAAGTAGAAAGTTCAAGAATTTCCAACAATGCTGGTTTATCATCCTTAAGTCTCACAGAGTAACATGCAAGACATCTGAAAACACTGAGAAATTTGTTTATATCTTCACTGTATTAGATAGTTCAAAAATGTTCCACTGTTGATTAATAAACACATAGCTTTACAGTAAAATTAAACTGAAATAAATACATTGTTTGCCTTTTGAATATTTTTTAAAAACAGTGATAAGTTATATTCTAGTTCACATTATTACAGAATAAAAACAAAACAAAAAACAAAAACAAGGAAGCCTTATAAATATTTTACTAAGGGATAAAGGCTCCAAAACCCATCGTGAACTAGGGTGAATTCATCAATATGCTCAAGAACGTTTATCCAGGGAAAAGAATATTGGTAAGAAGGATTTCTTTTTTAAAAAATAAATTAACTTCTTAAAAAGTCACCTTAAGCACAAAGCCTACAATGTCTCCTTGCTTATGAATGTTTTATCGGCAAATGAGTTAAAATGGGTCAGAAAGTAGCTTCAAGGACAAGCTCAAATTAAGCTGAGGTTTTATCATGATTCAGTTTCACTAATTACTTTAATAATTGAAGATGCTATCCAAGGCATATTGCGAATTAGTTCATTGTTTACTCTGTTTACATCTTTTTTTTATTAAAAAGTGACTATCCATTCCTGTCAAGAATATCACCTGATGAAGACACCGGTGTGATATCTACGAAATGGTAGTCAAGAAGAACAAAACCGATGTCTTCACCAACCAAACCAGCTGTGACACTGAACGTAGCCAAGTGGAGGAAAACAATGGCAGAGATTATAGTGCATCACACACATTCAGGTTTCCGTGATCTTGCCAAAATAAGAACGGCGAGCATGTGACCCTCCCTAAATCATTGTTATAGTTGGTTTTCCCTCTCCACAGTTGGATTCCTGGAGAGTGGCTCAGTGCTTAGCTGTTGGTGCCTGCTTCTGCTTCGATCAGCCACTTAGTCAAGGCTCTAGGAATGGCAACCAAGGTAGTCATCAGTCTCATTATAGGGGAAAGGCATCAATGGAGCCTCTCCACCACTGCCTAGATTCTCAGTGGTCCCCTACCATTTTCTCTGTGCCAGACCTCTCTCTAAACCTACATTGACTCCCTCTCTCTCAAGGCATCTCCTTTCTTGCCCTCCTCTATTCCTCCCGTCTCAGTTCTGCTGTTCTCCTCCCCTTGTCCTCTTCTTGTCTTTCCACCTCCATGCCCCCCATGATTCCAATTTGCTCAGGGTTTCTTGTCCCCCTTATTTTCTTTGGAGGACCATGAGTTTTTCTCTGGGAGTCCTCCCTGTTTTCTAGCTCTTCCAGCAGTGTGGATTGTAGGCTGGTAATCCTTTCTCTATGCCTAAACACCATATATGAGAGAGGACATGGCATGTTTGTCTTTTTGTGACTGGGTTACCTCACTCAGAATGGTTTCTTCTAGTACTGTCCATTTGCTTGTGAATTTAAAGATTCCATTGTTTTTTTTCCCGATGAGTAGTACTCCATTGTGTAAATGTACCACATTTGCTGTATCCACTCTTCAGTTGAGGGGCATCTAGGTTGCTTCCAGGTTCTGGCTATTACAAACAGCTCTGCTATGAACATAGTTGAACATATGTCCTTGTTGAATGAATGTGCATTCTTTGGGTATATGTCCAGGAGAGGTAGACTCACTCCCATTTTCCTGAGAAAGAGCCATACTGATTTCCAGAGTGGCTGTAGAAGTTTGCTCTCCCGTCAGCAATGGAGGAGTGTTCCTCTTTCTCCAAATCCTCTGCTGCACAAACTGTCATTGGTGTTTTTCATTTTAGCCATTCTGGCTGGTGTAAGATGGTGTCTCAGAGTTGTTTTGAGTTGCATTTCCCTGGTGGCTAAGGATGTTGAGCATTTTCTTTTGACAAAGAAACTAAAGTTATTAAAGGGAAAAAAGAAAGTGTCTTCAACAAATGGTGCTGGCATAACTGGATGCGAACATGTAGAAGATTGCAGATAGATCGATATCTATCACCATGCACAAAACTTAAATCCAAATGGATCAAAGACCTCAACATAAATCTAGCCACATTGGACCTCTTAAAGAGAAAGTGGGAGGTACCCTTGAACAAATTGGTACAGGAGAACGCTTCCTGAACATAACACCAGTAGCACCAACACTGAGAATGACAATTAATAAATAAGAGCTCCTGGATATATACCCAAAGAATGCACATTCATTCAACAAGGACATATGTTCAACTATGTTCATAGCAGAGTTGTTTGTAATAGCCAGAACCTGGAAGCAACCTAGATGCCCCTCAACTGGAGGTGGATACAGCAAATGTGGTACAGGCTTCTGTAAGGCAAAGGACACAGTCAGCAAGACAACAAGTCAGCCCACAGAATAGAAAAAGATATTCACCTACCCCACATCTGACAGAGGGCTGATTTCCAAAGTATACAAAGAACTCAAGAACCAGTCACAAAAACACCAAATAATCCAAGGAAAAAATGGATTACAGAACTAAATAGAGAATTTTCAGCAGAGGAATCTAAAATGTCAAAAAAGACATTTAAACTAATTTTATCATTCAACAAAATATTATTGATGTTCTATATTTCATTACTTATTATGACAAGGTATAGATATTTATGAATTACACAGGAAGCTGGACAACGGTTGGTTGCCCATGACTTTTAATATCAGCACTTAGAAGGCCAATGCAGGCAGAACTCTATGAGGTCCGAGTTTAGCCTGATCTACAAAGCAAGTTCCAAGGCAACCAAGGCTGCACAGAGAAACCCCATGTCGAAGATGTACCACAAATTCCAGTTGGTATTAATCGTAAAAACTCAGAGACAGATATTTGGACTAAAGCTGAAGATCAGAAAAACAAATCAGCCAAGTCACCTACAAGTTTTCAAGGGCGATCTTGTCCTCAGGTTGCACCTCAGCCTGCACTGCTCCACCAAAACCCCAGACTCCACTGTTCCTCATACTGCCTTAGACTGCTTATAGACTGCATCTCCTGTCCCCCTCCTGCCTTCTATTCCTCTCTAGTGCTGGGATTAAACATGTGTGGATCCAACTGCTGGGTTCATCTTTGTGTGAGCCCTGTTTCTCTTTTAGACAGATTTCTATCTTATACAGTTGAGGGTGGCCTTGAACTCACAGAGATCCATCTGCCCTTGTCTCCTGAGTGCCGGGATTAAAGGTGTGCGCCACCGCTGCCTGGCCTCTATAGCTGACTAGTGTGGTGAGCTCTGCACTCTGATCTTCAGGCAAGCCTTATCTGTTAATAAACAAAGTATGACCACACAGGAAAATGGTTAAACAGGAGAACAGGCAGCAACGGTTCAGCAGGCCAATGTCATACACCACCAACAGTGAACGCTAGCTCCAGCAGAATGGAGCCCACTCTCAAAATCTAGATTCCATCCCAGTGTCCGCGTGTATTTAATTACAATGTTAATAAGCAGAGAGAAACCTTCTGGACATTTTCTCAAACTACCATCAGGGGACCTTTCTCGTGATTCTAATATAAAAGCTTAAATACTGGATCACCAAAACCAGAACATTCACAATAAAAGTAACTACTTCATATAGAAATCTAATCAGCGATCTGGATTTGCTCACTAGCATTAGCATTTTGCAGCTTTCCCAGTCTGAAACCTGAACTCTCACTATCTACAGACTGCTCTGAAGATCATTGTCATCTTATGTGTTCTTTCTTTCCTTTCATTGGAAGAGTGAATGGAATCGAACATCTGTAAAATTTAGCTGGAAATGAGGCAGAGGCAGGAGGGGAATAAAAATAAGAAGCACCTAAGTAAGTATCTTTCTACTACAATTAAGTAATGTTCTGAGTAATTTATTACAAAAATGATGAAGCCCTCTTAATTGGGAGGCTGGGAGCTGGCCCCATGCTCTCCCTTTGTATCTATTTCAGTAACTAAATGAGGATCTTCTTGTCATTACCAAATCTGTCATGGCTTCAGTGACATTTGGAGAGGGTAATTTCGTTTTACCAAGTGAACACCAGAAACAGTCAGAGTGCTTTTGAGCAGAGAAGAGAAGTAAGAACCAAGTCCCAAGTCCCCACCAGCCAGCAAGAAACATGGTGTCCTAGAAACATTAGCCTACAAAGAAGGGGCCCCCTTTTCAGTGCAGAATCCCATGTCCTAAATGGATGGGCAGTAGCTCTCTGACCTTGCCAGTGTCCTTGCATCCTCCCAGTGCTCCCTGTAATAGAAACATGCCCATAGCAACAAAACCGCTTAGAATAGGATTGCATTAAGGTTAAATTGTTAATTGCTTTTTATTATTAGAAAATAGTACTTGCTTTGGGATACTGACTATAAATCATACCCAAGATGCATTTTTTATTGAGTGCGATTCAGTTATTTTTCTTATCAGTGCTAACAAGTGTTCTAACATTGGCAAAGCCTGGAAGTCATTCTTCATCTCTGCCCTATATACTTTTTATTTGAGTCTCAGTGGAAGTTTCAACAATTGCTGTGTCTCTTCCAGGGCTCTAGTCTGAGTGGTAATTAGCAAACTTGTCAATTTGCACTGGGAACAGTATGGTGGGTGGAATGAATATGACTCTTTGGGGGTGACACCAAAAGGCATTAGCTCTGGGACAACTAAGTCAAAAATGTCATAAAAGTCAGGGTAAGGAGTCAGAGGTCACCAGGGCATTGTCTTCAGAGTCAGGACTAGGAGATAACCAAAGTTTTTGAACTCAAAGTATGACATAAAATATGTTAGCATTCACAGCAGCTTGAACAGCATCAGCTGGCTCTGTAATTCTAAGTTCGAAGTTGCATACAGGCTCTGTTAAACACAGGATGGTGGGGAATGCAGGCGCAGTGTGTATCTGAGCCGTTGTGGGGTCAGATTCCTTCTAACGGCACTCCAGTCCTTTCTCACACTAAAGCCATGTTTCTAGGGATTCCTCTGAGGCATGGCACTAGATACACTCCAGGAATCCCCGAAGCTTTCAGTGTCGGGTAGAAATTTGGAGATATCCAGAGTCATGATTCTCAGCCTCCTCCCAATAACTCAGCTGTGGCTGGACTTACAACAAGGTATCATGAGCGGAAATGAGAAGTCCCCCCCCGTGTATTCATGCAGGGTGTTCCACAGTTCC